>NC_090765.1:17338151-17341417 GCF_036898095.1 Palaemon carinicauda | reverse complement strand
AGAGAGAGAGAGAGAGAGAGAGAGAGAAGGTCTAAATGTATACCACATAGAAAAATTTTACCCAAGAGAAAGAAATAGCCCATACAATAGAAAGCAGTTACAGAAAACATAATTTAATGGGTCCACAGACCTCACTTCGTGAAATTTCTGAATACAAAAACTCTAGTATAAATGTACACAGACTAGTTAGAAATACCAAGATGAATAAAGAGGAAAGAGTGCTTCAACTAGTAAAGAAAAACCCCAAAAGAATTTTCTGCACATATAAACAGTAGAAAAACACAATTAAAAACAGCATGTTTCAATTAAGAGACTCAGGGGGGTAATCTTATTACAAATGATTTGGAAAAAGCCGAACAGATGAATGCATATTTCACGACCGTTTCACTGGGGAAGAATCAACGACACTCACCAGAGTGACTATCAAATATGAATAACTACAACCACTAAATAGAATCACCTTTACAATGGACGATGTAGGGTAATGAAATAGAGAGGCAGGGTTGGCATTTTATGGGAGATGGTGGCTTCCTGGGGTACCCCCTCTAATCAGGGTATGACTACTTCCTCTCCTCTACCCGAGGGACGAGAAAAGACCGAGCAGTCATACGTCTGGCAATGCCCCTGAGCGTGAAAAGGAATATATATATATATATATATATATATATATATATATATATATATATATATATATATATATATATATATATATATATATATATATTTATATATATACATATATATATATATAATATATATATATATATATATATATATATATATATATATATATAACTATTGTTATTATCATTATTATTATTATTATATATTATTATGTTATTATTATTACTTGCTAGCTACGACCCTAGTTGGAAAACCAGGATGCTATAAATCCAGGGGCCCTAACAGGGAAAATAGCCCAGTGAGGAAAGGAAGCAAAGGAAAAATAAAATATTCTAAAAACAGTAACAACATGAAAATGAATATTTCATATATAAACTAAAAAAAACTTTAATAAAACAAGAGGAAGAGAAATTATATATAAAATAGTGTGCCCGAATGTACCCTCAAGCAAAAGAACTTAAATCCAAGAGACAGTAGAAGACCATGGTACGAGGCTATGGCACTACCCAAGACTAGAGAACAATGGTTTGATTTGGGAGTGTCCTTCTTCTAGAAGAGCTGCTTACCATACCTAAAGAGTGCCTCCTACCCTTGCCAAGAGGAAAGTAGCCACTAAAAAATTACAGAGCGGTAGTTAACCCCTTTGGGTGAAGAAGAATTGTTTGGTAATGTCAGTGTTGTCAGGTGTATGAGGACAGAGGAGAATCTGTAAAGAACAGGCTAGACTATTCGGTATGTCTGTAGGCGAAGAGAAAGTGAACCATAACCAGAGGGAAGGATCCATTGTAATACTGTCTGGCCAGTCAAAGGACCCTATGACTCTCTAGCGGTAGTATCTCAACGGGTGGCTGGTGCCCTGACCAACCTACTACTTATAAATATATATATATATATATATATATATATATATATATATATATATATATATATATATATAGATATATATTATATATATATATATATATATATAATATATATATTCCATCTATACATAAATACATACATACATAAACATATTGTTCTTTATCATATAAGGTGAATGAGTGCTTCGGCGAGGTAGACCTTAACACGTTTTAAACTATGAAGATGATATTTTCCTAAGATATTTTTCGCAACCTGACCCACAACTCATCAATCCGTTATGGCAGTTTGTTTGTCTATCATTAAGCAATTAATGAACGATTCTATGTTATTCAGAAAAAATTATGAATTCTTTATCATTGAATACAGGAGTTTTTACAACAAATTTTACATCAAATCGATTTAAAAATGTAAATATCAAAACTGCATATCTTTTATAAGTATATGTTTAGAAAAAAATTCAAATAAACATTTCGAATTGTAATTTTACCATTTCCATTCCCGTGAAAGCTGTAATCCCCCTTTAAAAAATATCATAATCAAGTTCTCTTTATAACACGACATAAAAAAAAAATGTTAGTTACGCTCTTTTTTTTTTATTGACGTCAGAACTATTATCCTATCAATCAGGATTTTGAATCATAAAAGCTTCAACGCTTAAATCCCCGAGGTCTTATCAATGAAAAACTAAGCGTATTAATACGCAAACATATACGATGAATCTTCCGTACATGTTTGGAAATCTGAAAAAAGGCACGCGTAAAAAAAAAAAAAAAAAAAAAAACCAACTCTGGCTTACAAATGAGAAACACGTCCATGCTTAAATACTGACATGGCCATTATCATGAAAACAATGGTTATTTTATTCATGTGAACTGAAAACAGCACTGTCAAATACGGCGCATGTAATTACACGACAATACTTACTGCACTATGTTTTGTCTGTCTCTTTCCTGGATAATTACAACAGAGTTATTGTGCCAGCTGAAACACCAACATGTATGTATAGCAAGTGTACTGTATATGTGAGCGAGACAGTGTATGTGTATGTATATGAATATGTATGTATGTATGTATGCATATATATATATATATATATATATATATATATAATATATATATATATATACACAAACAAAAAGAGAGAGAGAGAGAGAGAGAGAGAGAGAGAGAGAGAGAGAGAGAGAGAGAGAGAGAGAGAGAGAGAGAATTCTAAGAGGTGAACCAAAAAAAAATTGTGGTAAAGTTGCTCCAAAATATAACACTTTCAACAACTTTTAGAACAACATCTTCATCAGATTAAAGCATTAACTTTGTAAGCCAATGAATCCCTTCATGTTACGATAATGCCAGCGGCTCTAAAACATTACGTATTCTTGTGCCTTCACTTTTATACCTATCTACAAAATTATTTACTTCATCCAATCGTTCAATTCTTTCTTTACAGTTTTCCTGACGTTATTACTACTTTAAATATAAGTGAAAACTAGGATATAAAAAAAAATTCTTAAATTAATTCTTCTATATTCTTATGTTTCGTCGGTTTCGCAATTACTGTCCTCTCTCTCTCTCTCTCTCTCTCTCTCTCTCTCTCTCTCTCTCTCTCTCTCTCTCTCTCTCTCTCTCTCTCAGGCGAATTTACTATCACAAAGGCTGCGGGAGATGACATCCCTTTGATAGGGGATATCGTGCAGCACGACGTCTCGGCTGAGGTGAACCAAACGAACCTGATAGAAAAAAAATCAGCTGATAACAGACACGAAAAGACGAGTATTGAAGGG
>NC_090765.1:17315651-17318151 GCF_036898095.1 Palaemon carinicauda | reverse complement strand
TTGCCCGAGAGAGGGGGGATCCTATGTCTATCTGGTTCCTACTTGATGGAGAGGGGTCAAGGGCGTTGATTATGTGCATAATATGGTCAATCTTTAGGACATTGTCCTGTTTCTTGCCTCTGCCACTCATGAGCAGCCTTTAAACATATGTTACGAGAGAATCAAATATCCCTAACAGAACAAAATAAAAACATGTAAAATATTAACCTTACAAGGTAAGGAAAATAAATGGAAAGTTAACGTTGCATAAAAGTTAGCTCTAAAATAGTTTAAAATATTCTTTTTTTCAGATTTAAGCACGACTTTTTTGGCCTCATTTATAGAAAAGTTAATGGGTAGATAAACACTAAAAGTTAAAGAATATAAGTTTACTCTAAATACAAGTTTTTGAGCCACGGAACTGAAATGCTATATACCAATTCTGTGCGAAATTAATGACTTTAAAACGTAATTCACAATAATGCCTTGAGAGTGGAAAATGATAGGTTAATATATGACTAATAATACAAAAAAAAAAAATTAATGAGAACTTCATTCTGTAAGACACAGACACGAATATCTCCGACTTTCAACCTTAATTTAAGTGAGTAAAATTGTGCACAACCTTTTAAGGATATTACAATAAAAACTTAGGGGAAGAAAATGACAGTACCTTTTAAAGCTGGAAGACGTACGCACAAATTCCCAAAAGGAAACCTAACGAACGGACGAACATACAGTATTCGCCTTGCAGTAACCTAACCAAGTACCCAGAACACGTCTGAACTCGTCTCCAGCGCCACCCCCGCCGCAAACTTCTAGTAATTGGCATCATCTGGTTTTATATTGCCCGTGCAAGAGTTGCATAAATCTATGTCCAAAGTTGTGATATGCAGAGGAAGGGGGAGATGGGGCAGGGAAAGGAGGAAGGGGTAAAAGGTGAGGTGGAAGTAAGCGAGGATGGGTGGAGGAAGAGGAGAGAGATTGGGATAGGGGGAAGGAGAGTGGGAGAGTGCTCTCTTCAACTTGGGAACAGCTTCTGAACAAGTTGTCTCATTAGGGCAGATTTTCACAACAAGCCATCGACCAAAAGGCTTCGGTTCTCCTCCACGACATTAAACAGCTGATCACACGAAATAATCAAGACTAAAACGAACCAACTTGAATTTTTTCTGCGTATTTCAACTAATGAAAATCAGATTTGGCTTCACAATAATACAGATTGATATGTTTTTTTTTTTTTTTTCTAAAGGTTTTCTTTTAATTCGCGATAAAAATCAACAAGCTCTTCAAGTAACCAAGATATATTAAATAAATTTACTCATTAAGTTCCAAAAGGTTCTTAATCTTTCATCATAAAAACGTAAAAAATTATTGAGGTTTAAAGGCCACTCATGAATGTCTGAGGTAATGACAGTAACATATAGATAGATAGATAGATATACACATATATATAAACATATGATCAGCGTCCAAGCCGCTTCTGCAACGAAGCTAGGACCAAGAGGAGGGCCATGCAATGGCTGCTTATGACTCAGCAGGTAGGCCTATAGGCTCCCCCTAAACATCCTATCCTTAGCTCACAAGGATAGTAAGGTTGCAGCCACTAAGGGAAATATCGAGTTTTAGCGGGACTAGAGCATCACTCTAGCGATCACCAATAGGCAACAAACGACCCTAATTTCACATATTTAATCCTCATTATTATTATCATTATCATTACTTGCTAAACTACAACCCTAGTTGGAAAAGCAGGATGCTATATGCCCAGGGGCTTCAACAAAAAAACCAGCACATTGAGGAAAGAAAACAAAGAAATAGGAGAAGCAATTAACACTTAAAAGGAAATATTTTAAGAATAATGATAGGTCAACAACATAGTTCACCTGTAAACCACTTTAGAACCTCAAAACTAATATTCCTACAGCTACTGTTATCAAGAATAAGTAGGCGTACACAACTTCATTAATTTAAGAAAATTATTTACCATTATCATTCATTTAGCGTCGAGAGATATTTGTAATATCGACGAGCTTTATAACAATTTAAAATAAATGTATGTTCTTTTGACAATGACATGTGAATATACTATAAACGCTACCAGGACGAAGAATTAAATGAACAGAGAAAAGTGTAACCAATAATAACAAGGAAAATAAACTACGGATTAATATGCCAACGATAATTTATTGGTCATCAACTATTCATTGGGTTTCGTATTTACTAGCTTTGCTGTAGTTCTTTTTTATGGCTACAGATAACATTACAGTTAAAATCGACGCGAAAGAGAGAGAGAGAGAGAGAGAGAGAGAGAGAGAGAGAGAGAGAGAGAGAGAGAGAGAGAGAGTTCAAATCCTGGAGCTGCAGATGTTCCAACTTAAAACGATACAAAATGCGAGACAGGAACCTGGAAAACTATTTCCCCGACTTATAAGCGCCATCTCGAGGGAGAACTAACTTTCCATGATATTTCCCACTGGAGACGATGACTCATATTATCCAATCGGAAAAATTAATGCCT
>NC_090765.1:17293151-17305651 GCF_036898095.1 Palaemon carinicauda | reverse complement strand
TTCACTAATTCTAGTGCCGTTTTTCACATACGGATTCAAGTATCCTCCACGCCATCCCATCAGCACACTAGAATGTAACAACCGCAAATCCAGAGAACGACAGAAGTTTTATCATGAGAAAGAATCATAATACACACCCGTCTATAGTACATTATTAACAAGTAATAGACAAAATATAATCATGTTAAATAATAGTCTGAATTCAAACTACTGTATATAAAAACTAGATTCAAGTAACCAAAAAAAAACTAGTTATGCAATACAAGGTACTGCACATCCTACCAAATTCCATGATCTCTATTTCAGTTTACTAAAGCCCATTACAATAATATCAAGCTTCAAATACCAATTAACGGTTTCTCTCTCTCTCTCTCTCTCTCTCTCTCTCTCTCTCTCTCTCTCTCTCTCTCTCTCTCTCTCTCTCAAGTTCATTTAAAAAATAAATGTCATCAACAACTCAGTCCAAGATCATGCCTCAGTCACTCTCCTTATTACTTTGTCCAATCTCTCTCTCTCTCTCTCTCTCTCTCTCTCTCTCTCTCTCTCTCTCTCTCTCTCTCTCTCTCTCTCTCTGTCAATCTATCCCTCGAACTTCTCACCGCTCCTTCCTTTTTTCCATACGATGATTGCAGAGAGGAAGGAAGGAGACAAATAAAAAGGGAGGCAAGATGACCCGGTGATGTTCAAACTGAGAAGATTGAATGCAAACTCACTTGCATTGGGGACTCGAGTAAGCGAGAGTGATTGAATCTGAATGACGAAATTGAATGAGACTGACTTAAAATAATTAAAGTGTTTTATTTATGGTGGTGGTTTTACCACCACAGAACTCTGAGAACTTTGATTGAATCCTCTACATAGCATTCTACACTGCCATCATACGTATAAAAACATGTGAACCGTGAGTGGCCTCGACCTTAAAGTAAAAGTAAGCAAAAAATCTATGACTACACATATACATACACAGATATATATATATATATATATATATATATATATATATATATATATATATATATATATATATATATATATATATATATATATGTATGTATACATATCTGTATACATACATACATACATACATATATATATATATATATATATATATATATATATATATATATATATATATATATATATGTATATATACATATATATGCTCGTGTATATACTGCATATTATAATATATTGATTCTTATGTATGCATACATATATATATATTATATATACATATATATGCTCGTGTATATACTGTATATTATAATATATTGATTCTTATGTATGCATACATATATATATATTATATATATATATATATATATATATATATATATATATATATATATATATATATATATATATTCTCGTGTATATATTGTATATCATAATGTATTGATTCCTATTGAAAAAAAAGAGAAAGGCTGAAGTCTAGATCACTTCTATATACAGCCTTACAAGTAAAAATTTCTTACTTATAAAAGAGTCAACTAAACTTGTCTTGAATTGTGTATGTGGGAAGACAGTGCCTTTCAATTTTGTAACCAGCAGCATTTCTAGTGCTTTCACAAATTCGAAAATAAATCGAGTAAAAATATCAGTTTCAACAACAAGGTCAATGAGGATCTGAGATATGGCTTAGTTTTCTTTGATATATATTTCTGAACGACATGAATCTTCGTACAATTGTTTTTCAAAAATTTCATATACTGAGAGATAGTTTTCCAAACAGCAATTCACATCAAAACTTTCTAAAGACAATTTTAAAATATTTTTGTAAATGTAGTTGGGGTAACTTCCTTAAAGATGGAAACGTGAACCCTAGGACAATTAAATGTGCCGAACTCATACTTACTTTCCGTATTTTATAACAACTTTCCGACCCTAGTTTAGATTGAATAGTTTCACCCAAATAGACTATTTATCCACATTTAATTATATATATTAGACTAACATATTTCCAAACCTGCACAACACGTCATAAACACTCTCGTCCCCCCCCCCCAAAAAAAAAAATCACTCGTACACACACAAATGGAAAAGTTTCCACTTATATTTCTAATCACGTAGACAGTAGGAACTCTAGAATATCGGCCTAAAACTTAGGCACATAAGATCCGTTAACAAGAAAAAGAAACATGTTAAAAATACCTTTATCACTTACCCCCTTTCCCGATGAAATTGAAAATGCGTATAGAAATCTATTCCGTAATCGCTTTAGATACAGAGAGAGAGCTTTTTCCGAATACGAATTCCCAAATGTCTTAATTTACCATGGATAAAGATATTGTATATCGTGCTGTCTTGTTGTGTATTTTTCCAACCACACGTTACAATAGTCTTTGTATGACAAAACAACCCAGGTATGAAGAGATAGAAAAGATGAAAAGGAAGAAAGCTAACCATGGTAATATATTCCTGTGAGAAAAACAAGTTCTGTAATAAGGTACAAAGAAGGTGCTTAATGCGCCCCTGGATAAAATGACCCGTGCATCTGGAATGAGGCCATTGCGAGGTGCAGCCCCACATATAATTCCCTTAGAGTTGGATGCTGTTGTTCGTGCTTTTGTATACCTTGAAGACTTAAATCCACTGAGCTAACTCAAGGAGAAAAAAAAAAGTAAATCCGGTTTGGAAAACTACTTAAATTCTCGCGTGAAAAAAACAATAGCAATGATGATGTTGATAAAAAGATTACTTATACAATATTTAAACGATACCATAAAGAGAGGCTATAAATAATATGTATACCTCAACAATAGCATCCATGAGATTTAAGCATAACAATATAACAATACGAGACTAGTTAAGGATCAAAGAAGCATATATATATTTTGAACCTTGGATATTACTATGCATTACAATATAAGAGCAATCTCGGGACTTCCTTGCACTTAAACTCTACTTAGGTGTCTCAAAACATATAAAAAGTAGATCTAGCGATTTGGTACCTTCATTCCACAACATGAATCTAATGTGTCAATTGCGTGGATTATCACACTTGGGTCACAAAAATCATCGAAGCATTTGTTAAAATGGATGACAAAAATTGTAAAGTGAGTCAAAGTTTCAATCCACAGAATAATAATATGACCAATAACATTATACATAACTCTAAATTGAAGGTTGAAATGTAAGAATGACACCGGCATTTATTTTACGACAAAAATAAAAGAAACAGGGTAAAAACAATCCCTCAAAACGAATTCGGCAGAACAAAAGCCAAATAGGATACGATACCAACTTCGACTTACAGGACTAAGACGCAGATAATGACAACGACAACTACACCATTATACCCTTACCAGCAAAGCTACAATATTGAGCAAACTACGAAAACAACTGGAGCTATTTTTGTGTATCGTTCGGATCAAAGGAATCAAACCTAATGGGATGTGTGTGTGTGTGTGTGTGTGTATGTGTGTGTGTGAGTACGAGGTGAAATTACAGAAAAATAACATGGGAGAGTAGGGGAAAGAGGGATCATAATAATTAACATCATAATTATTGAATAGTTCGAGTAAAAAATAAATTGAGGTGTTAAAAGACTACCCTCTTCATGCAAACCTTCGATGTCAGGATGTCAGAAAACTAAAAATCAATCAATCAATCAATATTCATGCAAAACAAGACAGGTAGAGTAGAGAGTTCTCCTACGAACCCAATGTTTTTGCGTTTCTTGTCGATATAATAATAATAATAATAATAATAACAATAATAATAATAATAATAACGAAGGCGATATACATAAATTAACAGGGAACAGGGCGGGATAATCGAGAAGAGAATGCATATCAATGAGAAAGAGAGAGAGAGAGAGAGAGAGATGTGCTTAAGTCGTTCTAAACAACACCAATCTTAATGTACTTTTTTTTCTTGCGACTGCTTCCCCCAAAACTGAGAATTATGATAATTATACGTTCAAACAACTTAATCATTCAAAAGTTCAAGTGCTTTAGCAACACCATTAATTATAGCAATGACCTGTAATTAATACGGATATCCATTTAATCAGTACCACAGCAATTACGAAGCCCATCGATGGATTCTGACACAAAGAGAGTCATTACATCTCATTTCTCTTGGATATTGAATAGTTTCAAGTCAAAAAGTGTTCAGCCGTATAGTATTATTATTATTATTATTATTATTACTTGCTAAGCTATAACCATAATTGGAACAGCAGGATGCTATAAGCCCGGGGGCCCCAACAGGGAAAGTAGCCCAGTGAGGAAAGGAAACAGGAAAAATAAGATATTCCAAGAAAAGCAACATCAAAATAAATATTTATATATAAACTATAAAAACTTTAACAAAACAAGTAGAAGAGAAACAAGACAGTACAGTGTGCCCGGGTGTACCCTCAAGCAAGAGAACTCTAACCGAAGACAGTGGAAGACCATGGTACAGAGGCTGTGGCACTACCCAAGACTAGAGAACAATGGTTTGATTATGGAGTGTCCTTCTCCTAGAAGAGCTGCTTACCAAAGCTGAAGAGTCTCTTCTACCCCTACCAAGAGGAAAGTGCCACTGAACAATAACAGTACAGTAGTTAACCCCTAGAGTGAAGAAGAATCGTTTGGTAATCTCAGTGTTGTCAAGTGTATGAGGACAGAGGAAAATCTGTAAAAAATGGGCCAGACTATTCGGTGTATGTGTAGGCAAAGAGAAAATGAACCGTATCCAGAGAGAAGGATCCAATGTAGCACTGTGTAGCCAGTTAAAGGACCCCATAACTCTCTAGCGGTAGTATCTTAACGGGTGGCTGGTGCCCTGGCCAACCTACTAACCTATGTTATATCCACCTTTATTGTATGTATGTGTGTGTGTGTATGCGTTTCAGATACGGAGTTGAGCTATAACATCTGTTCTTTCCGATGTTAAGGAAACGACGACTTAACGACAAACTTGACTTTCTACCGACTTCTAATATCCTCCATTCGAACTGATATTTTGAGGAAAACTATTTCTACCAAATCTCTTCACAAGTTAAATCTTCTACGAAAGTGAGTTGTCAGAAAAGCTAAAACAAATACTTGAAATTTGTTGGCTAAGCCTAGATATTCGTTAGAATGAGAGAGAGAGAGAGAGAGAGAGAGAGAGAGAGAGAGAGAGAGAGAGAGAGAGAGAGAGAGAGAGAGAGAGAGAGTAACGTGGCTTACATAAATGATGTTTCATGAACGAATAACGGAGGTTTGGCTTGAGGAAATCATAATCTTGCCAATAAATGAATTGCTTAATGCATCATCATCATGAAATTTCTTTTTAGAAAAAATATCAACCACAGAATACATACGAATATACTGTACATAGAACTATATTCAGACAAGCTGTGCTTGTATCTATACATAAATGCATATTTCCTTTGTGAAACTTCCTACAAAAAAAAAAAAAAAAAATAGAGAAGAAAACTTGTTAGGAAGTGATAGCGGAAAAGACACACAAACCAACAAACTTAAAGGAAAATTCTCAAATTGGAGAAAGTTGAAAGTTCAGAACTTTCTTGGTGTTGATGGAATAATAAAAAAAGAAAGAAAAATGTATTTCAAACTTCACTGGAAAATTTCTATAAAAGGAATTGGAGCTTACGCAGGAGCGCCATGGGCAAGAAGGAATGAAGTGGGAGAGAAATAAACTTCCTAACTAAATGAATCTCATATTATGAAGAGAGGAAGGCAGTGGGGATGTGAAGAAATCCAAAAGAAATTGGAAAGCGAGAGGCTTGACGGAAACATGAAGTATAAGGCGATGGTGTTGTGTATTTACTAAAAACAAATAAGAGAAAATAATTAGGGAAAATATTCAAGAGAATGATTTACAATTTTGAGGCTGCAATGTTCATAAACTGATCAAAACCAAAAACACACAATAATATGAAATTTAAAAGTTACTATATTATATAAAATACAAAGGCAAATTTCAAGGCCTGTGAACAAATAAATTTCGGATGATTGGCTCTATGTAAAATGCAAATCAGTCCCCTTGACATGACAATTTTCCTCTCCAATACGGTGAATGTTGAAATATTCTTAATGGTCCAAAAGCAGAGCGTATAATTGCATTCCTTGCTGGGCCGCAAGTGTAATATAACAATAAGCCATTGAAAATTGTTTCATTTAAACAATACAACTACCTTTTGACCATCAAAGTAGTACACAAAATATATTTTTCAATTGGTTATCATAATATTTTAGGTCTTTTCAACTTACCTCTGCTGTTACAAGAGACTCGTTTTTTATGTCCACAACAATTATGAGGGTGATAACTGAAGCTGAATCAATTGCATCAACAAGACTTGTGGAAAATAATTCACCAAATTGTCCGATGGAAAAAAATATATAAATCCTACTTGTATTAAATATTATATATATCCATAAACACAAAACACACACACATACATATATATATATATATATATATATATATATATATATATATATATATATATATATATATATATATATATATATATATATATATATGTATATATATATATATATATATATATATATATATATATATATAATATATTGAATATATATAATATATATATATATATATATATATATATATATATATATATATATATATATATATATATTCAACCGTAACCAGTTCACTGCAGGACAAAGGCATAAGACATGTCCTTCCAATCCCGTCTGTTCAAAGTCTTTCTATGCCAGTCTATGCCCAAAGTTTTTCTTAGCTAGCCCCATCGTCTTTTCTTGCTCCCACTCCTCCTTTTACAATCTCTAGGGACCCACTCTGTTATTCTTGATGTTCATCTATCATCTACACCATCGTCTGTCATTCTCATTATATGATCTGTTCATGTCCATTTCTTTTTCTTATATGTTAGAATATTCTGGACTTTAGTTTGCTTTCATATCCATGTTCCTCTTTTTCCATAGGTCTTTCAGTTGAAACTAGCTTATGTTCTATGGTTTTAATAGGGCTCTAGGTTTCAAATGCAAAAGTTAATATTGGTAGCACCATCTGATTAAATACCTCTTTCTTTGGAGAAAGTAGCATTTTAAATTTCATAATCTCATTTTGTTTACCAAATGCTCCCATCTCCTGCTTATACTTTTTTCAATTTAGGTCTTATGTACTTGGTAAACACTTACAGTCTGACTTAAGTGCGTATTTTCTCTAACAATCTCTAGAGGTTCGTCCAAAACCCTTATTTGTTGTCTGGGCATTTTCATTGAACATTATCTTACTTCTACTAATATTTATTCTCACTCCTACATGTCTGCTTTATCTATTCACATCTATTATCTTTTGCAATTCCTCCCATTATTCACCAAAAATAACTATGCAATCTGCAAATCCTAAGTTGATAAGGTATTTCCCATTAATCTTATTTCCTAGTTTCCCAATCTAAATCCTTAAAAAATTCTAGGTATGCTGTGAAAAATTTAGGAGAAATGGGATTTACATGCCTAACTCCTTTCTCATTTGGAAGTTTTTCACCATCTTTATGTAGTTTTTGGATTGCTGCATTTCCTATATAGATATCTTCAAGTGTTCTAACATAAGATTCATCTATCCCTAGTCTTTGAAGGGCTTTCATTACTGCTGAAGTTGTGACAGAATCAAAAACTTTCCAATACTCTATAAATGCTATTATACATAGTGGTCTGTTGAGTTTTTCATTAAATGGTTAATTTCATGGTTATGGTCAGTTATTGAATACCTACTTCTAAAGCCTCCCTGGTTTCTTCGTTGATTAAATTCAAGATAATTTTTTCAGGTCTTTTATAGCTCCCTTTTTGTGAATTAGTGTAATGATAAAGTTTTTCCAAGCTGTAGGTACAGAGAGTTCTTGCAGACATTTGGTGTAAAGTTTAGAGAGTTTTACTACTATGAAATCTCCTCCATATATCAATAAATCAATTGTTCGGCCATCGTCTCCTGCTGCTTTGCCTCTTTTCATGCCTTTTAATGCTTTCTTACTCCTCTTACTACTGTGTTTGGTACCGCCTCAGGTATTTTATTATTTCTATTGGCAAAGTTATTTCTTATATCACTAATCTATAGATCCAAGAACAGGTTGTGCAAGGTGTGTAAAGCACGTCCGGATGAGAGAATGTTTCCCAAAGAATGGATGATAGGTCCTAAGGTTTATTTTTGTAAGACATGTTGGATAAGAAAAGAATTAAAAAATGAGTAACAAAATACAGGCTGGTGGTAATAACTGTTCATATATTATAATAGTAGCAAGAAGGATTGAAAAGGCATGAAACGTAGAAGAAGATAAAATAAAAACGATAGCATAAACGAAATGAAAGATCAGTGTTTCATTGTAATTTGCTAAGTCGGAGAGAACTCGAGCGATAATTAAAATCTAACTTGCAAGTCTTGGAAGGATAATAATGTAAACCCAAAAAGAGGGGGGTTAAATGAGGTGAAGGTCTTAGAAGGACCCTTGTTATAGGGTATAGCACAGAGTGTATGTAGGAGGTGAATCAAGTTGATGAAAGCGTCAAAGTATCTATGCATGCACAGTTCAACCATGATTCAACAGTTAAATAGTAAACATGTTAGCAACTGTTTTGTTTTTATTATGGAGCAAAAGTCGTCCAATAAAAGGACTTATTGGTGACTAAAATACATACACACACACTATATATATATATATATATATATATATATATATATATATATATATATATATATATATATATATATATATCATCATCATCATCATCATCTCCTCCGATGCCTAGTGACGCAAAGGGCCTCGGTTAGATTTCGCCAGTCGTCTCTATCTTGAGTTTCTAAGTCAATACTTCTCCATTCATCATCTCCTACCTTTACGGCTCATAGTCCTCATCCAGGTAGGCCTGGGTATTACAACTCTTCTAGCGCCTTATGGAGCCCAATTAAATATTTAGTGAACTAATCTCTCTTCAGGAGTGCGAAGGGCTTGACCAAACCATCTCCATCTACCCATCACCATGATCTCATCCCCATAAGTCACTTGAGTAATCTCTCTTATAGTTTTATTTCTAATCGTTTCTTACCATTTTACTCCCAACATTCTTCTGAAGGCTTTGTTTTCAAACCTACAAAATCTGTTGGATATTGTTTCATTGTCGTACCACGACCCATAATCATATAGTAACACCGACCTCACTAAACTGATACATAGCTTGATTTTTATATACAATTTCAGGTTATTTGATTTCCAAATTTTACTTAACCTTGTCATTGTCTGATTTGCTTTCTTTAATCGTTCATTAAACTGCAATTCTAAAGACCCTGTATTAGAAATCATAGTTCTTAAATATTTAAATGATTCTACCTTATTAATACTTTCTCCTTACGATGATATTTCATCTTCCATTGCATATTCCGTTCTCAGCATCGCTGTCTTTCTTTTATGTATCCTCAGAACAACTTATTGTGATATTTCATACACTCTGGTAAGAAAGCATTGCAAATCCTGTGGCGTTTTGCTAATAAGGACAGCATCATCAACATACTCTGGGTCAGTTAACTTCCTGTTACCAATCCAGTCCAATCCTTCTCCGCCATCCCCAACTGTTCTATGCATTAGAAAATTCATGAGGATAAAAAACATAGGTGACAACACATTCCCCTAGAATACTCCACTGCTCACTGGAAACTCATTTGATAAGATTCCAGTAACATTAACTTTGCACTTAATATGCTCATGAACAGACTTAATCAAATTTACACATTTAACATTTTACATATATATATATATATATATATATATATATATATATATATATATATATATATATGTATATATATATATGTATGTATATATATAATATATATATATATATATATATATATATATATATATATATATATATATATATATATATATATATATATATATTATTCTATTTAGAATATTTCAGCTCCATCGATTTTCAGATGTATTTCCAAATATATTGCGGGGTAAAAATAAAAATTTCAGATACCTTTATATCAAAACTAGAATTCTATAATATATATTTCCATTTATGACCTCGCAACCTTGAAGTCTGCGGACACTTTAGTAGTAAATGGCAGAAATGCATTCTCAAGGAGGGTGGGAAACGGTCGCCTTCACCCTCGACATTTTCACCTTTATGGTAAATATGGATTAACAGCATCCCTGGGAGCACCTGACGACATATGCCTGTGCTACCGTAAAGTCAAAGGTCTTCTTGCTACTTTGTCAACACACTCGCAACTACATGGAGCGAGAGATACATTGTACAAAACAAAAGCATTTCACCCTCTTCTTTTTTTCGGTCATCATTTCTTTTCTTAAACTACAAAGAGTAGGACCATAAATCTTTCCCATACATAAAGGACTTTAAACGTCAATCTGTTGGTGTTTATATCACGTCTTACTACAACGAAAACAAAATCCATTAACTACTTCTATCAGCTATTGGACGATATATATATATATATATATATATATATATATATATATATATATATATATATATATATATATATATATAACTCGAGAAAGGAGAGTCAAGGGTGCGTCAAAACTTGTCATATGCTATCTTATACGGTGCCACGTTGCTGAAATCATCTTGAGGAATGTTTTATGAAAATCGACGAAAAGGAGGGTTCATAACTCATTCTATTTTATACATGGAGGGTAAAGAAAATAATTGGGAACACAAAGTTGTCCAGAAATCAACAAACGCAGAAACAAAAAAAAAGTTAAAATTACGATAAAAATTATCTAATGAATTACTGTATATGCAAATGGATGTCAATTTATAAAGTAAGCATTTAACGGATATTTACATCCTGACATTTATAAAGACTAAATCAATGATCGCAACAAAAAAGACAGCAAAATATCTTGAGCTTTACTGTTTTTTTTTTCTGTCTCTTTCACACACACACACACACACACACACACACACACACACACACACACATATATATATATATATATATATATATATATATATATATATATATATATATATATATATATATATATATATTTATATATATATGTACATACATATATATATATATATATATATATATATATATATATATATATATTACAGTATTTACATATATGTATATATATATAAATTTATATATATATATATATATATATATATATATATATATATATATATATATATATATATATATATATATATATATAATCAACTAAAGGATTTCATTTATTCGTTACAACGAAGGAAAAACTAGAATAGTTAAAAATATAGCTGCTCAAGTATTTCATGATTTTCCTTACTTCATTTGCGTGCGAAAGAAGGAAATTCTGAAGACCTGAACCTAATAATTACAAATCAATAAAGATTATGACATCAAACTGCATAATATATATATATATATATATATATATATATATATATATATATATATATATATATATATATATATATATGTGTGTGTGTGTGTGTGTGTGTATGTGTGTTAAAAATTTACTTTCATCTTTAAGATCTAAAATAATTATCAAAAAAAATTCCACTTCATAAACGTAAAACCAAAGCATAAGCATTAACCTTTTACATCCAGCTGCACCACTCGCTTGTATTTCTATTCCCTCTTTTCTTCTCTTGATATTAAGGCCCTACCTTCCATTACCTCTCCAACTAATTTCCAGACCTTCCTCCTCCCATTCCAACACTACTAAATTGTATTTTTCTTTGAGACCATCTATTCTCCACACATGATCAAACCATTTCATAACGTCATTTTACTCTCCCTTACCTTATCTATTTTACCAGTAATATATATACATACAGTACATACATACATACATACATATATATATATATATATATATATATATATATATATATATATATATATATATATATATATATATATATATATATCTACAGTACATTTGTCAGTCTTTCATGCCTTCTTACTCAACATTTAACCCCACAGACAATTTACTTTAAACTTCAAACTTTCTCTTCATAATTTACATTTAACATTTATATAATAGGAACCCCTTTAATGACTTGGCTCTACAATACAATACTTCTGTACATAGGAATTTGGATTTTTAAACAATTTCTCGTTTGTTCTTAGAACAATTTTCCGTAGATCCCTTTGGGTCTTTCCATGCTTAACCTATTCTATAACTTACCTCTTCTATTACCCTACTGCCATCAGTTATATTTTCTGCCAAATGAAATTAAAGATCAATAGCTTTCATATATTTCTGTATATTATTTATATGCTTCCCCCCGTACAGAAATTGGCGAAAAAGCAATTACTTGGTACTATAATGTGAGTCTTGCTTCTGCTCATTTATCCAACAGCCCAAAGCTCTGCATCTCATCATCCCAAATCAGAAGTATAATAAAATGAGCCTCTGTTCCAGACTCCTCTAGAATACCCAGTCCGACCCTATATCTCATGTAAATGAGAAAAATAAATAATTCCAGTTAAAACAATCACATATCGCCATTACCAGTAACCCTTCCATCCACCTCACCCCCAAATCCCATAAA
>NC_090765.1:17288445-17290945 GCF_036898095.1 Palaemon carinicauda | reverse complement strand
AAGAGACTGATGTCTCACCAGGTAAATCCTCGGACATCTAGATTAGTGTCAGGTTCAGATTTCCTTTTATGGGCTCTCGTGGCATGGTTGGTTTCGACCTGGCCTTTCATTAGAATGGGCTAGCGTTCGATCCCAAGTATGAGGTAGAAATTTATTTCTATTTGAACACGATGTTGTGTTGATATTTATCCATATTGACTCATTAGGGGTAATTTGAATGAATTACTACCAATTGTGTCACGTGGTGGCCCGGGGAAATCTGGTGAAACTCGCTGGTAAAGAGACTGATGTCTCACCAGGTAAATCCTCGGACATCTAGATTAGTGTCAGGTTCAGATTTCCTTTTATGGGCTCTCGTGGCATGGTTGGTTTCGACCTGGCCTTTCATTAGAATGGGCTAGCGTTCGATCCCAAGTATGAGGTAGAAATTTATTTCTATTTGAACACGATGTTGTGTTGATATTTATCCATATATATATATATATATATATATTATATATATATATATACTGTATAAACTAACATAGGAAGTCTCATTCCAAGCAAAACAAAGTTAAAAGCATGATTAGGAAGCTGGTACATAAACCCCTAGCTTTGGGTAAAAACTGCGAGTAATAGTGTAGTTATTCGAATTTACTATGACACGGCCACTTATGTATACACAATATATATATATATATATATATGTGTGTGTGTGTGTATATATATATATATATATATAAACGAAAGGGGAAACGCTTCCTCATTTATCTTCTCATTTGGATTCAAAAGCTTGATGTAATATGGGTATCCAGAACATTAAGTCCACAAATTACGGTGTAATAATAATAATATCAATTATAATAATGACATACAAAAGCACTTATACATGCATGTGGTTATGCACACATAATGTGTGTTTGCGTATCCCAAGGGGAACTGGAGATCCTCTAAGGTGCTATCGTTCGTTCTGTAAATGGAAAACTGGAAATGATTTCACCTGAAACAAGCAAAAGATGTGCCAGGTTTCAGCATATCTCACATGTCACAAGAAATAAGAAAAATAAAGAGTTAACTTTTCTTTTTACATTTTTTTCGTATTTGGCCCCACTGGTTGAGAAATCTGCAATCTTTTTCCAACGCTTTACACAAGTAAAATAAGGCACAGCGTAAGCTTTCGAAATGTAAAGGTCCAAATTCCCTTTTACAAAAGCTATTTCTCTCTCTCCCTCCGTTGCACCAGCTATTTTTAATCTCAATGTCAAACATTTGTTTATGTTGCTTTCCCTGCTCGAAACATCAATTTTGTTTATTTCATTTTGAAATTACGAATACACGCGGTCCCAATTCCTGAGGAAGAGAGGCAAAATTGTACTCATTTCATAAATTAAGTCTTAAAAAAAGTTCGGATACACAATCCCTAACTGGGGCTTCTGGAATTCAAGTAATAGAATATTCCACCCCCTTGCCCAGTTATGTGCTTCCAAAATTAGGTCTTTCACCCAATAATTCCGGGTCATTCGCTTGATTTACTATTGGATTTCATCCCAAAATGGATAGTTTAAAGACTAAAATTTATTTCTTTAGCCAGAGATGCATATATAATAAGATAAGACTACTAATGGATTCCTTTTCAGGGAAACGTTTCATCATATAAAGTTTTTCAATATCTTTATCGAAAGGTTCATTAAAATACCTTACAAAATTACTCATCTAAACATTTGTGACTTATCACGAAAGTCCCTTGAATAATACTTTCTTGGATGGGGTAGTCAAGGCTTTCGCTTCAGTGACATCATAGCGGGTGAAGTTCTCAAAGGTTTCAAAGCCCATTTAATCATTTGGGGTAACTGACATCACGACATTAACTGCATAGTCAATTAAACGATAACATCTAACACATTGTTTAATTAATCCAATTTTACTGATAAAGATTCAAACCATTAAACTTATGAGATCTATCAATCAAATCTTAATATGTATCTTAAAGCAATATCTTGCCCAAGAGATCAAGGTCATCTCGTAAGTCTTAGACCTTGTAAGTAATAATTACTTGAGATATTTCTTGACAATGGGCTCATCTCATCGCTTAGAGTTTACGCCTGACCAAAACAGACAACCATTGATCCCTTAGGATGTGAGCATCTTCTATCCCAGAGCAGACATTAATTAACTGCCGAAGCCTTTTGATCTCTGCGCCATTCTCATCTACACATCAGGTCTCTTGATGAAATAAGACCGTTGCATCACTTTCTTGTGGACTGAATGCATAAGTTATTTGTGAGGTAACAAGAAATGATTAAGAACAATGCGCCTGTTCATTCCCATCGTGGCAAGAAACAGATGACAGACAGAAAGAAACAGATTAAAAAAGAACAGCTGTTGTACAAAATTGGGAATAAGACATTATTATTGCTGTATTACTATTATTATTATCATTATTATTATTATTATTATCCTTATTATTACTAGCAAAGCTACAACCCTAGTTGGAAAAGCAAGATGCTATAAGCCCAAGGAC
>NC_090765.1:17243445-17280945 GCF_036898095.1 Palaemon carinicauda | reverse complement strand
TAAGAAAACATTTGCCATTTACTTAACATTGCGGTTATTTTCAAAGTACTGCTGCGAAGTGTATGTAGTGACCCCTGTGTTTGTTTGTGAGCAACTTTCCACACAAACTAATGTGCTGAT
This sequence comes from Palaemon carinicauda, assembly GCF_036898095.1. Lineage (NCBI taxonomy): Eukaryota > Metazoa > Arthropoda > Malacostraca > Decapoda > Palaemonidae > Palaemon > Palaemon carinicauda. Next base: position 17,280,825 of record NC_090765.1, on the reverse strand, counting down.
TTTAACCAAACTTGGTATGCGTGATGGGTATGACCCTGTCACCCAAGGATGAATATGCAACATTTTGGATGAAGTTCAAAAGTACAAGTACGCTACATTACTTTGAAAATAGTAGCAATGTTAATTTTTTGTTTGTGAACAACATTACGCAAAAACTACAGAACCAATATCAACAAAACTTAGTAGACATGTGGGGGTATGACCTAGAGAAAAATTCACTAGATTTTAAAGAAAATGCATGGAAGTACATGTACTCAGTAAAAATCAAAATAAGGCTGCTTGGCGTAGCGAAGGCATGCCCTCTACTTTGTACTTGTATTTTGATGTACTTCATCCAAAATGTTACAGACCCAACAAGAATGACAAGTTTGGTCTAAATCGGTACACGAGTTTTTGTATAAAGTTACTCTCCAACAATCAAACAAACAAACACACACACACAGGAGTGAATAAATAATCTTAAAAAAATCTTCGATTTTGGCAAAAAAAAAAAAAGGAAAAAAGAAATAAACAAAAAGGGGATGATACGGTTAGTATTATACGTTTGCAATATAGTTATGTAATCCAAGCAAAGAAATTTTAATGACGATTAGTATTTTACGTTTACAAGAAAGTTTTGTAAACTAACTCCATCTTCCTCAATTTACTTATGTAAGAAAAAAGACTAATGATTTGCATCATCCAGCAATGTTCTTTACAAGGAAAAATTGTGTATCCCTTAAGTAAACTTTATGCTTCGCAGCGCCATCTTTCCGTTTCGCTATAACCAACATACTCGGACGTACAGCACCGTGTGTTATCTAAGGACCGCCATCACTTTGTTAAACTTTTATCGGATTACAACGAACCTAAGAGGAGAAAAACTCCTTCGGTTATATCAATTTCAAAGCAGTTCCTTTCAACCCGACCTGACTTCAAGACAGAATTGGACCTTCCAATCGCAGATTAAACTTCATATTGCATGGGCCGTTGCTCTTAGCCAATAAATTCATCAGTTTATATTTGAAGGATAAAGGTCAAATAAGTACTAGTCGGAGGAATGAGGGAGAAATATGAGGCACAAAGAACGAGGAGAGATGGCCACTTCCATTCGTTAGTTTGCGAACATTTCACATCTTTATTTCAGGAGAAAATACCTTTGATCATCTCGACAAGATAATCTACATCCCTGCTTTCAGTTATCAATATGCTGCGAATTAGCAAGACTTCTAAAGGCTCAGATATGGAAAATTCAAATGACAAGCTAGAAACTTCCATTGTTCTAGTGTAGTTTGTACAGTTTTGATTCCCATTTTTCTCAGCAATAGAACTCGAGTTGTAGCCATAAATTTACCAGTAACTTCACCAAGAAAAATACGCATGAAACTTCCCGTTCTACCCGTCTGAGAGAGAGAGAGAGAGAGAGAGAGGAGAGAGAGAGAGAGAGAGAGAGAGAGAGACTCATATAGGGTGGCTCTACTGGGAAGTGTTTTTCAATTTCTCACACTGATATACATTTATTTCCAAAAAAGAAACTACCTAATCAATCGTGGTAAGAACAGCCATCGAGAGAGAGAGAGAGAGAGAGAGAGAGAGAGAGAGAGAGAGAGAGAGGGGGTCTCCCTAATGATGTGCTTTTACTTCTCGAGAACATCTTGCAAGAGAAAGATACATCAAGATATAATTTAACTGGTTAAATACTTTGGAGTGGAAAAATACAGATGAAAGGGTCTCCCTAGGTTACGACACCTTTTTGGAAGGGAAATGCACTGCATTACATCCGGGTGAGAGAACGCGAATCTATTACACTAAAAACTTGCACCCAAGTCAACTTTCAACAAATTCATCTTTGAATCTTTTGTTTATATTTCATAAGCCAAATAATTGTTGAAACTACATTTCTTCAAAATCAAAGTTATATTTAAAGATTAGGACCCAGGTCAATATATGAAAACGTATATTAGGGGCCCATTAGCCATAATTATTGACTATAAGAGAATTGCTACCTCAATATATCTTGTCTACTGTACAAGAGCCTACAATAAATAGATCATAAAATAGATACCGAAAAAAGTAAGTTTCATAACTTAAGATAGTATATATGTCACTGTCTCCTAAAAAATAATGCAATGGTGAAAACGTCTATCATGAATTTGCTTAGGGTATGAACTGATTCAGGTCTCATATATAATAAAAACATAATGTCATCATCATCAGCTCTCCTACGTCTATTGAAACAAAGGGCCTCGGTTAGATTTCGCCCGTCGTCTCTATCTTGAGCTTTTAATTCAATACTTCTTCATTCATCATATCCTACTGCGCGCTTCATAGTCCGCAGTCACGTGGGCCTGGGTCTTCCAACTCGTCTAGGGCCTTGTGGACCCCAGCTAAACGTTCGATCTAATCTCTCAAGGGGAGTGCGAAGAGCATGCCCAAACCATCTCCATCTACCCCTCAACATGATCTCATCCACATATGGCACTAGAGTAATCTCTTATAGTTTCATTTCTAATCCTGTTCTGCCATTTAACTCCCAATACCCTTCGGAGGGCTTTGTTCCCAAATCTACGAAATCTATTGGAGATTGTCTCATCATACCATGACTCATGTCCATATAGTAACACAGAGATCTCACTAAACTAATATATTGCCTAATTTTTATATGTAATTTCAGACAATTTAATTCCTAAACTTTACTTAACCTAGCCATTGTCTGATTTTCTTTTTTCTATCTTTGTCTAAACTCTAATTCTAAAGGCCCTGTGTAGGAGATCATAGCTCCTAGATACTTGAATTATTCTACCTCATTAATCCTTTCTCCTTCCAATGATATTTAATTTTCCATTGCACACTCAATTCTCATCATCGTCTTTCTTCCATTTATCTGGAACCCAACCTCTTGTGATATTTAATGCATTCTGGTAAGCAAGCACTGCAAATCCTGTTGTGTTCTGCTAAGTGACATTTCCCTATCAAGCAGGACAATGCCATAGAGACTGGCCATATTACATACAATCAGCGACCAAGCCCCTCTCCACCTAAGCTAGGACCAAGGAGGGCCAGGCAATGGCTGCTAATGACTCAGCAGATAGACCTATAGGCTCCCCCAAACCTACCATCCTCAGCTCACAAGGATGGCTACCACATTCAACTGGAATGTTCTGCTTTTCACTGGAAATTCATTTGAAAGGTCTCCATTAACATTAACTTTGCACTTGTTATGCTCATGAACAAACTTGATCAAATTTACATATTTAAGAGGAACTCCAAGATAACGCAGGACTTGCCCCAAAATTGGCCGATGCACACTATCAGAGGCCTTTTCATAGGCCAGAAATGCCATCTAAAGTGGACTTCTATATTCTAACCACCTCTGTACACAAGATGTATCAAAATGAAAATTTGGTCAGTACAACTGCTACCTTTTCGAAATCCTTCTTGTTCATCTCTCAGCTTTTCAACAATCTTTCTTTCCAGTCTCTTTAGAATACGCATACCATACACAGTGTAAATATACAGGAAGCTTAGAAACCTTCTTCTTAACACAGCATGGAAATTCGAGAAGAAACAGGTCAGGTCAGTCAATGTAATAAAGACTCGGGAGGCAGAGCCCATTCCTTGGCAAGTTTAACTCAAAAGCAACCAAGCATGCATGTGGTGAAGAGGAGGACAAACTAGTCGGAAACCTCAGCACCATTTTCAACAATGATCTGGATCTTCTGAAAGCAACAAAACGAACGTAATCATGGCCCACGAACACAAACCCTCTCTGTCCAGGACATTCCAAAACACAACAAAAGGAACAACCACTAATTCTCTATCTTTATTTTTTATACAAACACACATATATATACATATATATATATATATATATACCACGAAAAAATCTAACTGACATTCTCTCTCTCTCTCTCTCTCTCCTCTCTCTCTCTCTCTCTCTCTCTCTCTCTCCTAGGATCCGTAGCAACATGGCGAGAATTGTTTTCGGTCAAGAGGAGATAGAGGCCATTGTCGCCATGTCCGTCCATAACGACAACGCTAAAGTCCTTCTGAGCACTGCTCGCTTGGCCCTTCGAGAATAAGCGGCTTCCAGTAACCAAGCACTCGTTCTCAGATTTGTTTCAAAGCAATTACTTGCTCATTCGCCTCAGTGCTGTTTCCGACCTGTTTCCCACAGTGGGCATCTTCGCTTAAACCAGTACACATTTCTACACAACAATATAACACGAGCCCACTGTTTTATATGCATGCACTTACCCACACATTTTCACACACACAGACATATATAAATATATATATATATATATATATATATATACATAAATATATATATATATATATATATATATATAATGTCTGTGCGTACGTGCGCTTGTGTTTGTTGTGTTAGTGTGTGTAGATATACATATATTGCATTTATTAACATGTATAGATTTAATTTACATATACACACTTGTATATCGAGGATAAGGGGCTGTGCACAAAAATTCCACATTTGTTGCTACATACACTTAAATGTCATAGACTTTCTTTACTCACAACCAAACCATCTCGAAACACTACTACATCTATTTTTACCACTTCGACGTACATCTGAATTTCTTGCATTTAGATTTCTTAAGCCTCTTATACTATGTAAACAATAATATCGCAGCAGGTTGTATATTTTTTCATTCTTTCTCATTTCTATCTTCCCATTCTATTCCTCCTACCTATATTCAGTGACTCCGCTCTATTTAAATCTACCATCACCTGGTATATCTATTCTAAAATGGCAAATAAATCAATCGCTTTCATTCTTCCACCATCAATACCAACAGCATACGCTTCCTTTTTTTAAAGCTTTCAATTCTCCCTCATAAGTCTTACTCTTCTTCCATTACTAAATTTCTCCTCTTCCAAACAAGTTATTGTCATTCATATTTTTTTCTTTCCTCTTCACTATTTCTAATTCATAATGTATCTCCAGGAAGCATTATCCATTCCACACTCCCCATTAAATATTCTAGCGTATATATATATATATATATATATATAAATATATATATATATATATAATATATATATATATTCAAATAAGCCATATATTTTTTTATACATTAAAGTCTGGATTCTCTTAACGACCTGGGGATCAGACCCCCAGGCGAAATCACACAAGGACAATATATATAATAACGCGCACACACATATGTGTGTATACTAGATATGTATGTAGGATGCACACAAACGCGCACAACACAGGCGCACACACACACACACACACACACACACACACACATATATATATATATATATATATGTGTGTGTGTGTGTGTGTGTGTGTGTGTGTATGTGTGTGGGTGTGTCCGTGCGTGTGCAAAGGGCCAAACAGTACTTAATATTGAATTCATTCTTCTATAATAAGTAACATCCAAACAAAAAAAATACATATGATTAGCACTTCTACTTATTAGACTAGGAATCACACCTATACTTCTGTATAGGGTTCAAATCCTGGTCATGGTAGAAGAATTTATCATATTACTTTTTAGTTTGGATATGTTATTGCCAAGGTAAGGGGAAATTGATGTTAAGAAATACTTTTGGTTGAATGCAAATGTGTCAATGACAAAACTAGCATACCCACGCACAACTTATACATGTATGTATGTATTTATATATATACATACATACATACATACATATATATATATTTATGATAAATTTTGCACATTTTTTTACGTGTTTTTCATATTCAAATAAGCCATATATATTTTTGATATATTAATGTCTGGATTCTCTTAACAACCTCGGGATCACAGACCCAGGCGAAATCTCACAAAGACAAGAGCTTGGCTCCGGCCGGGAATCGAACCCTGGTCGGCAAGCTTATATAGACAGTGACTTAACCCACTTGGCCACGAAGATTTGTTCGTGGCCAAGTGGGTTAAGTCACTGTCTATATAAGCTTGCCGACCAGGGTTCGATTCCCGGCCGGAGCCAAGCTCTTGTCTTTGTGAGATTTCGCCTGGGTCTGTGATCCCGAGGTTGTTAAGAGAATCCAGACATTAATATATCAAAAATATATATGGCTTATTTGAATATATATATATATATATATATATATATACATACATACATACATACATATAAAGAAAGACAGAAACTGCAATACGGAAGATTAAATAAAAAATATATGCAATTCATATTCTACTTACAAGCAAATGAAAAACTTCTGCAAATAATTTTTCATGCCGCTTTGTTTAAAATCCTAATGAAATGTATAAACCAATTTAAATCTATGAAATAATTCACGTAAATGAGGTTAAAAAGCAATGCACGTATGGACTGATATATAAATATCCCATTACCAACACGGATTTTTAATATTTATTTCAAGATATTTTTGTACTTTCGTGATATGAAAAGACTACTTTTAACAGAAGGGGAATCAATGTTGCTGTAACCAGTTAAGTAATATTTCATCGAAATGATTCTGAAAATAATGTAATATTTGATTAACAGATCTATATCTTTAGATGATCACCTACATTTATTTTAATGAAATCCTTAAATGTTCATTTACAAAGGAATCTTTACGTCTTTTCAATGCCCATTTGAGTGACCAATCAGGAAAGAATAATTTAGAATAAGTATATGCTGAAAATATTTGAATCTCTCTCTCTCTCTCTCTCTCTCTCTCTCTCTCTCTCTCTCTCTCTCTCTCTCTTAGTATGTGTGTTTTCTAATCGTAGGAAACACGAAATGATAACTCAAATGCGACGCCAACATTATTAAGTTAGTCAATCATTCTTCCTTATTGGTATTTTATTGGTTTGCTTTCATCAAAGGTGTCATGAGGCTTCTTCATTACCTTCTGCGAAAATGCACAATGCACTGTAGTCAGAAAACAGAAGCTGTAGGAATGAACGCGCTTGAACGAGCTTGTGGAGAGAGAGAGAGAGAGAGAGAGAGAGAGAGAGAGAGAGAGAGAGAGAGAGAGAGAGGTTTACTACATTATAATATATACCAAGAAGATCGTCTGGAGGACTATTCTGGACTGTTCTGAACCCTTTTGGAAAAAAGGGCTATCCCCTCATTGTGGTGCATGAGCCTCTCTCTCTCTCTCTCTCTCTCTCTCTCTCTCTCTCTCTCTCTTGACACCAGCATTGAACACTTGCCAGATCAGTATATTGACAGAATGTTACCAGTAAACGGTGCAACCCCGCCAGACGCATCTTTCATAGTGAAAGTGCTAATTGTTGACCGGATTAGATTTGGGCAACAAGGTCCCCCAGAGTTCATTTAATGCCCGAGTACAAGTTGCAATATGAAGTAAAAATTAAGAAGCTATACACTGAGAAGAAAGAAAGAATTCGGGAATGGAACTATAATAAGCTAAAAAGAGCGGACAGTTAGGGCACGAAAGGACGTTGCAAAGAACGTTAACTAATGCTATTATTCGTTTGGGGGTACAGGTAAAATGTACCATCAGTCAAAAGGGCACCTAATGATGTTTAAAAAAATCTTTTGGTTGGAGGAAACAAAATCATAATGTCAATTGTTATTACCGAACGTAAGTTACAAATGGACTAGGGCACGAGTTGAGTTAACTGATAACCAGTGATGAAAAGAAAAGAAAAAACACCCCAGTTTAACCTGTACTGAAAGGAAGAGAAAAAAACACCCCAGGTTAACTTTTACTGAAAGGAAGAGAAAAAACAACCCAGGTTAACTTTTACTGAAAGGGAGAGAAAAAACACCCCAGATTCAATTTTACTGAGGGAAGAGAAAAACGCTCCCAGATTAACTTTCACGGAAATGAAGAGAAAAAACGCCCCAGCTTAACTTTTACTGAAAGGAAGAGAAAAAACACTATAGGTTAACTTTTACTAAAAGGAAGAGAAAAAAAAACACTAACCTGTATAATTCTGATGATACTAGAAACTGTGCAGAGAAGAAGAAAATGATAGTGAGCTTGGGAATACAAAAGAGAGAAGAGATTTGTGTTTGTGAAAGGTGGAAAATTTGGGAATTATGTAGAGGTAATGGCTGAATGATCAGGACAGCAGATATGTAGCTAAACAACAAAAATCCCTCTGATCCATAGTAGAATAGGAGGTTAAATCTCAAGAAATCTCAAACTGTATCCAACAAGCAGAAAGTGAGTCCATAGACACACGTTTTCACAAATCTCAATAAAGCTTCTTTCATGCTCTGTAGACCTATTTTGAAAGCAATTAAAAAAAAAAAACCTACAGAAATAAATAGGTGACCATGCTGCTCCTCGACTTTGTGGCGAGGGAAATGAATTTGAATGTTGGCTTAATGTATAAAACATAAGCACACACTCAAAATTGACTTTGAGTCGTCACGGAATTATCAAAAGAAACAACGAAGCATTCAAGGTTTGAATAAGAAGGAGTTCGTGTTATACACATTTAAAATAGCTGAACTTTGACACTCACATTTTACAAACTGGTAAAGATAATTCATTGTTCGATAAAATATGTTCTTCCTACCTCTATATTATTATTATTACTTGCTAAGCTACAACCCTAATTGAAAAAGCAGGATACCATAAGCCAAAGGGCTCAACAGGGATAATACCCCAGTGAGGAAAAGAAATAAGGAAAAACTACAAGAGAAGTTTAAGAAAATAACATTAAAATAAATCCTTTATATATAAACTACAAAAACTTAAAAATAACAAAAGATTAAAAACTTCAAAATAACAAGAGAAAGAGAAACAAGATACAATAGTGTGCTCGAGTGTACCCTCACGCAAGAGATCTCTAACCTTAGAACACAGTGATGCTTTTTAAATGTTCAACCACCAAAATGAAATGATGTATAATATCCAACTTCCTGCGACAGATTTAAAAATCCAGCGAACAGAATGAAATAAGAAATGAAAAATATTTTACTAATCAAATATATAGCATTTCTTAAAGTGGCAAAGCCGATGAAATACAATTCACACCGAGAAAAGTAAAGGGAAAGGTAAAACTAAAATCCGGCGAAACCCTAGCATATGTATCTTATTGATTACAAGTAAAAAGGGGAAGGGGAACTATAATATGCATTGTGAGAGCCCATCTTCCGCTTGCATGGGTTTTTAGGGCCTTCTTCATGGTTGGATATTCGTAAAGATTTTGCTGCCCATTTATTTTCACCTCGGCAGAACAATAATCTCTCTCTCTCTCTCTCTCTCTCTCTCTCTCTCTCTCTCTCTCTCTCTACAATTGAGTGAAAACATAATTATCTTATTAAGCATACACACTTATTTACATATAAGTCCATACACATGTAATCATATGATAGCATTTATACCACATATAACAACTCAGAATCATTTAATTAAGCACATGCACATGCACACATACACACACACACACAATATATATATATATATATATATATATATATATTACATATATATAATACGTATGTCATAATATATTTCTTTACTCAAGCAAGAAATAAGACAATTCGAGAGCAACAAAGTAATGTTGAGATATTAATATCCCCCAAGGTCGACGGAAAGGTGACTCTGACAGACTAACCTCTCGAGAAAAACTAAACGTTTAAAATCTGTGGGGTAACACCAGAGAAATATGGCAGAGGGATAAATATGCATGTATGTGAGATAATGATAGGAAGGGTGGATATATATAAGAAAATTAGGTCACAAAGAAACTTAAAAACTTAATAGGAGTTACTTTAGGATACGACGACAATGCAAGAATAGAATGGCAGAGGGTATATTTTGAATTAATAAAATCAACACGAATATAGGAAAAGAAAAACTTTATAAATGCAATATCAAATGTAGAAACGAAAAACAAGCCCTGAGAATAAAATAAAAATCGAACAATAAATGGGTAGGGAATAAATATTCAGTTTGCACCGCCCGGAGGCAGAGGTGGGCAACAATGCCCCCCCCCCCCTCCCCCACCTTTGAGTAGCTTCCGAGCGTATTGGACATTCTGCAGGCCATTACGCGACGTGAATGAAACATGTTACGATGAGACTAAAACAACTAAAGCGACAGACCATTGATAGAGAGAGAGAGAGAGAGAGAGAGAGAGAGGAGAGAGAGAGAGAGAGGGGGGGGAGGGTTATTTCGCCAGTTCCTATAGGCTTTATAGAAAAAAAAAAATCTTTTTTTCGGAGGAGCTGCCTGGAACTAGGCTCAATTCCATTGATGATATTGATACTGAACTCTTATCAGTGTGCTAAAGGTAGAAGGGTAAAAATGAAATAGGCAGTAGTAAAAATATGTTGGGATTGAATCATTGGTATTCAATATATATATATATATATATATATATATACACATATATATATGTATGTATTGAATACCAACGATTCATTCTCAACATATTTTACTGTTATTATATGAAATATAGAATAAAATCATGTTTACTAATGTTTCATGAGTAGTTCCTGGCTTATAAGAATTACAATAATGTAACTAGCAACTTCGAAGAGCCTCCTCTGCGTTATTGATTATTCGCCAAAATACCGCAAGATCCTTCCCACCCAAAACTGAAAGCAACGTTTCGCAAACAAAGTTTGGAAGGACATTTCTCGCACTGCTACACAGAAGAACGATATCGAGCAATGTCAATGAGCAACGTTAAGTCCTTGCATGTCTTGAGCAGGGTACAACTGGTTATAATAATATCTCAAAATGTGCGTTATAAACAGGCATTGTGCTACACCAGCACAAACATTGGCCAGGGAACATTGATATTGATAAACTGATAAACGTAATGTACACCAGAAATCTCAGGATATGTAAATATTTTTAATATTGTAACGTCTTAAATCTTACTTTCCGTCTAGAACATTTTACGCCAATACATATTACAAACTTAACGTTAACTTAGGTAAATGACTATGAGAACAGGTTGGGCCACAATAACATATGCGGAACTTTGAGAGAGTTTGGTGCATAAGCAGCATCTAATATGCCTGCTTTAGGTTAACACATAATATTATGGAAATTTCTCTTAAACAAGCCTTGAAATTTTACAATCTTAATTACACAGAGCAAGAACTCTATCCTGAATATACATAGGGTGGTGGTAGTCTATTGGAAACGTCCCTGCCTGGTGATCTGCTGAACTTGGGTTCGATTCCCACTCAACCTCCATAGTTTTTTTTATCCTTGTGAACTAAGGATGGGTGCTGGAAGGGGGGGGGGGGGGGGGGAACTATAGGTATACGTGTTGAGTCATCAGCAGCCATTACCTAGCACTTCCCTTTTCCAACTTGGGGGGGGGGGGTGGAGATGGCGCTTGGGCGCTAATCATATGTTTATATATGGTTACTTTCTATGGAATTCAACTATGGCATTGTCACTGTCCATTGCCTCTGCCATTCCTAGGCGACATTTAAACCTTTGTAAAATTTAAAACCGAAAAATGTTAGTCAAGACAATACACGAATAAAACGACTAACAAATTCCCATCAAATTGAAAAAATTTTCGTTCTAATAAACCTACAAGACAACTGTATTGAATCCTAATATTTAAGCATAAAAATAATGTCTAGCAATAATCCGGGATTATAAGCGATTAACACGTAAATTCTATTCAAATTTATCGACATCAACATTTAATGTACCATGAACAAAAATACGCAATAGAAAATAAATTCAACTCATTTACTGAAGATAGGCGAGTTTCTCCACAAAGGCATATGCCATGACTAAAACAATTATAATTACTATCCATACAAATGAAACCTCGCTATTCATTATGCATAACTGCGAGCAATTGCATACACACATACGCACGCACGCACACACACAAATATATATATATATATATATATATATATACATATACATACATACATATATAATACATCTTTACCCCCTTGGAAAGGGTAGCCCATGCAGTTGCAAGCATTCAGGGTCCCAGTCAATGTATCTTAAATGGTTATATCTCTTCTAGATACAACGTTGCGTAATTTCGCTGGCCTACACAATAGTAGTGTTTCGTAGCGAGACCAAGAATAAAAGTGAGCAATAAATGATACATTCATCCAATAAATAGCAAATTGGGGTTGAATCTTGTTTTGGAGAAAACTCCGACAATTTCAGCAACATAAGGGTCAAATGTAGCAAGAAAACAATCTTAAAGTTGCTCCAAACAGAGACTTATTCATATACCTTACACAGAAAAAATGTGACAACAAAGCTACCTAGTCATAAAATGTGCTCTCTCTCTCTCTCTCTCTCTCTCTCTCTCTCTCTCTCTCTCTCTCTCTCTCTCTCTCTCAGGCTAATTAATGTTGTGGTAAGCGGGCTCATATGTAAAAAAAATCCAAATAACACTGTTAATTCAAGCACTGAATTGTGCATCACCGTGTAAGTCAACTGCTGAGGGTTGTAGTTACCAGTAGGTATGTTCACTCCTTGATCATAATGTTGACTATAAAAACAGGAGCCCTTCAACGTTATAATCCTCGCCTCTTCATAGTGAAACTGTGTAAAATACTATTGTGACACTTTCCAAATTTTCTCATTCTCTTATAAAAACTGTATGTGTATATATATATATATATATATATATATGTTTGTGTGTGTGAGTGTGTGTATGTAGGTTTAATGTTGTATATTTAAACAATCGTTAATATGAATGGTAAAAATTTTCCATTTATACACACACAAATATATACTGTACACACACACACACACACACACACACATATATATATATATATATATATATTGATGCATATACTTGCACACATACGCATGAAAATATGTACGCATATGAAGAAAAAGTCTAGTGTAAAACAGAACAAAAAAAAAAACAACAGACAAATGAGGTGCCAGCGCCTCTGAAGATCAAATGTTCTGGAAAAGACAAATAGTACAAAAACAAGAAAAAGTGGAGCTACACGATGGGATAATAGCTAGCACTTTTTTACCATATAACAATATACAGTAGTCACCGATTAAGCACAAAAGGGGAAAACGTAAGACTGAATGCTTTGAGAGAGAGAGAGAGAGAGAGAGAGAGAGAGAGAGAGAGAGAGAGAGAGATTCCCAAGGCATATAGTTCGATGAACAAAAAGCGGATGAAGAGAAAACGAATATCGTTCACGAATCTCCTAGTTTACGGATATCGAAGAGGAGAGGAAAATACCGAATGGATGGTGAATATGGTTGATTTTTCAAATGAAAATACCTAACCCAAATGTTGATCACAATATAGCATATTGTCATAAGGCAAACGAAATAAACATTATTTTTCAACTGGAAGAAGTTTACAGATTAAGAATTTTTTTTTTTTTCAATTAAATCAGCCCTTAAAATACGGACGTAAGCGATCATTTCCACATTATTTGAGAAGCCATTCCTTATAAGATTTTATAGCGATTGTGTTCTTACAAACACTGATGTGACGGCGATTCCTTTCTAGGCCTATATACAGGCAACGTACGAGTATTCCTCCTAATAAATTCATGCCTTCCTGTTCATAAACGACAAAGTCTATCCACTGGATATATTCAAAATCTCCCTTTATCTAAACCCAAATTTATTTTACCCACAATCCTTGCCTTATTTCCTCTACTACAATGCCTCTCATATGGAAAAAAAAATCTTGCATTAATGTAGCCATTCCAGTTATATCTCTACCATTTCAGGTGAATTTTCATTCAAAACAGAACGCTAAAATGTGTGTGTGTATATATATATATTATATATATTATTATATATATATATATATATATAATATATATATAATATATAAATATATATATATATATATATATATATATAAAAGATATATATATATATAATATATATATATATATATATATATATAATATATATATATATATATAATATATATATATATATATATATATAAAGACACACACAACTACAAAAAATACAGCCGTTTGTGGGCCACTGCAGGATAAAGTCCTCAGAGATGTCATTTCAAGTCTGGGTTTGGAGTTTTCATCACCAAGCTGGCCAGTGCGGATTGGTGATGGAGGGAGATTTTAGTCTGACAGCTCACAACAATCCAACCTATTATGGGTGGGCCAACTCAGAAAGGAATATGTGTGTGTCTGTGTGTGTGCTTTTGAATATTAAGCCACAAATATCTCTTAAGATCTAATTCACTTGCATTTTAGATAGCGCACAGCAGCCTACACCTAAAGAATTATTAGATATGGAAAGTACATCTACCTGGTTCGGATTCCAGGCTTGGACACGGATATACAAAATGACAGACATTCAACCGTCATGAAAGATGTATGTTGATAATAACACTGAAGTATACATTCCTGTTCCATACTTGGAATCGAAATCAAATATTTCTGCCATAATACAGCACCCAATCGTCAAGTTTTGATATCAACTCACTCATGACTCTTACAATTTCAAATACCGAGCCAGAAATACCCTTTACCACTGATTTCTCTCTATTTTTGCAATAAATTATATCAAAGGGGAAATTATATATGATAAGTGCATCGGCTCTGGCTAGGATTTGAAAGCTTTAAATGTAGAGATAGACAATGACCTTGTTGATTTAAGGATGGGGAACATATATATAATAAACATTTTGCGTGATTACTCCAAACTAAGAGTAAATTCTTTATTAGGAGGTATACAAACAGTATTAATATATATATATATATATATATATATATATATATATATATATATATATATATATATATATATATATATATATTATTGTGTAGCATTGAGCCTCACAATGGAGAAGGCATTGCCCATTAGAATTAACTGCATACCTGGTATTACGAACATGATGGTACGGTCAGGAAGATCTGAATGTGAAGGATAGTCCGAATAATGAAAAATCTTATGGAACACGTTAAAGCGAACTAATTGAACAACGGTGCCAGAGATTAATATGTAGATCAGAAATAAGAAATTTAATAGTCCGAAAGTTCCTGTCCAATAAATTACAACGAGAATCAGCAGCTGAAGACCAGATAGGAGAACAATACTCAGAATAAATTGATCACCGAAAATCTTCAAAGACTTCCTCAATAAGCCAATTATTTGTGCACTTGAAGACGACACAGACCTAATGTGTTTCTCAAATGTAAATTTACAATCGAGAATCACACTTAAAATTTCAAGAGGGCATGCGGGTGTTAAAGAAACATTACCAATGCTGAGATCTGGATGTTGAGGAACCACTGTTATTGATCTATTTACAAATATAATTTGAGTTCTGTTAGAATTCAACATCCCGCCCCATAATTTGCATCATGCAGTAATTTTAGCTAGATCTCTATTAAAGGATTTAGCAACCGCATATCTATATTCAGGAGATGGAATTGATACAAAGAGAGTAGCATCACCTGCATATGCATAGAGCAAGTTTTATACGCCCAAACCACATGCCATGTGTATATAGTATGAAAAGTAGTGGGCCAAGAACTGCACTCAGAGTTACACCAGATACCGCATTCCTATACTCACTATGGTGACCATCAACAACAGCTCTTTCCGATCTATTACTTAGAAATTCAATAATGATGTTAAGAAAAGCCCCACCCACTCCCAACTGTTTAAGTTTGAAAAAAAATGTCCTCATGATCAACACGATAAAAGGCAGCATTAAAATCAAGGCCAATCATACGAGCTTCCTAATCATAATCGAGGGATTTCTGTACAGCATTGGAGATCAAGAGGGTAAATAACTTTACATTTGAATATACACAATATATATATATATATATATATATAATATAATATATATATTATTATATATATATATATATCTATATATATATATATATATATATATATATATATATATTATATATATAATATATACATTGTATATTATACATATATATATATATATATATATATATATATATATATATATATATATATAAATATATATATTATATATATAAACCCGTAAGCTATATATCTCCAATCGAAATGAACAAAGCTCGTTCTTTCACACAGACTGTACCACAGCCGAGCGGTCAGAGTTATCGGGGCGTAGTCCCAAATACTCTCAATAATTCTAGTCCAAAAGGCCCAGTGGTCCCGAGGGAGGCGGTTTTGCAGCAAGCTCTTCAAAATGACTAAAAACAGTCGGTCACGAAAATGAAAGTGATTGCAGCTGCAGGAGAGATAGATACACAAGCAAAAATTTGCAGGGAAAATTGCATGAGAGAGAGAGAGAGAGAGAGAGAGAGAGAGAGAGAGAGAGAGGAGGAGAGAGAGAGGAGAGAGAGAGAGAGAGAGAGAGAGAGAGAGAGGGGAAATTAACAATTGTTCTTAAAAACTTTTGGTAAGTTAATTTCTTTTAAAACCTCAGTGGGCCAAATAAAAGAGAGAGAGAGAGAGAGAGGAGAGAGAGGAGAGAGAGAGAGAGAGAGAGAGAGAGAGAGAGAGATTCACAAAAGAAAATTCATCTGTCCTCTAGAACACTTTTGGAAAGTCAGTTTCTTTTAAAATTACCGATAGCCAACAAGAAATAAAGGAGAGAGAGAGAGAGAGAAGAGAGAGAGGAGAGAGAGAGAGAGAGAGAGAGAGAGAGAGGAGAGAGAGGAACTAACTTTCAAGCTAGTGTTGTTGGGTATATATGTCCAATTGAGCGAAATGTAATCATTACCGGGAAGAGTTTGTTGTTATGAAAGAAAGAAAAAAGGTAGCCTATGGTAATCATCAATTGAAATGAAACATAAAAAGGTTGATGATGTTTCTTGTATCTTAGCAATATGGAATGGAGTTGGGTTTGTGACTCTTTTCTCTGTCCATAGAATTTTAGGATTTCTTGTTCCTATTGACGTGAATACAATTATAATTACTACATTAATGCAATAATAATTACTACATTACTATAATAATAATAATTACTAAAACTACTTCTACTATAAATGCTATTATAAACTCCCCACTGTTAGGGAATAACGTAGTATTTATATTGATCGTATTATCGTCAAAATTTAAAAATTGTAATTAAAAGAATTTCGAAAAAAAAAAAGTGTCAAAATGTTGAATACAACAGGATCATGAAACGTGAAATTTTTCCAGCGGTACCACTTACGTAGCACACACACACACACACAAAATAAATAAATGTCTAGAACTTAAAATCAATTAACGCAAAAACTTAATTTATTTATTATTCAAAACTACCTCAATCTCATGCATAACATTTGAAATTAACCTTTTACCCCAAAAGGACCTACTGTAAAAAGCTTAGGTCAAAACTAAGAACTAAAACTCAAAATCAATTAACACAAAAACTTGTTCTTTTTGTTTTCCAAATTTAACTCAATATTTCGACATTTTAAATTAAAAAGCTTAAGTTAAAGCTAAACACTAAAATAGGTGAAACCAAGCAAATTAACAAATACCGAAATAGCCAACCTGACTAACAAAGCATTTATAAATGGAAAACATACATTATAAAAGGATAAAAAAAAGAAAAAAAAATGAGAATCAAAGATTCAAACAAACAAACTGATCAAAGAAACATCAGATGAGCAATTGGCATGGCCGCTACAACAAGCACCTGGCTGAAATGCCTGGACGGAAGACAGGTTGTGGAGAGGGGGACTGGGGGCACCAGGAGCCATCGATGGAGGAGGGGACGGGTTGGGAAGTGGGGAGAGGGGGGCGGGAAACAATTTCCCGAGCCATGTCCATTTCTGAAATGAGTCAGGACATCGCAGCAGCAGAAGCAGAAGCAGGTTTTAGTGATATAATTCATTGAGGCTCGCTGACTAGGACACTTCCACGCGGTGCTACTCCTTATATGAACTTTTACGGCCTTAATGTCGCCTCAGGGAGGCATCCTGAGCTATAAAAGAAAGGGAGAGAACCGTCACAGAGGATGCCATTCTCGCCAAAGGATGGCGCAATGACCAGGACTTTCTAACTCGCTGGACCCAAAAGCTAAGATTTTTGCAGGAGTGGTTGTGTCTCAGGTCGGAATAAGCGAATTTTATTTGCGAATAAACAGGGGAGAGAGAGAGAGAGAGAGAGAGAGAGAGAGAGAGAGAGAGAGAGAGTTTTATGGGGAAACTATATTCCTTTGAATATCCAGGTGAACATAATTCTTTACCAGAATCTAATTCGAATCGCAAAACAAAAACTTCGTTCTTTCTGCGCATGACAAAATTTATTACCAATCTAAGGATGAATATGCCCATCTAAATTGCAGTCTTCAAGCAGGTTGTGAATATTTGTTGGGCTCGAAGTCCGATGACATGTACAATGCAATAGACATAACTGCCAGCCCTGATTGATGAGATATGAACCAAAATTTGAAGGCCAAAGAACCGCAAAATAAAGAGAGTTAAAGTATCTATTTTATATTCAAGGAAATGTGCAATCCTCCACCAACGAGAACTTGTTAATTGAATTCTATGCAGGAGACACCACAGGTTTTCCTTTTAACGCATGTTCTTGCAATCTGACATCTACATAGCAGAGTTACTCAGTTATTTGCTTACAGATCGTAGATATAGGTAAAGCCTGCACATCGTACACGTTAGTGGGTAATCCGTACTTTTCCTTATAGTAATTTAACTACAGTATGTGTATAATTAAGCAATATTGATTTTACAAAATACATAACTGCCACTCTGAAAGTAAAAATTACATGAACATACATAAATGTACACAATACTTTCCCAAGAACTTTTAAAATGAATAAAAACAAAAAACTTTGAAGTCCTCCCAAAAAAAATTGAAGTCCTCAAAAAAAAGAACGAAAAAAAAAAATGACGGCTTACTGGGGAGAAGACTGTCACCGCTTTCATAACAACAGAGAAGGAACAAGCCCTACTCGACAGGGCATCGAAACCCCAAAGGAAGCAAACAATATTCACCGCTGTGGTTTGACTTTGATAGACGCAAACATAGAAGGAAAGGTCACGCAGAGTTAAGAGAAAAAGGCAAGAGACGAAGAATTCCTAAAGAGCGGATTTCCCACAGAGATCACGATAGCGACATACACGACGAGGCTGCAAACTGGGTTAGTTACTACAACTGTTAGAGAAGAAGGTTCGAAACTATTAAAACAAATAGTAATAGTATGCATCGGCGAATGTTACCAAAGTTCTATGCTTTGAAGTTCCATCCGTGATTTATAAGTTCCAGACCGAACGTGAATAATAACTGAAGTTTAGTTGGTCTTTACCAAAATATCATTGACCTTATTGTTAGTAATATGAGAGTTACATCACTTATAAAACTGCTAATTTAATCATCACTTTCTTAGATACAATTACTTCAACAATACGTGTTAACATTTGCATAAGTTACGTATCACTTTTTTACTTAATATTTTAACCAAACTCCAAAAATGAAAGGTTATTCGGTAAAACATTTACAGAGTTTTGAAACCCTTTATAAATAGCCTGAGTAAAAAAAAATTAAAACGAAATAATTCATAAAATCTATTGGTATCACAAATACTAATTCAACTGATACAGAATGAACGCTTAAACACAAATTTGAAGTCTAAAATATATTATAATAACTTGAAGTGACTCTGAACCAAACACTACTCTCTCTCTCTCTCTCTCTCTCTCTCTCTCTCTCTCTCTCTCTCTCTCTCCATTTGCGCTATGCCAGAAACGTGCTATGCCAGAAACGTGCCATGTCGCTTGTGCAATTGCCTTTAATTGCTAATATTGCAAATAGCTGCCTCACTGTTTCTGACATCTTCGGATTTTGCAATTCAGTTTATATCGATCTAAAAATACACACACACACATACACATAATATATATATATATATATATATATATATATATATATATATATATATATATATATATATATATATATATATATATATATATATATACATATATATATATATATATATATATATATATATATATAAATAAATAAATATATATAGACATAAAGTATATATATACATATATATATACACACACACACATATATATATATATATATATATATATATATATATATATATATATATATATATATATATACATACCTGTACCTATGTATACAGAATCATATACAGATGCGTAAATTACGCATACGTGCTAAAATAAATGAAAATATTTTCGTGTCACAGGCAACTTTGAATAAAAATCAAGATGGTGACTCCTCCATGATCCTATCAAAGCGCAGAAAACATTTCCAGGGAATCTATACATCTCCCTTCCATTTCTTTCACGAATTTCGACGCATATCCGCCATGAGTCATCTTTTGACACTTCAACCCAGGGGAAAAAAAAAGCTGTCAGGAAACATGATAAAATGATCATAGACCAACTGCGGATTTTTTTCCCCGTTACTGATTTTTTTTTTCATTCTTATAAATATAACTATACAATGAATATTTCTAAAATAATTTCTCGGGTGGAAATTTATCACGTATATATATCAGAATGCTGATCTATTTTTTGCCGTTACACACAATTAACATAAGAATTATATAAAATCATAACTAAACTATCTTTTAATAATTTTTCTCCTCCATTCTAGTCCAAAAATCAAGTTTTTTTCTTTTTTATTTATAAATTTGTGACGAGATAACCATGCGATTCCATTTCTAACAGATTCCTCTGACTTTTATAAAGATACCACGGGGAAACAAGAGATCTGTTGATTTAATGAAGAAACCTTCCATATCATTAAATATTTCTGAACAAAAAGTTCAACTTATATTTCTTTTAAAAGGTTATATAGCAGATGCATTCTTATTACAATAGCAGTCATAAGAAAATTTAAAAGCTCTATTTTTCATATCCAAATTTAGTTTCTTACCTAAATGAACAAAATGACATTTCTTTCTGAAAACAGAGTATATAAGCACATTTATGTACATACATTTGTATATGTGCATGAGCATATGATTAGTCATTAAGTCCGTGTACGTGAATATCTTCAATATAGTAACATGAATATCATTATTGCCTTGAATATTGTTCTTTCAAACTTCCTATACCATAAAACAGAATATATATATTATATTCAAGAATTTAGTAATTTTAACGTAAAATATCACTGCTATTTACGTTACTATTATTGTCCATGTTGATGCTTACGTCTATCACTATGACCACAATTACAACCTCGCCAGAGACCACTCACGGAAACACCCAACAAGAATGCACACGCATATCCATACGAATGCACGCGCATAAAAATGCAATCACGACGAGTGGCAAAAGGGGGAAAATGGCAGTGTGCAAAAATCCGTTTGCATCCTACTTAAATATATGCACGATCAGTGTCGGCATGAGAGCAGCACTGCAGTAAAACTTCACTCGCAGAAAGCATTTCGGCGTAAGGAATGCGGTGCTTAAAAAGGCCCAAACGAGAATTCTAAAAGGCTCCTTTAAGGAGATGCACATTGGCGAAAGTGTGACTCCAAAATACCGAGACTTCTCCCGGGAAGATGTAAAAGAGGGAAAAGCCATATGAACATTAGTACACTGGCCATTGGTGATAAGGAAGAATTAGCATATGATCATATAGAGCAATTGACATTAAAAGAGCAACAAATTATCTGGTCCAGATAATTCATGGTACAAGATTAGTTACTAATGTACAGGGAAAATTTAATAAGTGTCACCTGAAGAAAAATATGACATCACGATTGCCTAAGGGAAAATTATTAAAAACTTATTATTGTCAGAAGTGCGAAAACGATTCAATAACAATAATACAAAAATCTTAATGGCACAAACTTCTAACGATCCAAAACACAATTACTGCAATAATATGTTAAAAGTAAAAATTTACAAACCATACGCTTTGCATAAAACAGCATAATACTTCCTGTATGTCCTTTCACCAGAACTTTCCGGAGGATACGTAAACACCACTATGGTCAGAACTTGTCATGTCGACCATCTCCGATATTACTATTTATTGGGACACGTGTACAAATGAAAATTAATATCAAAATCATACCAAACATTACTTAACAAATCTCCCACGTCGATTCAAAATATTCTTCCATTAATTCCATTACCTAACAATGCCTTTGTTGTGATATATCGTTCAAACTATGCTAATTATCATATAAATATATATATATACTACGTATATATATATATATATATATATATATATATATATATATATATATATACACACATATATATATATATATATATATATATATATATATATATATATATATATATATATATATGTGTGTGTGTGTGTGTGTGTGTGTGTGTGTGTGTGTGTGTTCAAAATAAACACAGAGTAGTGTTTAATAGAAATACATTTCAACCTAGCATCTTCAAATGAAAGGCAAATTCATATATATATATATATATATATATATATATATATATATATATATATATATATATATATATCATAGAGATTGATATCGGCCATTACGATGCCAGCTACCACCACGAAGGGTAATCATCTTACACACACTTTCTAAAATTGGAAACGAGACCCGTATGGTTACCGATTCCATTATGCCCATAGAATGGGGAAAGGGGAAGGGAGCCTGATAAGGGGATAAGCGAGGAAGCAAGCTCCGGAATAACTCAAAGGGGAACCTTAGAACAAGTACTCCACTTCCCGGATGCAGAAAAACAAACAAGTGGCACTTGTACCTAGGAGGGGTTAGGGCTAGCCAGCTTTTACCTGCCAGTTGGAGATTAATCTAATGTTACATACGATCAAGAAAGAAAGATTGCCTTGGCCGTGCTGTTACCTGAGACATAAAACCCATGTCTTGAGAGATACCCGAGAACTTAGGCGGTTACTTATGGTTATGTACAGTTTTACTTGAGTGTTAATAAATTAGCGATAGGTATCGCATGCGAATGGTGTAATATGAAGCGTTTACCTCTATGGCTGAAATACCAAGTTTCATTTCTCTGATAATTAAACGTAGTGTATCAATGTTAATATAACAATAAAGAGGGACACTTCCATCTTGATGGCAGCATTCCCTTTACCGCTTTCAATATAATAATAATAATGATTACATTATCATTATTACTAATAAAAATGTAATTGAACATTTCTAAATAAAAACAATAGAAAATGGAACGGTAATGATACTCATGGACATAAGCACCTGAAATCACGCTATGGCAGCGAATCTACACGAAATCACGAACCCAGAGTAATCAACTAATGACAACTAATTTCCCGATTACCTGGCAATGTGGTCTGCACCAGAGGACTGCACCATCGTGATACGCGTTAATTAGTGGGGAAAAGGCTAAATACTCGAAATGAATGAACGTGGACCTTTTTTTTCTTTTTGAAGTTTTCTTTAATCCACTAGGATACAGGCTATCTTTGTCTCTGCCTGACCTGTTCCAACAATTGTTAAAATAATATTGGAATAAAGATTTAGAAATAAATATAATTATAATGCTTATGCTATAGAAAGCACGTCTCCCTTTTCAGTAAAGCAATTAAAAAAAAATAGCTAACGCTATGTTGAAAAAAGGTCCCTTCATTTAAGTAATCGAAAATAATAGCCAATGAATAAATTTGAAAAATTACTGTACAAAGCATAAAAAAAAGAAAAAAATGTTCTATGGGAACCTGAATATTTTTACTATTGGCATACTGTTCCAGTTTCAGTCCTTTAATATTCTTTTCACCAAAGTCTACGGCACAGGTGGAATAAGAAAATAGAAATAAAAACTTATAAACACCAAACAAATAATCAATATAAAGTGAAGGGGCCTATATCACAGGGCTGAAGTAAAACAAAACGCCCAACTGAACTGCCCCAACGGACACCACCAAACTTGACAGCATCCTCATTTGAAAAGCAAGTTTGCCACCTTGGGAAACTCAAAACAGGTTACGCTACTGTTCTGATTGACGCGTGCAATTGATTTAAGGATATCATTAGAATTATCTAAGAACTCAAACAATTTACAGAGAAAGCAAACTGCTTTTAACAAAGTCGGCTCTACAACGAATGTAAAGAACAATGTGTCAGGTAGATAATGGGTTAATTTTCCACTAACAATTTCGCCATATGCCTTACTTATCAACTTCCGACATTTGTGAAAAAAGCTCTTATCGTCCGTCTCTCAATATTTGTCTTAGTGACACACCCATATTGGGAAACGTTAGGAGTGTTTCTAAATGGTAGGAACATGATATGGATGTAAGTAACTCAGGTGAAAAAAACTCTACAAATATATAAAATAAACACATTCTTCCTTACTTTTGGTCGGGACATATTCCTACTCAAAATACTTCATCTCTGTTTGTGAGTAAGAAACGTAATTAGAATTCCTTGCCATAAAGTTCACTTGCTTGTATATTCAGTATCTTCTGAATCACGATTCAGTCTGAAATCTGACTAAAGAAGTATTTGCAAAATAACTAATAATAAAGAAGAATAACAAGAGCAATTAGAAAAGCCCATGAGAAGCAAGCTTCCCTTTCCTACAATTTAGGCTGTAGGCGGATTTTTCGGTCGACCTTTTGCTCGACCTTGACCGTGACCTTTGACCTAGGGCTTTCAGAATCAAATCACGTCTACGTCTCAACATAGCAATTAATCAATGAAAGTTTCACTCCTCTATGATTAAAATTGTGGCAAGGAAGTTCACAAACAAACAAACAGAGAAATGGACAAACAGGGTAGAAAACCTAACCTCCTCCCAACTCGTTGGCCGAGGTAATAACAGAAATACAACTAGCAATAATTTATATTTTAATGAAGTAAATGATTAGCTGTAAATTTTTAGAAAAGTTAAATTATAAGTAAAAATTAATTAAGCTATATATATATGACACTCATGCACACGATAGTAGTGATAATGCTATCAATAACCTTACATCACCAAAAAAAAAAAAAAAAAAAAAAAAAAAAAAAAAAAAAAAAGAGAGAGAGAGAGAGAGAGAGAGAGAGCTATGATGAATAAGCCAATTATATAAATTCAAAACAAGCACATCAAATATGCAAGATTTACAAAATAAACCGAGCAAATATGACCGGAAGACTGTCGACGGACGAAGCTACTACAATGAAGGTATCTTGCAAAGAACCTCCATAAAGTTGGCTGACAGTCTTGAAGACAATAATTGAGCCGCAGTAACTTTAGCCATATCCCAGGAAGTTGTATGACCCCCCACCGTGAGCATTAATAGATGGGGCGTCTTTAACCTCAGGGGATATTATACAAGGAGATCCAGGTTCTGCTATCCGTCGTAATGTTGAATTGGGTGAAAATCCTTAAGGATAAACACTTCGAAATGGATAATCAGTTTGAGGAAGTTCTAGCCGAGATAACAGTTAGATTGAGAAAACTATGAACATTAATGGTATAGATTATGTACTTGCTGGAAGTCAACCCTTCCCCGACTCAATGGTAAGTTATTGTTAATCGAAAAAAAAGAGTAATTATGAGACTTTACAATTGCATATACTTACAAATAAAATTCGATAACTATTGAATTAATAATTCTGAAATGATAATTGAATATCTAAATACAAACTAAGAAACTAACTATACGAGAGAGAGAGAGAGAGAGAGAGAGAGAGAGAGAGAGAGAGAGAGAGAGAGAGAGAGAGAGAGAGAGTGTTACATGGAAACCTCTGGGTTCGAAATGCTGTTAATAATAATGTCTTTTCTGTTGGAGTATGATGCAGAATATGGTTTAGCTTCATCGGAAAACTTTCAGCAATCGTCTTTTATCTTACCCTATTCTTGTCTCTTGTAGTTTGCGTCATTACTATCTCTTTATTTCCCTATATAGCATTGTCTATCTATTCGGCGATATATTTGGAAAATCTATTCATATATATAAAGTGACGGTCTAAGATATAGCACTTTCATTGCTGTTACGTGCACTCATTTTTAAATACTTAAACTTATATATAGCCC
Source organism: Palaemon carinicauda (assembly GCF_036898095.1). Classification (NCBI taxonomy): domain Eukaryota; kingdom Metazoa; phylum Arthropoda; class Malacostraca; order Decapoda; family Palaemonidae; genus Palaemon; species Palaemon carinicauda. The sequence continues at coordinate 17,254,995 of NC_090765.1, read as the reverse complement.
GTATTAAGGTTACATATTATTTTTCATCCTCTTAATGTTTCAGTGTAGAGTAAGACGAAAATGACTATCATTATACTGCAACAGTTTAGTTCAAAGGGTAAAACTGTTACTCGAATTACCTAATTACCAGTAAAAAGAATTCACCAGCTGTTAACTTAAACGAAGTTAGATTAAAATCCTGTTGTATACTTCCATTACCTTACAACAGAGGAATTATAGTCTTCTAATATCTACTTCAGAGGGAAGAAGTCGTTATTCTATTTATACCATTTTCTGGGAGGAGACAACTTAAGTCTATCGGAGCGAATTCTTAATAGGAAAAACGCACTTCGGCTACTTTAGATATTGTTGCATCTTCAAAAGTGTACATCCATAAACTAAACCCTTTTTATCATCATTACCTATATCATATCAGCAATTTAATATGTAATTTTTTTTTTCAATAACACATACAGTACTAGCGCGACATGTAATCCCTTGTAATTACACGAACTTAAAGATGTAAACAAATAGAATAAATTACCTTTTATGAAGAATACACTAATTCATATAATGATATGTTAAAGACTGGGATTAAATCTATTCTTGTTACCGGCATTCACAGATTCTCATAAGACCGGTCATTAGCCTCGCCAAAAATCTGTATCATTTCGAACTTAATGAGTTTAAGAGTTTATTATAGATACCGCACTAATTGTTTTCATGCTTTATGAAACCGACCTTTGATTACATCTTACATCATCTTCAAGCCAGGCTAAAGTAACAGCTCTATAGATTTCTCACTTTAATCGACTTGGTTACTGTGTTGTATTTACAAGCCTTATACAGCAAACCTTACCTTCCATTCAAATGCCTTTTACTCTGAACGTCTATTCAAAACGACTTATACACACTATTGTTCAATTATAACTGGTAACTGAAGGATGTAGTATGACTATGCTCAACGATGTACAAACACAAATATAATCAATTCATACAAACAGATTTTGATATGAAGTAGACTGGTGTTTTCAAGTCTAATTTTTCTTGGCTTGTTAATAGAAAAAAAACCCTCTTTGAGAGAGAGAGAGAGAGAGAGAGAGAGAGAGAGAGAGAGAGAGAGAGAGAGAGAGAGAGAGAGAGAGAGAGAGAGGGGAGAGTCGCAGGGTATTGGGAATTATCTGGCATATATATATATATATATATATATATATATATATATATATATATATATATATATATATATATGTATGTATATATATATACACACGTATATATATATATACATAAATATATATATATGTGTATATATATATATATATATATATATATATATACACGTGTATATATATATATATATATATATATATATATATATATATATATATATATATATATATATATACACACACATATTTAATGAAACAATCTCCAACAAAGTCAGTAGACTGAGAACAAAGCCCTCAGAAGGATATTGGGAGATAAATGGCAGGGCAGGATTAGAAATTAAACTACAAGAGATTACTCGAGTACTATAAGAGGATGAGATCAGGTGAGAGGTAGATGGAGGTGGTTTGGGCATGTTCTTTACATTCCCCATGATAGAATGGTTCACCAAACGTTTAACTGGACTACACAAGGCACAAGAAGAGTTGGATGATCCAGGTCTACATGCCTGAGGACTATGAAGCGGGAAGTAGATGACGTTGAATAGAGATGCAATGAATTGCAAGCTCAAGATAGAGACGACTGGCAAAGTCTAACCGAAGCCCTTTGCGTGAATAGGCATCATAAAATTTATATAATTCGACGGCGTCTATGATCACAATTGGTACTTTATTAATGCCTCTATATACAACAACATTTTTCTAGCCGGACAATATTGTGATTGTATCTAATGTTGACAGATCTATTCAAATGGCATTTTGTTTACTGGATTCTGATTACTCAAGTTTAGTTCCTAAATATATTGGGTTTAAAACATGAAAAAAATTTATATTTACCATTTTTTTGTTCAAATCACTTCTAAAGAGGAGGAACTTTTAGGCCTATTCTGATTACATGCAGACATGAATCATTTATTCACCTATAAATATATTAATTTCCCTTTATTTAGAACATTTATAAACAGAAGATGTTTGTTTACTTTGATCAAGCACACAACAAAAAATCTCGATTTCGATTAAGATTATCTATTCTACTAGCACAATACATAGAGATTAGAAATTAAAGTAATATAGGGAGCGGGTATTGTACAATCATTCCACATGACAAACCAATGGCACACTCGATCACAGCAGAGCTTTCTATAACTATATAATATTGGCAATGATTTTTACAACAGACCAATATTTCGTGAGCTGACCATTCCGAATCCATGACAAACACAACAAAATGTAAATAAAAATAAATGACAAATGGAATTGAGCTTGACTCAATTCGTCAAACAAGTCATTGCATGTACAAATTACTTGTTAAAGTTTTTATTTAATTTATCATACAACCTCTGTTTTGAATTAATAGTATAAGCTGTAGTAGCAGTAAAAATTAAAATGTCGAAACATTCTCAAACTACTGATAACATACTTAATTCCTAATAACTATAACACAAACATTTCCCTTTCGCGTTAATATCTTAATTATATCTATTAAGGAAAATTTTATAGAAACAAATTACATTCAATAAATGAATTGTTATCATTATTGCAACAATTGCTACTATCATCTACAGAAAATTAGGCTGGAGAAAGAAGAAAATTATATTTTGGTAACATTTCCCTTTACCAACCACCAACCAACTTCTCTCCAAGACCATTCTGATTGATAAAATGGAACACTGAAGGGCCACTTCCCTGTATGTCTGTCTATGCAGGATGCTCTGAATTTCATTGAAATACTTCTAACTGTATATGGAGCGTTATGGTGATAAGAGTGATAAATAAACTTCAAAAACATCTTTGTATGACTGTCTACCAAGTTTGAATGAAAGCCCTTTATCAATGGAGGAGGTATTTCGAAGGCACAGTATGCGTGACAAACTTATGACGGAAAGGAAGGTCGGCAATCTCACTTTATGCACATCTAAGATAATGATTGACCTTTTCACCGCATTTGACTGAATTTTTTTTCCAACCATGCTTAAAAGACCAGCAGAGGGGGCAGATTGGCAGACGACCTCACTTAACGTACAAGGAATGAATAACTACATTTGAAAAAAACAAAAAAAAAAATGTGGTGGTTGTGATGACAGGTTAAATGTGACAGATACAATGACGGACAAACGGACAAGTGAATTATTTCCCTTCATACATATAATTCTATTATGGTCTATATTTCACTAATGTTTCACTAAAATTAATTCATTTGTGTAAGAGGGGTTACAACGACAAATAAAATGTGGCTGACAATGATGAACAGTTACATGGACAGACTGATCTATTTTAGTCTACCTTTGAACCACATAGGAATGGAATCCAGTCAACTATGTAGGAGTGGTAATCACAGAGAAACTACAATAGCCACACCTTTGCATCAAATTCTACCCTTTTACCAAATTTGACTTTATTTAACAAAGACAGCCAGAGAGACATACAAGACAGCCAGAGAGACATACAAATGTATAATCTCAAGGTGTGATGACTCAAGGTGGATGATGCACACTGACTGGCGAGACTACAACAGCCATGTATAAGGAGTATCGATTATGAGGTAAAAATATGACAGACACGTTGACGGAAAGACTGATGGACGCGATTCCTCGCGTGTATTAAATTTGACCGAAATCCATTTAACTGTGAAGGAATAATGAGAAAGATAAAATAATACACAGGCAAAGAGAAGGACTAAGATTTTTGTTTAAAGGTCTACTTTTACACTAAGTTTTGCCGTAATCTCTTCAATCCAGCAAGAATTGGGATATATAAACTGTCACACAGTTAGGTGCACAAGCAAAAAGGTAGAAAATTTCTAATCAACCACATCTATATAAGATGGCCTATCACTGTACCTAGTGTAACTAAAAATCCAACCGAGAAGAGTTGCAATAATATAGCAAGGACGTCAGACACACTGGATTTCCATTCAACCACATCTGGGCTAGTATCTGGGCGAGATGGTCTACCACAGCGCCTAAGTTTGGCTAGAATGCCTTCATTTACTTAAGAGTTACAGCGATAAGGTCGGTGTAAGAGACACATGACAGACACACAGACGAAAAATGAAGGGACAATGTATTGCTACCTCAACTTTGACGGTATGGAACTAAATACACTAATCTAGAGAGAGAGAGAGAGAGAGAGAGAGAGAGAGAGACGTAAAATACATCATAACATAGAAACAAAAATTAGCATATACTGAAAAAAAAACAGGCAAATGAATGCCTCAAAGAAAATCAACAAGAACAAAACATACTAAAAGGAATTCAGTGTTCAACTTTTTGTTTTCTTTCCTTCCTAAAAATATCAAAAGCGGGACGTCAGTAATTAAACCATCGAGGTACTTCGAAAACACCCTGTGTGAATGAGAGAGAGAGAGAGAGAGAGAGAGAGAGAGAGAGAGAGAGAGAGAGAGAGAGAGAGAGAGAATGTCTAACATTATCCCATTTTGTATCCACCGTAAAATGCTAGAAAACAACCAAGTTCTCGAAAAAGTACACAGCAGGCCCACTTTACAAATGACATTCAATTAATTTAAAAATTAAATTTTCCAACCATCCTATGAAAAAAAAAAATGTTGGAGAGAAGGGTCGGGAGAGATAGAATATTCAATATCACTCAGCAGTGCTGAATTCGGACCGTTGTATTTACGACTACCATAAATCCACCCTGTTGAGTCTTCACATTTATCCAACACGAGCTGACCTTCCACCCACCGCTTGCGCCTCATCCACGCCAAGTGCTTTCAAAGGACCGGTAAAATGGAGGAATAATCATTTATTTGTTTGAGTGCACACCCACTGGTTATCTCGTCATCCTCGAACTGCAATGTGCTGGCAAGGGGATATCGTAATACAATATATATATATATATATATATATATATATATATATATATATATATATATATATATATATATATATATATATATATACGTGTACATATACATAGATATATGTGTGTTTGTTTGTGTGTCTTTGTGTGTACCTGTGTAATCATTACTTTTAAAATCTTTTCTAAATGTCTCATATAAATGTTATAACCATCGACGCAAAAAGTTACGTTCCACCTACAGATTAAATCTAGCCACTTTTCATACACATGAGAAATAACTGCTAATTATATATGTATGTACTATAATTCTGATGATTAAAGGGAATATATTTCCATAATTGAGATGAAAAACTTGCTATAATCATTAGTAGAAATATTCAGCTCATGAATACTGGAAATAATATTTTTTTCATGATATTCACTCTGATGGATGTGTGCATTCTTCACAATGTCAATAAGATTGCCTTTCATTCGTTACTGGCAATAAGGGATTCGCCTGAATAATAGTCAGATGAATCAAAGTCCAAGCATTAAATCCGTCAATAAAACGATATTTATAATTGTGACAAATACAGTAAGAATATATAACTTGTATAAAAAAGTATTACTTTAAAACTCCCGTATTTGTTAACAAATTCCTAAGAACCATCCCTTCCTGAGATGCTCATCTGAATAATACCAGGTCAAACAGTCTTGCCTTCTCCATCATGAAGCTTAATACAACACAGTATCCTAGCAGCTTTATTCCAGCTATAAACAGATTAACGAAATGATCTTTCTAATTTCGCATTTTAAGCGGTGGAACTTAAAAGTTCAAACGTGCTGTTAATGCTCTATGTCGAACAGGCAGAAATAAGTCCCTCTTCATAGTTTAAAAATGACAAATCTATTTTAACGATGCTACAGACCTCAAAACATTTTATAGTTTTTATTCTTAATCATAACAAATAGTTTATTTATTTGCTTATTTTCTTTCCTCGCGAACTACTTTCGCTATTGGAACCCTAGGGCTGCTACTGTAGCAGCCTGCTTTTCCAACCAGGGTTGTAGCTTCACAAATAATAATAATAATAATAATAATAATAATAATAATAATAATAATAATAATAATAATAATGGTGCAGACGAGGCTATAGCAAGTGATTTTGAAATGCAAAAAACTAAATTAATTCCATTCATCAAGTCATAGCTACTGTATAACACAGTGTCTTTAGAATTGATTGATAGAAAAGAGACAATACACCTGAAAAAGTAACTAACTTAAACATATTTTATAGGAAACAATTATGATTAGAACAAGTCTCTATTAAAAGCCTATAAGGAATTACTATTAAATATATACTGTATGTGTGTAATTGTATATACACCACAAAACAGAGACTACTCTCTAAAGCCAACGGCGTAATTGGATTAAACAAGAAAATGTTAACTTCTACGTAACTGGAACTTCAGTAAGTCCCCTTTGATCAAAGAAAGTCGACATCTGCTTAACGAAGTGAGGTTTCAAAGCCCTAATGCCTCTGCCTCGGACCATGGCTTAGACAATTCGGTCAGTATTCCAAGAGATACTGCAACTCGTACCTTTGGTTGGAAATTCTTGAGATACACACAGTCCAATGAGATATTAGGTCCTTTGACTGGGCAGACAGTACTACATTGGATCCTTCTCTCTGGTTACGGTTAATTTTCCCTTTGCCTACACATACACAGAATAGTCTGGCCTGTTCTTTACATATTTTCCTCTGTCCTCATACACCTGACAACACTGAAATTACCAAACAATTCTTCTTCACCCAAGGGATCAACTGCTGTACAGTAATTGTTCAGTGGCCACTATCTTCTTGCCAAGGGTAGAAAAGACACTTTAGCTATGGTAAGCAGCTCTTCTAGGAGAAGGACACTCCAAAATCAAACCATTGTTCTCTAATTCTTGGGTAGTGCCATAACCTCTGAACTATGGTCTTCCAATTTCTTGGATTAGAGTTCTCTCGCTTAAGGGTACACTCGGGCACACTATTCTACCTTATTTCTCTTCATCTTGTTTTGTTAAAGTTTTTTATAGTTTATAAAGGAATTATTTATTGTAATGTTACTGTTCTTAAAATATCTTATTTTCCCTTGTTTCCTTTCCTCACTGGGCTATTTTCCCTGTTGGTACACCTGGGCTTATAGTATCCTGCTTTTCCAACTAGGGTTGTAGCATAGAAAGTAGTAGTAGTAGTAATAATAATAATAATAATAATAATAATAATAATCAATATATAATATATATATATATATATATATATATATATATATATATATATATATATATATATATATATATATATATATTCAATAAATATAAACATAATTATTACATGAGGGTTTTGTGGCATCCAAAAATCGGAAATAATATCTCTTCGGCTTAAACCCACAGATAAGTTTCAGGGAGAGACGAAATCTAAAATTATGTTATATCTCATATATAGTGCCAACAGCTGTTTCGAAACACAATCACACAACTCTTCCTCAGGGCTACAATGGTTGAACGATGCAAAAGCACTTCAACATACAGGCTATGACAGTGAAAATAAAATATATTCCAATATTGATGAACAAGTTTTGATAAATGGAAACTTTCCGTTTTCAAACTCTTGATAAATATATATTTCGAGATGAATCTCAAATTACAGATATTCTTCTTCTCAGACCTTCACACAATATCATGACCAATTGCAGCAGCAGACCTTTATAAATGAAATAACAAAGACCAACTCCTCTAACAGGTTGCGAGTTGTATTTTATTATGGGTGTCATCGCTTGTTGAACTCAACCAAGACCATGAAGCTTTCTCACACCATCAGAGAGAGATTCGTGGTTTTTCAGTCGATGATTAACAACTGAATAATGAATGAAGTATACATACACATACATACACACACATATATATATATATATACAAATATATACAGTATACATTATATACATTTATCTATTATATATATGCATGTATATATACACATACAAACACACAGATATATATATGCAGAGAGAGAGAGAGAGAGAGAGAGAGAGAGAGAGAGAGAGAGAGAGAGAGAGAGAGAGAAAGAGAGACAATGTGCGATATAATTTGACTGTGCTGATTGGCAACATTGCAAAGAAACGATTGAAGCTAGTAAAATAGTTGAGGGAAAATAAAACCACGAATAAGATAATATGGGCCGATGGAAAACAAGAAGATGGTGTAATCAATGGTTGTTAGGATAGTGGAACATTGAAAGTGGTCTATTCGTGTAGGTAGGGTCTGTGTCACTAAGGCAAGAAGAGAAGAGGCAAGTAACAGAATATGAGAAGCAAGGAAGGGTAGCAAGAACTGTGCAAAAGATCTGAATTATTAGTGGACACCAAGGTGAGGTTGTATGAAGGGATTGTTGAGCAAACTCACCTTTAAACAACTTTAGTACGGAATCTGTATGCGAATAAAACAGAAAATAAAGATGAAGCGGTTTAAAGGTTGCTCATGAATGACAGAGGCAAGGGAAAGTGACAATGCCATAGAGACTAACCATATACAGTATATATAAACTATATATATATATATATATATATATATATATATATATATATATATATATATATACATATATATATATATATATATATATATATATATATGATCGACGCCTAAGTTCACTTTCCCCTTAAGTGAAGACCAGCGAGGGCCAGACAATGGTTGCTGATGACTCAGCAGATAAAACCTAAAAGCTCCCACAACCACCCCAGCCTTCGCTCACAAAGATGGTAAGGTTGTAGACACTATAAGAAACTATCGAGCTCGAGCGGGTCTCGGGCCTCATTCCAGCATATCACTAGGCAGGAACGTTTCAAATGGGAATTGTTTTCATAGCTTTTGAGTTGCAAGAAGGAAAGTACAAATAAGAGTACTTGAGTACTTTGGTCATATGGAAAGAATGGACGTTAATAAGTTAGTCGAAAGATCGCAGAACTCCGAAGTTCTATGAGATAGGAGGAAGGGAAGGCATAGAAAAGGCTGAAGTGTAAGAATGCCAGAATGTAGCGATGAAAGATAGTGGTGTATAGGGTTCCACAAAGAGCTGATGTACATTCAAGATTGATGCAAGAAAACTACACAAAAAAGAAACACAATTTGCTCCCGTTTAACATTTGTTCTACCACAATACAATGAATTCTTGCGACACGTTTGACATTGAGATAGCTTGTTATATTTATCAATTAAAGCTTGGTTTTTAAACTATGATGCCGATTTCCATATCATTTAAAAACTGTTTAAATTTACTTCATTCCAATACGTTAACAGACAAAACATCAAAAGTAAAAGGTCAACTAACGATTTGAAGTTCAACCAAAACAAAAATATCTTTATTTTTATGTTACAGGACATTAAAAAAAATGTGATAAAACTACTGCTATTACTCTATAAATCATAAAAATAAGATGTTACAGCTTTTATAAAGCTTTTAGAAATCTTCTCTAGTGATATATTTTATATTGGTTAAGCTTCCATGTTGAAATATTAATTAATAAGATGTTTAATAGTTGCAATCTGTCGTTACCTGCACAAATTATAAAATAACATGACAGAAATTTAATGAGTTGAACTTACCAGAAAACTAACATTTCTATTCTTAAATTAGGAGATTTTTTCACCTAAAACATGTGACGCATATATGATATTTTCTACACTATATAAATCTATTAAAAGCTACCTTACAAGTGATGAACTGTACTTGCAGCTTACATCAGTTCTTGTGTAATGAGATAAACTACTGTCCCTTTTTATGCAGAGGGTACACTTGTAATATCACATTTCAAGCATTTATTTTCCCTCTGAAGGTAAACTTGCAAAATCACAATTAAAGGCTTTACATTCTATGTTAAAGATTCTATTGCACATTCACATTCTAAGATATTATTTCTTATGTTAAGATACAGTTAAAAAATCAGATTCTACGAATCATTTTTCATGTTAAGGGTACTCGTATAAAATTACATTTTAAGACTTATTTTCTAGCTGGGAGGCAGCTCAATAAAAAACCAGACACATATACAAAATAATAAACACACATACCATATGTATAGTTGCGCATGCAAATCCAAATTCAAACCATTGTTCTGTAGTCTTGGGTAGTGCCATGTCCTCTGTACCATGGTCTTCCACTGTCTTGGGTTAGAGTTCTCTTACCTGAGGGTACACTCGGGCACACTATTCTATCTCGTTTCTCTTCCTTTTGTTTTGTTAAGTTTATATAGTTTATATAGGAGTTATTTATATTAATGTTACTCTTCTTGAAATATTTAATTTTTTTCTGTTTCCTTTCATCACTGGGCTATTCTCCCTTTTGGAGCCCCTGGGCTTCTAGCATCCTGCTTTTCCAACTAGGGTTGTAGCTTAACATTTAATAATAATAATAATAATAATAATAATAATAATAATAATAATAATAATAATATTATATGTGTATGTGTTTGTGGGCAAATCCATACCATAGCCACACACGTATGTACACAAATAAATTAAATCATCAGACATATGCAAAATTCATAGGAATGAATTTCCAGGTATATAGTACAAGCAAATAAATCTCTATATAGTTTAAACTCTTTTGAATAATAAAATGTACACACATGCATCAATGCAATCAATCCACTCCGAATACAGAAAACCTCTGAAATCACACTGCTATCCCGATGGGCCAATATACCCATTCATGCTTTTTCAATTACACTCGGAAGAAAACGGCAGCTTTATGTTCCAGGCCGATTTCAGAATCCAGGTAAGTGAAGCATTAACTTCAATAATCTCTCTCTCTCTCTCTCTCTCTCTCTCTCTCTCTCTCTCTCTCTCTCCTCTCTCTCTCTCTCTCTCTCTCAACCTGACGAATGCCTCATCATTTCACTTGAAGCATTTTGCCAATACAAGACGAACTACTCTTGTTCATCTGATTTTCTCAAGTGAAAGATACGAAGTCAATTTTGATGTCGAGAGAGAAAGAGAAACATAGATAAATACTGATTTGATAAACATAGAAATATCTTTCATAAAAATCAGCTTTGCCAACACTATTACAATAACTTCCTGACTTCGTTAATTCATTTGTTTATATTGTGTCCACCAAGTTTCCTAGATCTCCTACCATGGAATAACTCACAGGCCTTCCTTTACTGAAGTATCTTTAATTGCTGTTGACCTTTCCTTTTCAGTCAATCCACAACGTTCCCAGCAATCATATATTTTAGAATAGGGTAAAATGCGCTAAATGTTAACCGCACCGATAAATACACAAAATCACAATGTTAAATGTGTCATCTACCCATTGTTCTCATTCAATTCCGGTACTATTCAACATCAATATTTTGTAGATAGTTTATTTACCTGACACTTTCAATCAAAGATGTTTACTTAAAACGAATTCCTATTCATGATTCTCATTGAACGCTAACTTGTACAACGGGTATATGAACAAAGGCTTCAACAAAACAGATAAGAGTATATCCCGGAGCAGAAAACTTGTAACTCTGTAGGTAAAAAATACAAGAACATTTATATGAACGGGTTTTT
>NC_090765.1:17230945-17235945 GCF_036898095.1 Palaemon carinicauda | reverse complement strand
CATCATTAGCATAGATAATAATGCCAACCTTGTCTATGCGCATTTGAAGAGAGAGAGAGAGAGAGAGAGAGAGAGAGAGAGAGAGAGAGAGAGAGAGAGAGAGAGAGAGAGAGCGGTCGGTGTAATTTAGCTCTACACGACTACAACACATGAAAACATCACCAAAACTAATTTTGTACAGGAATAAACAAGCATGATAAATGCTTTCTAAACACGCATATAATACCATTACAAGAATTAATCCTCTAAGTAGAGCTCATGAATGTCAAATGACTCACCATTACATCATATTACCTGAATTTACAATATATGTACTTGGTACCGAACACATATTCACTTCGGATATCTTTAGAAATCCCGGCTCATAGACACGATATTCCATTCAGACGCTTAGCCTGTGCTTAAAATAAAATGGATATTTACTGACAAGGAATTGTTTTGTAATGTTTCTATTCACAGATTCTTATCCGTAAATAATACACGAAGTTGAGAACAATTTATTCAGTTTGGCTCAAGTTATTTCAAGAGCGGTATTCTAAATATACGCACACACAGTAGACATACAGATGGACACACATAAACAAACACACACACATTATATATATATATATATATATATATATATATATATATATATATATATATATGTATGTATGTATATATATATGTGTATATATATATATATATATATATATATATATATATATATATATATATATATATATATATATATATATATACACACAGGTATATATCACAATTTTTTCCCTTGATAGAGGATGGCTACCAGGAAAAGCCACTACAATAACTACTGTTCCATTCAAAGTTAAACACGAAGGTCTATAAAATAGTACCAAATTAAAAACAAAAGCTAGAAAGTTGACACTGATGAGGAAAAACGAGACGCCGAGTGACGTCAGCGTGTCCTAATGTTGATTTTGCTTCCCTTAGTAATAGAGTATGGAAAGAGAAATTGGAGTTATGGCGAGGATGAACTCTCGTATGCGTAATACTAGTAATATCAGTGTAGGCTTGTTACATAAGAGGATCCCTTCCAACCTTTCGGCTGAAATATGCAAAATCAAGGCCCCAATGCAAATAGATCACACAATTTGTAATTTTGGAAGGGGTCCTAAGATAACTTACGTGAGGATACAGAGTGGAAGATAGCCGGGAAATTCGGGAATAAGAAAAAATGGCTTTTGTAAAATAAGATGAATTTTCAGGTCAGATCAAATGGTAGAGAGAAAAAAGGAATTGCCGGTGAAAAGCAAAATGAGGAGTAAGAACACGGTTAGAAGACCAGATGCTGCAGACACATGAATGGACTGGGTATATAGCCTCCACTGAAAACCAGGATCGACCTCTATAGAGAAGAGAGGTTCGAGAGAGAGAGAGCTTCCCCATGACGTTGAGTTCATAGAGTTTATATTAACTATGTTCAAACACACAAAATAATGAATGTATCGAGGTAGTTAAGACAAATTTAACAGTAACTGAAATAAGGATTTCCTTCAATACATAGTAGTCTTTATTTGTAATTATGCCAAAAAAACTAACTATTTTTCAAACTTGTCAACGAAATTTATTTATTTATTTATTTATTTATTTATTATTTTTTCTGCACCGCGTTACTAGAATATTTTCTTAACTTTTTACCTTCTGGAGTAAAACAGCAGATGCCCGTGCTGTTCCTTCAAGTCGTATTTCATCATGATAATATTATTCTTTTTGCATAAAGAATTCTAAATAATTAAAATATAGGTATTATTAGTAGCAGAAATGATAAAAAAACACAAACTGTAATACTGTAAGTGAATTCTTCCATCATCAACACTATCCGATCACATGTCGTTTCCGTAGCCCAACGTCATTCATAAAGGTATTTCAGAAAAAGATTTAGTGTCTTAGAGCAAAGCCACACACTGCTCCAAAGCGTAAATTCTGAACAAATATCCTTTTATAGTTGAGAATGGTCCCTCTTCACTACTTTAAAACGCGCATTGAGAACGGACCCAAATGTTTGAGTGGAGTCACTAGTGAATTCGGTGTAAATTCAGACCAAATATACTTAACGCTTGAACTTCTCAAGTAAGAAAGATAATATATATATATATATATATATATATATATATATATATATATATATATATATATATATATATATATATATATATACATATATAGATATATATACACATATATATATATCTATCTATCTATCTATCTATCTATATATATATATATATATATATATATATATATATATATATATATATATATATATATATATATATATATATATATACAAATATATATACATATATACTCAAATAGCTATTGAAAGGATAATGATGGAAATAACACTGAGACAGAAAAACAGCAACATGAATATAAGACCAAACTTGATTAGAGAATATTCTAACATGTAAGAAAAAATATGAACATGGGCACAGACATATGTCTGGGGTTTATGTTCTGCAGCAGACTAGTTACAGCTGCTGATGATGATATTATATATATGCATACATATATATATATATACATATATACATATATATCTATATATATACATACATACGAGGACACAATTATATTATATACATATATACACATATATATACATATAGCTTTATTCCGAACATTAAATAAACTCATTCATATCCCCTACATATTCTTTGATATGCATGCTACACTACCCTTCAACAAGGAATTCTACATAATTGCATGTGTGCAAGTGAGACACACAGATAAAAGAAATAAAATTTCAACAAATTCCCCATATTTGTTAGTATACTATAACATACTTTCGTTCAAGTTTTGGAAAAAATCTAAAATATCATACAGGCAAAACTAGAATATCATCCAAAATTATAACAAACGTCAGTTTGCCCGCATGCTAATCCTGAAATCAAATTTAGATAATCAGATTCCAATTCATGTATGTATGTTCCACTTTATTTCAAAATAGGAGTTATGGAAAAGACTCCTATTTTCACTAAACGGGTACGGACAAGCTTCACTTCTGATTGTAGTTTTCGGACAAAACCTCATGTGAGAAAGGCCACACATAATCAAGAAATTCTGTATAAAAATCCTATAGCTAAATATGAATATTTTAATATTTTACTTCAAAGCCTAAAATCGGAAAAATAAACTTTATAAGAGGAGTTATCTAAAACTTCCTTAAAGAAAAATCTCCAAACAATATTCCCCATGAGCAAAATATCATTCTTGAGTAAATTCAAAATAAAATTCCTGTATATAAGAATATAGCCATAAATCACTTCAAAACAAAAATTCATGAGAAACTTTAGTCAGCTGGCGTTTATAACGATACTACACATAACGAAAAAAAAAAATCATTTCAATTATAAGCCATATAACTAAAAGAAATATTATATATATATATATATATATATATATATATATATATATATATATATATATATATATATATATATATAAATTTTTTTACATGAATAATACATCCTTACTCAAACTCGTAGTTCTGAGCAAATTCCCATAGAAGCAAGCATGGGCACTTTATATTTCAAAAGTAGAGCCCCATTTTTGTGAGATTCATACGTCCTTCATATTCTTTTATGAAAAATAAGTTCCATAAGTAAGCATTGTAGCCTTGACTCATACAAATGAATTTTAATTATAAATCAACTACCGGCAATTGTAGTGTGTACCACTTCAGTTCAAAGTACAGAAAGAAAAACACCCGTGAGTATCCCCGAAACTTTAATTTTGAGTAAAACAAAAATCAAATACCGGAAATTGTAGTGTGTACCACTTCGGTTCAAAGTACAGAAAGAAAAATCGCTGTGATAACTCCCACATATCATACCAAAACTTTTATTTTGAGTAAAACAAAGTACAGCACAATTTTCTTAATCTAAAGTATTCCCTCCATAACCTTTTTTCCGAACCATAACATAATCCAGTCCCTTCAATCTAACACTAAATTCTCATATACCAAGATCGTTCTATTTCAATACTTCTATCCAACTAGCTTGTGTTCTGATCCCACCCTCTCAACACCTTCACTATTAACCTATTTTACATTTTCTCACATAACCAGCCAACCTTAAAACGTTTCATATACCCTCTAACCTATGGTGACCATTTTCCATATGTAGCCGTGTCTGTAGATTCCAGTTATTCTTTTTAGATTCCAGTTATTTTTTTCTACGCATGACCAATACTACCCAAGCAATACGTCCCAACTCATTCCACTCTTCCCTTTCATCGGTATCTGACTTCTATAATCAACTTTTATTTCGAAGAAACGACGCCTAAAACCCACTTACAACGTTTCCCGATATCTATCTTAATTCTCCTTTTCTGTGGTTCTTTTCATTCATGCTACCATCATGCAATATATATATATATATATATATATATATATATATATATATATATATATATATATATATATATATACAGTATATATATATATATATATATATATATATATATATATATATATATATATATATATATATACAGTATATATATATATATATATATATATATATATATATATATATATATATATATATATATATATATATATATATATATATATATACTTTCAAATACTAATACGAATATATCCCTGACATTTACAACATCGAGACATTCACTGTTCTATCATCGTGGCTTCTCTGCATCATCACAATTTAAAGCTTGGCAACAATCTATCTCACAAACGCTTTCAAATACACTCCGCACTACCTTCCTTTTCATTTTCTTACTCGTCGCTTCACACCAGACTTGAAATTGCTCAATAGTAGTGAAGACAATGTGCACACTTGTATGAGACCCCCGATTAATACTAATGTACCCATTGCAACATTTATATTATTGGAAAAAGGTATATGGAATTAACATCATTCAACAAACCAAGTTCTTGTAAATATTTTACGTTCATTTCCAATGATAATATTATGGCAGAGAGAGAGTCAAAGACAAAGTCAAGATATTTATTT
>NC_090765.1:17208445-17210945 GCF_036898095.1 Palaemon carinicauda | reverse complement strand
TGGGTTGCCTTAACGTAGTGAAATGGTTTACATTTTGCCATGCTCTGCAAAGCTGTACTAGTTAGGGCCACCCAGAGTAAGTTGGTTTGCTTTTAGGGATCAGATGAAAATCTCACACTACCACTAATTTGCACTGGCTAGTGTTGGTGAACTGGCCAAACCCCAGACATGAATTGAGATGTCTGAGACCTTTGTCCTACAGTGTAATAGAAACAGTAGCTAGTCAATGTTGTCTTATATTGTGTATATATACGAAAGAGTTTCCCTCCCATTGTTTTTAACTTCTGTAAGTTTCACCGCACATGGGTTCATCCACAATCCAACAGTTACAGGATGAATTTGGTAGCGACCTATGAGATCCTTTTCTAATACCACTTTTGGTTAAGGGAAACTGCTCAATGTTGAATATACTCAAACGCACGCATACACACACATATACATACATACATATATATATATATATATATATATATATATATATATATATATAAGCATGTATATATTTATATATATATATATATATATATATATATATATATATATATATATATATATATGTATGTATGTATGTATATGTGTGTGTATGCGTGCGTTTGAGTATATTCAACATTGAGCAGTTTCCCTTAACCAAAAGTGGTATTAGAAAAGGATCTCATAGGTCGCTACCAAATTCATCCTGTAACTGTTGGATTGTGGATGAACCCATGTGCGGTGAAACTTACAGAAGTTAAAAACAATGGGAGGGAAACTCTTTCGTATATATACACAATATAAGACAACATTGACTAGCTACTTTGCACTGTGTCTATCTTACTGCACCAATTTCTTCCGTAATCGTCACTCTGGTTTTGCACCCGCACTAAAAGATATGGTTTTTAATTTGATTCTAATTTCAAATTTGGACTCGGGCATCCTGAGGTTATAATTTCCTTCTGTTTATCAATGTCTCTGTGACATGGCCGTACTAAGATATGTTACTATGCCAGGCTTATTTTTAGTTCCAATGAGGGATATTCCATCAACATTAAGCCAAAAAAAAGTTTAAAAGGTTACATGAAAGCAGAAAAAAAGTCAGTGCATCGAACGAGTGACACAATTTGCTGAAATTTGCACATGAATCTGCAACCGACTAGAGGAGTTGTCAATTTTTGCTAAATAAAAGAAAACAAGAAATCTGCAACTTATTTTTCAATGGAATTAATTCATTGAAAGAGGAAGATTTGTTAAAAAAGAAAAATACAAGAGTAAAATTACGCTTCTGACATCAAAAAATTGACTTGAAAAACATAAAACTCGAAACAATATTCTCACATTTTTCAGGGAAGACATCGTAAGATATTCTGTGTTCTCTGAATTACGTTTTATTCTGAGTTGGTCTATGCATTTATGTCTTAAACTAGGTTCTACATTAAGACATTAAATAACTTGATGAATATGAAGTTAACGAAAATTGTAAAAGCCACCTTTTAAACTTTACATTCAGGCTCGCTGACAGATGGCGAAGAGCAGGAATTACAACTGTTTGATATATATATATATATATATATATATATATATATATATATATATATATATATATACATATATATATGTATACACATACACACAAATATATATATATATATATATATATATATATATATATATATATATATATATATATATATATATATATCTGTATATATATATATATATATATATATATATATATATATATATAAATCAATCTATATATACATATATCTTTATATAAATATATATATATATATATATATATATATATATATATATATATATATATATATATATATATATATATATATACATACATATATACATATATACATACATACATATATATATATATATATATATATATATATATATATATATATATATATATATATATATATGTATGTATGTATGTACATGACTGTAAAGTGCCTGCTAAACTTTTGACGCAATTGGCCACAACTAAGTTATCCACTGTTTCATCATACAATATTCGGTTATTCACAATGTGTATGATCACAGTAGCTAATCAATAGTGTTCTTCTACATAATATGTTTTAATATAAGAAAACCCAAATTTGTATGACTCCGAACATACAAATATCAAAAAGTCTAAGTTAGGAACATCATTTTAGAATCAAGATTATTGATATTTTCTTCATTTTGAAGCAAATCTATCTTAAAACAGAAATAAATGACTTCAAAACAGAAGGCCCAATCATGATAAACTACAGTTTGTGTGAGTAAGATATACACTCTATCAGTAACTGATAAAACGGCTGTGATATAAACCATCCTAGGAGGGGAGTTTATATATAATAAAGGCACGGCAAAACTGACAGATTGATCAACCAGTTAAACTGATTTTTGTATATAATTTCTTTGGGATTAGTGAAATGCATCATTGACTTTTCCAGGGAAATCTACTTAAATTACAAACATATATCAACTGTATATTTCTTTCATGTGAGATTGCATCTCTTCATTA
>NC_090765.1:17200945-17203445 GCF_036898095.1 Palaemon carinicauda | reverse complement strand
GACACGGCCAAACAACATTTTCACGAATTATGGGTTAATATCACGATGCATTATTCGCCAGTATATAAGCTACATTTCTTTACAAATTCAATATATGTATGTATATATATAACATATATATTATATATATATATATATATATATATATATATATATATATATATATATATATATATATATATATATATATATATCAGATATCACGATGCAATATTCGCCAATATATAAGCTACATTTCTTTACAAATTCAATATATGTATGTATACAATATATATAAATATATATATATATATATATATATATATATATATATATATATATATATATATACACATATATATATGTATGTGTATATATATATTTATGTATATATTATATATACACATACATATATATAGTTATATATATAAATATAATATATATATATATATATATATAATATATATATATATATAATATATATATATAATATATATATATATATATATATATATATATATATATATATATATATATATATATATAATATCCTTAAATGACACAGTGCAAGTCAATGTGTAAGATGATTTTTATATATTGCGGCCTGTTACAGGAAGGGAGACAGTGATTATTTAAACGAGTTCGTTTCTCATAAATGTTCCAAGGTAACTGGCACACTTACTGTTCCTCTAGTCTATGCTCACGGAAGCTGTGACCACCCACTGGAAACGTTCTTCAGTAGCAATCATACTGCTGCACTCGCAGAAATGCTGAGCAAACAAAATTGATGGAATCTTCTATCAGTGGATTGGGAGTTCGATCAGTGTCCACAGACTCAGGATCCTTGTTAATTAGGGAATGTGGGAGCCTATAAGTATACTTAACGAGTCACTAGCAGCCATTGCCTGATCCCATTTGGTCCTAACTTGAAGCAAAGGAGGCTTAGTCGCTGATCATATGTATATTTGATCGGTTTCAAACACATTGTCCTGTCATTTGCCTAGGCATCTCACGAGCGACCTTTAATCCGTCTAAACAGCGCCGATAACAAAGGTAAGATGCTGGAAGTACAGTTTCTTAACATTACGAACCGTCCAGCAGTGGTGAAGTGGCACTAATCCCCAGCTGGTCAACGGAAAGTGTAACCACAGAGTTCATTACGGGTATATCTCTGATTCTATAAAACAAATACATAAATCTATGAATATTGTCATTTCATTACTATTATCATTAATATCATCATTATCATTTCTATCGTCATCTGTAGCGTAGATAGTTTCCTAAGAAACGAATCGAAATGTCATGAATTTATTCATGAAAATTTTCTGGAATAAACAATGGATAGCACGCTAATAGATGAAGAAGAAGTAAAATACTGATGTATTAAGGTGAAAAGTAATAATGATAATTTCATCTCATTAGTATATAATGATAAAAATAATGAGAGAGAGAGAGAGAGAGAGAGAGAGAGAGAGAGAGAGAGAGAGAGAGAGAGAGAGAGAGAGAGAGAGAGAGAGAGGAGAGAGAAAAGAGAGAGAGTGAGAGAGAGAGAGAAATGGTCGATATACAAGTAAAATTCATTGTTCAGTAATTTAAGTCACTTTCAATCTAATATTATATATTCATGCAGATGAAATATAAACTTCCCAGTCATGTCAATTTCTGGTTGATATACTGTATAGCTAAATACAGTCATAGTGACCGATGGAAGAGACACATAATGAGAAATTAAGTAGTTATACTAATGAATCTGTTTCTGGAATTTCTCTCATTTCAGAAAGCAAAGAATGCTTTTGAATGATCATCTGACGTTATATGAACACTGAAAACCATATCTTTGGTTGTTGGAAATTATAAAATTTCCCCAAACACGAGCAATCAACTGTTTTCTTTCCCAATGATATGAGGTACATATTAGCAAACCTTGAAAAATCGTGTAACTATCACTATTGTTAGCTACGTAGTATTTCAAAAGACACATAAAGGTTGATATACACAAAACACATATCACATCGGAACCCGCTCAATCAAGACCATCTGATACTCGGATATACCAAACCTTTTGACCACTCGCAATATTATTTCAGGAATTTGTATCATAAGTAAAAATGTGAAATCCTAGAAACACGATATGCTTTGTTCAAACAACGCACCGGACTTTGATATCAATGACAAAGTGAATGTGAAATGGATTATTCATCAGTTTTTGGATTAAAAAAAAATACTAGATATTTTATTCATTATATTACCATTTGCAAAGTTAAAATACAAATAGCAACAGATATCAAAACAAGAGTAAGTGGATCTTCAAATTTTTCGCTTCTGGAGACCTCTTCATCGTTTCTTTCCTTACTCTCTAAAACAATTTCTCTTCCTCACTAAGACACGATAACCAAAACTCTCTCTCTCTCTCTCTCTCTCTCTCTCTCTCTCTCTCTCTCTCTCTCTCTCTCTCTCTCTCTCTCTCTCTCTCCTCTCTCTCTCTGGCTTACTTCTAATAATATAAAACAATAGTCATTGA
>NC_090765.1:17188445-17195945 GCF_036898095.1 Palaemon carinicauda | reverse complement strand
GTCGGCCGGGGAATCGAACCCATGCCAGAGAAACTGAGGTAACAGTGACATATCATCTAGCCAATTTAATTAAATAAATATATATATATATATATATATATATATATATATATATATATATATATATATATATACGCATACGTATACATATACGTATACATATATATAATCTATATATAATCATTGTAATCTCCTACACACATGTGTGTGTGTGTATATATATATATATATATATATATATATATATATATATATATATATATATATATATATATATATATATAAAATACAGCACACTTTTAAAAATGTGAATCAGCAAATACGGGAACCACAGCAGTGGGGCATATCTCATCTTTCGTTCGCTATGAAAAGATCGCTCTTGATCTTATGCGAGTTCTGCTTCCACCTTCAAGTCCTGACAAAACGAAATGGGTAACAGCAAGCATTGGATAAGACAAAAATGCTTGGCACAAGCAATGTCATTCTTCAGGAGATTATGATAATCTAAAAGGTTATGCAATTCTATCGTCACCCCATTACGTCAAAATGCAGAAAATAAGATAAAATCTAATATTCCAACAGATGCTTTGCCTTCCGACGAACCATGTGAAGGCGATTTGTTTTTAAGCTAATGTATATGGTGAATACCAAGGGTAAGTCAAAAAAAAAAATTGTAAGTGAAAAAAAAATCTTATACTGGCAATAACATAAGGAAGTCCTTTAATAATTAGTACAAAAGAAAAAGTTGAAGAACATTAAAGAAATTGTACCAATAATTAACCTTAATTTTATTAAAGGTAGTTCAAGACGTCTATAATAATAAAAGAGAAATCAAACAAAAACAACTTCACACTTTAAATTAAAAACCTACACAGGTATAGAATATCAAATGCGTTCATATACTTACATCTGTAAATAAATACACATACTAACAAATCCATTTACATACATAGCACAATAATACTTTGTTATTTCTCAAATCCCTCTAACATCATACTGATGTTGGAAAGAAAAGGGAGAAGAGGGACTAATTTGCGTAATATCTCATTAGAATTGAGACTGCCATTCTTAATTCAGTGAATGCATGGCGCATCAATAATATTCCTTTCAGTGGGACCTGTTCTTTTATACATTTTGGTAGCATCGTCCAATCTGGTAAATGAGTTAAGTAATCTTGCAAATGAATTACGCTCGCTACTAAGATCATCGCAAGCAACATTATAATAATGTTGAGATAATCTTCCTTCAAGAGTATTCCTAATAACAAGGAATCATACGCATTATGCATTCTTTATAATTGCCAGTGTTTCTATGCTTGCTTTTGTTTATAATGCTTTGAAATGTAAAACCTACGCTATAACTATCTTTAAAAGATATGGGCTATTGGTAAAACAACGATGAAAGTTATGAAAGTTAATTAAAGTTTTCCGTCTTTGTATAAAAAAAAAAAACCTCTTACTCACAAAAGCTAATACGTTTATGAATTTCAATTCTCCGGCCTGCTATTCACAGTTACTGTTACAAGTACCTAAGCTCGAGGAAATGTTGATATTATGCATATGCAATACAAAAACATTATTATATGGGTATTATGTATCGCTCTTGTGTCAACAGTTACTTTTACGAGAGACTGGAGCTTTAACAAAACAATCATTCTTTTTAATACATAGAACAGAATTATTGAGGACATCTAAGATTTCGACCATGCTCATTTCAGACATAAAATAGCAAACACAAACGCCTAAGTACCATACCTGTAACATATCAGCAGTAACTACAGTATATACTTAATAACACAATGTCTAAAATATTTCACACAAATATTAGACATAACAAGGACCAGCTTTTATTCGCAATGTTAAATTTTGTTTGAAGAATTCATCAATACAACAAAGAAGGTATGAAAAACACTTAATCTCGCAAAATTCAAACAACTCACATAAATGGTATGCAAGTAAAAAGAGATGAAGGGTACAGAACGAGCAGGGGAGGGGTTATAGATACCTTGTTGATGAGCAATCTGTTCAAGTACTGTATGTGAAGCAGCTGTTCTTTTTTGGAATTATTCAGCATCGACAGCTGCGTAAGCTTATCTTCCTTTACTCTGTAGCTTCCCAAAGTAACGGGTGAATGTTGTTCCAGAAAAATATCAAGAAAAACAGCGGAAATTTGGATACTTTTAAAAGGTCTACGGGTGAGCCGATGGGTAACAGGGCTCCTCTTGCATACTTCCCAGGAATTTATAAGAAGCTACAGTATCGGATAAACACATTGTCCTAAAATAAATTGGTTTAGTGGGTAGTCTTTCTGGAAACACTGAGCTAAACCTTAGCGATTGTTTAGAGATAATTTCATAAACGGATTCCCCTTACGATTCTTCCAAAATAATTAAACAGAGCATAATACTGTTCAGGTAATATGAACACGAGCAGAGAGAGAGAGAGAGAGAGAGAGAGAGAGAGAGAGAGAGAGAGAGAGAGAGAGAGAGAGAGAGATTATGTGAATTACGTTCTTTAAAAAGATTTGATTTATAAAAGGAATAATACCGCTCTTAGTTTGTATCTTGAAACCTATGAAATAGCTAATATATCATGTTTATATTTTGGATGTTTGAAAAGATGCAAACGGAAATAAAGTAGGCTTAAATTTTGTTTAATGAAAAGCTTATCGATCCTTTTTTGTTCTCGTCAAAACCAGCGTACGCTGACATTTACATTGTTACTCGACAGCTTTGGTTCCCGGCATACAAACTTTAGATAATACATTAACCATCCTTTATAACTCATTAAATCTATAACATACTATTTCTATTCTAAACTCATGGCGTGCAGAATTACTCCATATTTTAAACACCAGTTAAAATAGTTCTGAAGAATCGTGGGAAACATAATGTGGTATAAATGTCATTGGAGAGCTATTACGATACCCCGAATCAAGACAAACGCTGGGAAGAAAGTATAAAATCTAAAAATTTAGGTCCTTACTCAATTAAAAAATTGAGCACTACATCAAAGGAATATCGATTAGAACGACTTAGTGGTGAATTCCAAACGAAGACAGAATGTTTCATTATCTCGCATTTCGCATATGAATGCTAAGAGTATTTTTTTATTTTTATTTTATTTTTTTTTTTTATTTTTTTTTTTTTTTAGGGGGGGAGGCTGTCTATCGTCTCCAAATTTCTGTGTTACCTTGACCCACTTTTGGATGACTATTCAAGTTTTTAGGTAAGGTTGGCCAAACCCTCTTTCGTGAACCAAGCAGACGGTAGTACATTTTTTTTCAGCTAGGTAAACTTGAAGGTCTAAGGAAGGCGGTGGTCCGCAGACCCAGCAAACATGGCCTAAGCGTGGTAACATTGAATATGGCATCCACTTTACCCATTGCACCTCCCAGAAATGGGTAGTTTGTGTGTTGGTAGGTTAGTAAAGACTAGTGTTAGGAGCCCATATAAAAAGGGGTTTAGACATTTCCATGAGTTGTGAAAAATATTCATACTAGAAAAGGGATGAAAACATGCCGGCTCGGCATACGGAACACAGAAGACTAACAGGATGACGATGGTATGAATGTAGCCAGAAAATCTCGAGCGTTGACTTGCAGGGAGGGAGTCGGGAGCTGAAGTCTAGGGGCGATGGCTGCCGCACTTCATTACACGCTAAACCTGACACCTTTTCGGTCCTGGAGATATTTTCTTTTCTTGTACAATCTTCACTGGCCGAGCGCCAAAGAGGAAGTGTAAAGATTTTTACCATAAGCTCTTTCCTCCTAAGAGGAGATGGCAATAGAAGGATTTATCTTTTAATTTTCAGCAAGATTTAACGGGTTCAGGTTGCTTGTCCTACGCCATGTCCCATTCATGTTTAGGGGACTTTAGTGTCACCCATTCAATTAACAACCACATCAAACTTGGACTTCCTTTTCCGATATAACGACCAGCCGTATAGCGAATGTGGTAATACCATACAATGGGCGGTATACAGGGAAGAAAATGTTAACATACATAATAGTTAATTTTATTTTTTAATATGAAAAACATTGAAAGGGAGGAAGAGCACCACAACGCCTTTATCTCCAGACGTTTGAAATTAGAGAGGAAATACTCAGTAACAAAGGAATGTGCAGAATATCAGACACGAGACCAAACAAAGCAAAGCAAACGAAAATCACAGAGGCGGCAAAAACAAGCCGAAATCGCAAGCGACCTCATTTGCACAAGACACTAACTTCATAATACAATTATGTAAACTGGCACACTTATTCTACGTTTATTCTCTCTCTCTCTCTCTCTCTCTCTCTCTCTCTCTCTCTCTCTCTCTCTCTCTCTCTCTCTCTCTCTCGATAAAAATCTCATAACTTATTTGTCTAGCTGCCATCTTGTCTGTAATTATCCACCTTAATTTTACTTTGCATTCGCAATAATTACCAATCGTAAGTTTCAATCTGTCTGTCTGCTTCGCTCCTTACAGCCACATTTTCTGCAGCCTTTCGCGTCCTCTCTCCGTTTCCGCGCCACTCGCAAACTAACAGTAGGAAGCCCGGTGTGATGTATGGAATACATTAAATGCAACTGCCGTTTTATCATTTTTATGGGCAAGAAAAGTAATTTCTTTATTTTCTCGGTCTTGGGCCGACGCTGGAGACGGCATTGTTGCACAATCTACTTCTCGACTGGAAGTCGACCTTTCTGCATCTTGGTGTTGGATGGCTTTATGTTATATACATATATGAGAGAGAGAGAGAGAGAGAGAGAGAGAGAGAGAGAGAGAGAGAGAGAGAGAGAGAGAGAGAGAGAGAGAGTAATACTTCAACAAATAGGATTAAAATTACCATCAAGTATCCAGTTATATAAAATAAGAAGCGAAAAAATTGCAAACGAGAGAGAGAGAGAGAGAGAGAGAGAGAGAGAGAGAGAGAGAGAGAGAGAGAGAGAGAGAGAGAGAGCAGAAATTTAAGAAGTAGTAGGAATAAAATGACATTCAAGTATTTAGTTACATTAAAATAAGAAGAGTTACGAGAGAGAGAGAGAGAGAGAGAGAGAGAGAGAGAGAGAGAGAGAGAGAGAGAGAGAGAGAGAGAGAGAGAACAGAAATTTAAGAAGTAGTAGGAATAAAATGACATCAAGTATTTAGTTACATTAAAATAAGAAGAATTACGAGAGAGAGAGAGAGAGAGAGAGAGAGAGAGAGAGAGAGAGAGAGAGAGAGAGGAGAGAGAGAGAGAGAGAGAGTGTGTGTGTGTGCTATGTACCTCTCGAATCCGTGCCAGAACATTATTTACACAAGCAATGATCAATCCGAGCAGTATCAATAGTGACAGACAGCGGAGGCACGGATGCACACCAGTCACGGAAGTGATGACCCGAGTGAGAAAGTTTGTATTTGCCAATTGAATTCTCTCTTTATTTACTTGTTTCTGTTCTATTATTCATTTCATACCATTGCTAGGTTATTTTTAAGGATATTTTTGAATTTTTAACAATTACTAATGTAGATTACTTTAGCTTTCTCTCTCTTTCTCTCCTGCATACACATACATATATACTCGTACACTGTGTATCTTTATGTATGTGTATGTACACACACACACACACACACACACACACATATATATATATATATATATATATATATATATATAGATATATAGATATACACACACACACACATACACACACACACACACACATATATATATATATATATATATATATATATATATATATATATATATATATATATATATATATATATATCTATATATATATATATATATCTATATATATATATATATATATATATATATATATATATATATATATATATATATATATATATATATATATGCATATGCATACATTTGAAAAATAATGACAAGACTGAATACAGAAAAAAGCCGAAAGAAACAGCAAACTATAAAATAAATCAAAGCAAATAAATAAACATAAATAACAAAGTAAGACAAACTATGAAAAAAATGCATCACCACTAAGCTTAAACATCTTAAGTTCGAAATATATGATTAAGAATAAAAGGCTTAGAATAATGTTGCGTACTGAGCTACATTAATAAAAAGGCAAGACTGTTAAAGTAAACTACTTATCTATAACTAATGGATGGTAGAGTTTAGGTAGATCTGAATGTAGAGAATTGTCCGAATTATGGACAATCACATACGGCATACTCGATTAGGTATTTAACCAGGCATACGGAATCAATATTTTGTTCAATATTCAAAACAAGGGAGAATGGGAGGTGAAACAATAGATGAAAAAAAAAACCAGACTTGGCATGAGAATTAAGATAATTTACTGTTAAGAAAAGCGCAGAATTTCAATAAATATGTATTGATTAATGAAACCTTATCAATGAAAACATATGGGAGGGAGATGTCACGTAATATTCTACACTTACTTACAATCACACTTAGAATTTAGTTCCGGTATAACTTCATCTCCCATAACTACTACCTTGCAAGAATCTTAGATAAATCTCTGGTAGAAGAATCTGCAACCAATGTGTAGCATCGTCTATAAAAGTATAAAAAAAAAGAAAATTCAAAGCCAAAACACATATGGTATACAAAACTAATAGGCGAAGAACTAAACAATTAAGGAACATCAGAAATTATATAACTGTCGTCACTATGATGGCGACAAAAGAGGCATTAAAAATGCCATATGATTAACATATCTTAAAACTGCAAACTTCATAACTAGAATTTAAGGATTTCTGTAGACCACTGGAAAGTATAAGATGAGCATCAAAACTACGCAAACCTTTACAGAAGCCAAACTGCAAATTAGGTAACAAGTGATTACTTTCACCGTAAGCATTTAGACGTTTTAGACAGATGACGCTCAAAACTTATAGATAATTCGGGAATAATAGATAAGATTACATTTACCTAATAGCGAATATTACCAATTATCAAACAAGTGCGAAGAGAACTACTTCTGACTTACTTCCCAAAAGGATAAAGTAATAATCTTTAACTGCAAATAGCAAAAATAGTAGTATTTGTGCCTGCACCGACAGGAGCCATAAGCCAAAGGAAAAATATACGTCAACCTACCGGCTTTCAGCTACTAATCAAAGATAAGTTTACTGCCTCGAGGACTTTTTATACCCGAACCTCAACCAGAAATAACATACTAACTACCAACTACATATTTCACAGGAGAGTAAATGATGAAATGGCTCTAAAAGAACCCATACACATATATGGACTTTGCCGGCATGTATATATATATATATATATATATATATATATATATATATATATATATATATATATATATATATATATATATATATATATATATATACATACTTATAACTTTTGGACCTTTTCCAACCTCTATATACAGTATACATGGTAATGTATATAACATAAGTTTATATATATACATATACACACACACACACACACACACACATATATATATATATATATATATATATATATATATATATATATATATATATATATATATATATA
>NC_090765.1:17180945-17183445 GCF_036898095.1 Palaemon carinicauda | reverse complement strand
CGGCTCCACCACACGCAAACTGTTTCTGGGAATTAATTAGTTTAAGCCGGTCGTCATATTAATTCCCCTTGCTTTAGACAGCATGTTCGTTGCCAAAACTCATCTACGATCACTTCATTCCCTTTTGAAGTCCAAATGAAGTTGTATGTATTTATAAACACGTTTTCTAAATGCAGTTTAACCATTACTACCGATCTTGCCTTGAGATGAGGCATGTCTATAGCAAGATCCTGGTCTAGAGGTTCCTTGGACGTACTCCTCATTTTCCACACGTTTTCTTTGCTTGGTTATATTAAAGCTAGAAAATGCAGATGACGAGGCAAATAACTTTTTTATAATAGATACATAAATTCTCTCAACTTTATTTGAAGGTGTTAAAACAACAATACCTCACTAAATTCCTTAACTGATCTTTTACCTTTTCTTAAGGTTATCATTTTTTTAAATTTCTTGTAATCAAGTATCGTAAATTATGCATTTTCCATTTTTATTTAGTAAGCAAGACGCCCATGTCTCCCGTTTCTATTCAGTAGTAAGCAAGTTCCCCATCTTCCATTTCTATTTAGTACAATAGTTAACCTTCCTACCTGTCTTCCGTTTCTATTTAGTAAGCTCGAGCTCCCTGTATTTCGTTTCAATTTCTTAAGCAAGATCCCCATCTCCCGTTTTTATTTAGTAAGACACTATTTTCGTTTCTATTTAGTAAGCAAGACACCCAACCTTCCATTTTTATTTAGTAAGAGTCTCCATTGTTTTTGGTTACTTTAATAAGCAAGTCACTCTATTTTCCGTTTTTATATAGTATGTAAGGCAACGCCCCACCTGTTTTCAGGTACTATTTAGTAAGCTACACCACCATGGTTTCACTTAGTAAGCAAGATGCCTTTGTCTTCCGTTTTCATTCATTATGAGTATCTTTACTCTTTTCATCGTATTTCTATGCGCCTTTATCTTATTTATATATGTACTGTACATGTATTTCATAGACGCTCATACACTCTAATAGAAAAACCATTTTAAGCTTTTTTTTTTTTTTTTTTTTTTTTTTTTTTTTTGCCTAGACCTAGATCGTTTGTATATAAGCTTGTTATGTAGTTTGAATAAAATCAGTTATGACCAGTTCGTCTACCATTAACACCCTTATCAACCTGGTACATATGATTCACGGCAGTGAAGCTAAATATCATGCAGAACAAAACTCAAAACTTAAACAGGTAATTTCTTACCAAGCACCAGCAATCCGTTGAGATGCCACCGTTAGAGTGTTATCGGGTTCTTTGACTGGCCACACGGTACTAATTTACGTTGAACCCCCTTTTCTGTTACGGGTCATTTTTCCACTACCTACACATACACCGAATAGTCTGGCATATTCTTCACACATTCTCCTCTGTCTTCATACATGGGGTTAACTTCTATACTATAATTGTTCAGTAGCTACTTTCCACTCAGCAAGGGTAGACGAGACTCTTAACCCTTTTACCCCCAGGCTCTTTGGAAATTTCCAACCCTTAACCCCCCGGGGGTTATTTGTTTTCCCAGCACTTTTTGCAGTATATTACTTTTAAATTGCTCTAACCGCCTTAATTTTTGTCATAGAGAGGTCAGGTTGGTCTCATTCTCTTGGAAAATGCCTGAATATTTTCATAAAATTATAAAAAATATGAAAAAAAATGGCATTTTTTTGCAAGGACGTACCGGAAAATGGCATTTTTTTGCAAGGACGTACCGGTACGTCTATGGGGGTAAAAGGATGGGTTTTGTGAAACATACCAGTACGTCCTTTGGGGGTAAAAGGGTTAAGCTATGGCAAGCAGCTCTTCTAGGAGATGGGCACTTCAAAATCAAACCATTATTCTCGAATCTTGGTTAGTGTCATAGCCCCTGTACCATGGTCTTCGCCTGTCTTGGTTCGAGTTTTCTTGCTTGAGGATAGACTCAGACAAACTATTCTAACTGTTTCTTTGTTTGCTTTCAGCATTGGGCTATTTTCCTTGTTAGAGCCTTTGGGCTTGTAGCATCCTGCATTTCCAAAGAGGGTTGTGGCTTGACTGTTGATAATAATAATGATAGTAAATGACGATTGACTGCAGCTACTTAAGCTATCGACATAAATTACCTTTAGATTTGAATTGCGAAATATGCACAAAAGTTGCGTTTATATAATACAAAAATATTACCTCTTCAAATTTTAGAATATCATTACAATGCAAAAAAAAAAAAAAAAAAAAAAAAAAAAAAAAAAAAAAAAAAAAACTTCTATTGAGAACATTGAGTGAAAATTAAAACATTCTCTTAAGACGAGATGATATCTTTAATTTTTCTTATGTTCAAAATTTTCACAAGATCTAAGCATAACAAATAAGGTGACCTATTTAAGAATGAGAAAAAAAACACTTTTCTCTTTAAAGAACGATCTTATTGTCATGTTAGGTTGGGAAATCAAAACCAGTATCTTTTATAGTAGACGAGAATACAATAATGAATTATACTCACAGAA
>NC_090765.1:17148445-17175945 GCF_036898095.1 Palaemon carinicauda | reverse complement strand
TAGGTTGTAGAAAGTGGCATGAAGAGGCTAAACATGATGAATGGGAACTAGGAGTGTTAGTGAAAATGGCAAAAAAATTATATCCGACTGATTACAGTAATTACAGACAATTCACACTCATCAGTTGTTATGAAAATATATAGTATGCTCATTCTAAAGACACTAAATAGAAAGATTAATGAAAAGCTGAGAGATGAAGGTAGAAGTTGTACTGACCAAATTCTCATTTCATGGCATGTTGTACAGCAAAGTGTAAAATATAGAAATCTAGTTTTGATGCCATTTATGGACTATGAAAAAGCCGTTGATAGTGTACACTGGCCAATTTTTTGGATAGTCCTACGTTA
This sequence comes from Palaemon carinicauda, assembly GCF_036898095.1. Lineage (NCBI taxonomy): Eukaryota > Metazoa > Arthropoda > Malacostraca > Decapoda > Palaemonidae > Palaemon > Palaemon carinicauda. Next base: position 17,175,598 of record NC_090765.1, on the reverse strand, counting down.
TTACAGAATTCCTCTTAGATATGTAAATTTGATTAAGTCTGTTCATGAACATAGCAATTGCAAAGTTAATGTCAGTGGAGTCCTATCAAATAAATTTCCAGTGAACAGTGGATTTCTCCAAGGGAATGTGTTATCACCTATGTTTATCCTCCTCGTGGATTTTATAATGCATAGAACTGTTGGGTATAGCTAACCTAGAGTATGCTCATGATGCTGTCCTTATTAGTAAAATGCCACAGGACTTGCAAAACTTGCTTCTCAGAATCCATGAAATATAACGTGAGGCTAGGCTCAAGAAAAATTGAAGAACGACAGATATGATAAGAACAGAATATGAAATAGAAGATGAAATATCATTGGAAGGAAAAAGGATTAATGAGGTGGAATCCTTTATATATTTAGGAACTATGATCTCAAATACAGGATCTTTAGAATTGAAGTTTAATGACAGATTGAAAAGAACATATCAGACAAGGGCCAGGTTAAATAAAATTTGGAAATCAAATTGCCTGAAATTACATATAAAATCAGGCTGTATATCAGGTTACTGAGATCGGTGTTATTGCATAGACATGAGTAGTGGTATGACAATGAAACAATATACAACAGATTTTGTGGATTTGAGAATAAAGCCCTCAGAAAAATATTGGAAGTTAAATGGCAGGGCAGGATTACAAATGAAACAATCACAAAGATTACTCAAGTGCCTTATGTGGATGAGATCATAGTGAGGGGTAGAAGGAGATGGTTTGGGCATGCTCTTTGCAGTTCACAAGAGAGGATTAGTTAACCAAACTTTCAACTTGAGGACTATGAAGCGTGAAATAGGAGATGATGAATGGATAAGCATTGATTTGAAAGCTGAAGATAGAGATGACTGGCGAAATCTAACTGAGGCCCATGCATCAATAAGTGTAGGAGATGATGATGATGATAAATATATCAGTACTAGGCGGAATATCTTAGCAATCAAAGTTTGCCAACGGTTATGTAAGCGGATGAGCAACCTCATTGAGTAAAAAGAACTTTATCTTGTGGATGAAATGCCCCAAAATGTCGATGAAGTCACTGGCAGCAGCATGTCAGATTGGGTTTAAGGCTTTAGACATGATGTCTTTTTGGATTCTACTCACGATGCCTGGCGAATGATCTCACTGAAATTAGTATGGACTAGCAGGGGTCACCTTGGTTGAATAGGCATTGCGCATCACAAGGAACCAGTAATCCTTTGATGAATTTAACCTATGAATCCTTTATGTATTTAATCAGTTTATGGAAAGAGAAAATGACAGAATAGCCCACAGGTCCTGGGCGTAGAGGGGTGCTGAGAATACCCTGGTTTATAAATACTAATAAAAAATAAAAAATTAGTAATTGTAAAGTTAAAACCATGAATCATATTGGTAAGTTGCAGCAAATGGAGAATGAATTTATGAAATATAGTTTGGATACCTTGGCCCTAAGTGAAACACGTAAGGGGATTGGTAAGAAAATCTTTGACAGAGGTACAATATATATATATATATATATATATATATATATATATATATATATATATATATATATATATATATATATTCACGAAGAACAGATGGAGTTGAAAGAGAAGGTTAGGAATGAAGATGACACCTAGAGCAGAAAAGGCATTAAAGGAGTGGAGAGCTGTAAATAGTAAATTGTTACTTGCAAATATTAAATCAAAGCATTGAAATATGAGTATTATAGTTTAATATGCGCCAACAAATTATTCCCCTGAAGAAAGGAAAAATTAATACTATGAAGAACGGCAGAGTATAATAGATGATATCCCAGAGAGATTTACGGAAATTGTGATCGGTGACCTCATTGCTAAAGTTGGAAGGAATAATCAACGTATAGAAAATGTGATGGGTGTTGAGGGTCTAGAGCTACGCGAAGTTGCAAATGAAAATGAAGCACATTTTATAAGTTTTTCTCAAGAAATCTTGTTATTGGAAGTTCTCTTTTCCCAGCACAAGGACATCCACATATATCCATGGACTTCACCATGTGGCAATTACAAAAACCAAATAGATCATGTAGCCCCTAGTAAAGAGAGAAGGAGGACTCTGAGAAATGTAAGAAGCTATAGAGGTGCAGATATTGGTAGGGATCACCAGCTCCTCGTTGCCACACTGAAATTAAAACTGAAAGCAACCAACAGAAATGTAGATAGAATATTTAGGTTTGATACAACTAGCAGATGAGCAAAGAGAAATCTTTTCAATTGAATGTAGAAATTGATTTGCAGTCTTAGAGATTTATAGAAATGAAAAGCAGACAATTACCGAATAACGGTATGATATTAAGAATATATATGTCAGTTGGTAATTAAATTTTGGGACAGGCAGTTACAAGGAGAAAGCCATGGACACCAAATAATACGTGGGATATTATAAAAAGACAAAACAGAAATTGGTTATTGAAAGTTTTCAAAAATGGAATGAAAATTACAAGGTAGAACATGCTAAATATTCCAGTACTGGTTGTGAGGTCAAAAGAAAAGCAAGAAATGACTGGAGATAATATTTGGACAGGACAGCAGATGAGGCTGACAAAGCTACGGTGTAGGAATTGAATAGAATTAATGAAATTTCTACGGGGCAAAGAAGAAGAAGCATGCACACATAAAAAAAGAAATTTGTCTGTTATAACAACAGAAGATGAAAGACAACGTTGAATGAAACACTTTGGTGAGGTCATGACTAGGAGATATAAAGGGAATAATTTTATTGCTATACCTGAAGCTGAGGGAGACCTTGATGCGCCATAAATGGATTCAGTATGTCTGAAGTCGAAGCTATCATTAAAAGCTCCTGGATACTATGGAATAATTGTTGAGATGATATTGGTAGAACATGGAGTAACTCCCAGAATATTGACAATATTGTGTTGTAGAATGTGACATGAAGTTGCAAAACCTGATGAATGGGAGTTAGGAGTGTTGGTGAAAATGGCAAAAAAATGAGATCTGACTGATAAAAATAATTACAGAGGCATCACACTCACGCCAGTTGTCATGAAAATGTATAGTATGCTTATTCGAAAAAGATTAGATAGAAAGATTGATAACAAGCTGAGAGATGAATAAGCAGGGTTTAGCAACGGTAGAAATTGTACTGACCAAATTTTCATTTTAAGACATGTACAACAATATGTCAAATATAGAAATCCACTTTTGACGACTAATTTTGTGGTTAGTCATCCCTTATTATGGAGTTCCTCTTAAACGTGTAAATTTGTATAAGATTTTTCATGAACAGAGCAAGTGGAATGATAATGTAATGTTAGTGGAGTACTATAAAATGAATTTCCAACGAACAGTGGAGTACTCAGTGGGTATGTGTTGTCACCTATGTTGTTTATCCTCCTCATGGATTTTGTAAAGCATATAACAGTTGGGGATGGTGGAGAAGGATTGGACTGGATTGGAAATAGGAAATTAGCTGACCTAGAGAAGGCTGATGGCGCTGTCCTTATTAGGAAAACACTGCAGGATTTGAAATGTTTGCTTACCAGAATGCATGAAATATCACATGAGATTAGGCTCAAGATACATGATGAGAACAGAATATGCAATGGAAGATGAAATATTATTGGAAGAAGAAAGGATTAATAAGGTAGAATCCTTCAAATGTTTAGAAACTATGATCTCTAAAACAATGTCTTTAGAATTGGAGATTAATGAAAGACTGGAAAAAAAAACAAATCGGACAATGGGTTGGTTAAGTAAAATTTGGAAATCAAATTGCCTGAAATTACATACATAAATCAGGTCTATATCAGTTTAGTGAGATTAGTGTTGCTGTGTGAACAAGAGTCATAGTATGACAATGAAACATTATCCAAAAGATTTTGTAGATTTGAGAATGAAGCCCTCAGAAGAATATTGGGAGTGAAATGGCTGGACATATTTAAAAAACTATAAGAGAGATTACTCGAGTGCCATATATGGATGAGATCATGGTGAGTGGTAGACAGATATAGTTTGGGCATGCTCTTCGCAATCCCCAAGACAGATTACTTCACCAAACCTTTAACTTGGCCCCACAAGGCACTAGTCAAGTTGGAAGTGTGACGGGCCGAGAGAAGGTTGTGAACTCAAAGGCAGGATGCAATCAACTGAGTTATAATATTATAGAACACTCTCCTTTATATACAAAACCTCAAGGCAACAGGACATAACATGTTTACAAGACAGACAAAGTCACAGAGGAAAATCGGAGACGTGAATTTTCATGATCGTTTTAGTGCGAGGGAAAAGCGCAGATACAAGTATAATATATACAAAAGGAATTATGTACAATTGTGTGACACACGGTTGGTACATGGTTCCCCCCCCCCCCTAAAAATGACATACTGTACATGTTAAATAGGGCGCCCTGATCTAGAGAGGCGAACTGTAGGCGGGTCATCTGGCAGAAGATAAGCAGGTTTTAGACGATCAATGGAGACCCAGTCTTCTTTGCCCCGAATGTTTAGGAGGAATGCTTTCGGACTGCGTCGGATCACAAGGAAAGGGCCCGTGTAAGGGGGCGTTAGTGGTGGCTTGCTGGTGTCGTTGCGCAGGAAGACGTGCGTTGCAGAGTGCAAGTCCGTTGGTATGTGATGCTTCGCTGGAGGCTTGTAAGTCTGGCGGCACGGAGTAAATTTTTCCACGACGTGACGTATGCGCTGGAGATCGTCGGAGGAGGTTGTAGAAGGAAAAAAATTCGGCAGGGACGACCAACGGGTCGCCATACACCATTTCAGCTGCCGAGACGTCGAGGGCGTCTTTAGGAGTGGTCCTTAGTCCAAGGAGGACCCAGGGAAGCTGAGTAAACCAGTTGCAATCCTTGCAGCGGGACATCAAAGCTGCTTTGAGGGTGCGATGAAAACGTTCAACCATTCCATTGGTAGCGGGGTTGTAGGCCGTTGTCTGATGTAGGGTGGTGCCCAGGAGATTCGCTAATGACGTCCACAATTGAGAGGTGAAAGTGGTTCCCCTGTCAGAAGTAATATGCTCAGGGATACCGAATCTTGAAATCCATCCAGAGAGTAAGGCAGATGTACATGAGGCGGATGTTGCAGTTTCCATGGGAATGGCTTCAGGCCAACGAGTGGAGTGGTCGATGACGGTAAACAGGTAACGATGTCCTTGTGATGTGGGTAGGGGGCCTACTACGTCGACGTGAATGTGTGCGAAACAACGCTGAGGTTGAGGAAAGGTGCCCACTCCTGAATCCGTGTGTCGATGTACTTTGGAAGTTTGGCAAGAAGTACAGGCGCGGACCCAATCCTTAGCATCCTTAGAAATGCCATGCCAAATGAACTTTGCCTTCAGCAGCTGTGCAGTAGAACGGCACGAGGGATGTGAAAGGCCGTGAATGAAATCAAACACCTGTCGACGCATGGGAGGAATCCAAGGTCGTGGTCTACCAGTACTGACGTCACCGAGGAGGGTGGTGTTGGAATCTTCGAGGGGAGAGTCTTCCCAACGGAGGGACGTGCAGGATGTCCTACAAGCTTGATACTCTGAATCCTGTCGTTGGGCTTCAGCCAGGGGGTTGTAATCCAATCCCAGTTGAACGGCAGCCAACGTGTTTCTTGACAGGGCATCGGCAACGGGATTCATTTTCCCAGGGACGTATTGGAGGGTGCAATTGTATTCAGCCACGGCGGAGAGATGTCGGCGTTGACGGGTGGACCAGGCGTCAGACTGTCGAGTGAAGGCGTGCACCAGAGGCATGTGGTCTGTGCGAATGACGAAGGGCGTACCTTCTAAGAAATGGCGAAAGTGAAGGACAGCCAAGTGCACCGCCAGCAATTCTCGATCGAAGGTAGAATAACCCGATTCTGCCTTGGACAGTTTTCTGCTGAAGAAGGCCAATGGGCGGGGCGAGCCTTTGACCACCTGCTCGAGTATTGCACCAATAGCGACGTCGCTGGCATCGGTGGAGAGAAGGAGAGGGGCGTGTGGGATAGGAAAAGTGAGAGCCGCAGCAGTTGATAGGGCCTTCTTTGCATTGCAGAAGGCTGCTTTTTGAAGGGGACCCCACTTCAGGTCCTTTGGCTCGCCCTTGAGGGAGGCGTAGAGGGGAGCAAGAGTGGCGGCAATGGCTGGCAGAAAACGGTAATAATAGTTGATCATGCCCAAGAATTCCTGCAGAGCTTTGACGGTCGAGGGCGCGGGGAAGTTCTGAACGGCTGCTACCTTCTCAGGGAGGGGATGGACTCCTTTAGGAGTGATAGAGTGCCTTAAGAACGACACTTTGTTGGCGCCAAAGGTACACTTGTCGTACCGGACTACAAGGCCGTTTTGTTGCAGGCGGTCGAGCACGATGCGCAGGTGACGGAGGTGTTCCTCTTTTGAGGAGGAGAACACAAGTATGTCGTCCACATAACATACACAGAAAGGGAGGCCCCTAAAAGGCCATCCATGAGACGTTGAAACGTTGCCCCAGCATTACGAAGGCCAAAACAGGAGTAATTGAAGGTGTATGTACCAAACGCAGTGGTGATGGCGGTCTTGGAGATGTCTTCTGGGTTCATAGGCACCTGATAATACCCCTTCAGGAGGTCGAGCGTAGAGAAAACCTTCGCTTTGTGCAGGTAGGAGGTCACGTCGGCAATGATTGGGAGGGGGTAGTGAACCGGTTCTGTTTGCATGTTCAGGCGCCTGTAATCCCCGCACGGACAGAGGGAGCCGTCTTTCTTCAGAACGATGTGTAAGGGTGACGACCATGTGCTGGAGGCCTTTTGGCAAAGGCCCATTTCCTCCATTTCGACGAACGTCTGTTTGGCGGCTGCCAATCGTTCCGGTGCCAGACGTCTGAATTTTGCGAAGACTGGGAGTCCGTCGTCTTGATATGGTGATAAATACCGTGCTTGGCAGGAACCATGGGCGTTTGGCGAAGTTCTGGACGGAAAACTTCCGGGTACGACGTGAGGAGGTGGGCGTAGGCATCCGTGGGTGCGCTGATGTGGAGAGCGAGGTTAGAGGGGGTGGGTTGAAGAGGTGTCGACAAGTACGAGTCTGCGTTGACCAATCGTCGGTGGGCGACATCGACCAGAAGGTGGAAATGAGAGAGGAAATCCGCACCGAGGATTGGCATTGTGACGTCAGCAACGAGAAACTTCCAGTTGAATTTACCGTTTCCAAACGATAATGTGAGGTTCTCATAACCGTAGGTGGGTATCGCATATCCGTTGGCAGCTACCAAGTGGACGTCGGCAGATGTAGACAGACTACGTCGTGCCTTGAAGAGTTTCCTTGGCAAAGGAGAACGACAAGCACCCGTGTCTACCAAAAATCGCACGCCCGTTCCTGCATCCTGTAAAAAGAAAAGATTAAAACACAGGAGGCCACTGCCACAAGCGATGGCCTACTTACACGTTTTTTTTGGCCACTGACAATCCTTGGTACATCTCTTCGCAGTTGCCCCGAATCTGAAGTGGTAGTAGCATAACTGCGGCGGATGGGAGGTAGTAAGTGGCTGTAGAAGTCGTTCGTTGGGGCGCGAGCGATTGGTGGGTGGTGGGCGGCTTTGTCGCCGCTTCGGCACGTCACGGGGTAGGCATGAATGTCCTACGGCATTCATGTCAGCTTCGGTTGACATTGAATAGGCATCCTCGTCGTCAGGGGTGGAGGCGTTGATGGAGGTCTTGAAGTGGCTGTCCATAAGGGCGTCGCCTTTGGTCATGAAGTCCTTTATGGGTAAACTATCGACATCGGGTATGGCAGCGCGTACAGGTTCGGGTAAACGGCGTATCCAAAAGGCACGAAGTAGGTTCCCCTCACGAGGAGAGCCGTCTGCGGCAGGTTGAAGGCAAGCGATACTGGTCATTTCCCTGAGGGCAAGCGAAGCCCTTTGGTCCCCCAACGGTTGTTGCGAGAGCTGAAAAAGCTTTGCTATACGGGCGGCTGGCGACGGCGAGTACTGCTGCAAAAGGTATGTTTTGAGGGCGTCATACGCTATTGGGGTGTCTCCTTGTTCACAAAGCCAGTCGGATATTTCTGGGAAGGTGTCCTCGGGTATCGCCGCGAGAACATAATCCGCTTTGGTGGTTGAGCGAGTCACGCCCCTGATACGAAACTGGACTTCTGCGCGCTGAAACCAAGCAAACGCCTCTCCGCTGGCAAACAATGAAAGTTTGAATGGAGCGGCCGCAGCACCAACTGCCGTAGAGTCCGCCATAGTACTACCAACGATGAAGGGGCGAGGGGGGTGGGGGTGGAAGGCAGTGGGAGCGAGTCGACTTCCGGAGTCACCAATGTGACGGGCCGAGAGAAGGTTGTGAACTCAAAGTCAGGATGCAATCAAATGAGTTATAATATTATAGAACACTCTCCTTTATATACAAAACCTCAAGGCAACAGGACATAACATGTTTACAAGACAGACAATGTCACAGAGGAAAACCGGAGACGTGAATTTTCATGTTCGTTTTAGTGCGAGGGAAGAGCGGAGATACAAGCATAATATATACAAAAGGAATTATGTACAATTGTGTGACACACGGTTGGTACAGAAGACCCAAGTCTACATGGTTGAGGATTATGAAACATGAAGTAAGAGATAATGAATAGAGAAGTATTGATTTAAAAGCTAAAGATAGAAACGATAGGCGAATCCTAACTGAGGCCCTTTGCATTGATAGGCGTAGGAGGAGATGTGTATATATATATATATATATATATATATACATATATATATAAATTATATATATATAAATATATTATAAATATATACATATAAATATATACATATATATATATATATATATATATTTATATATATATATTTATATACATATATATACATCCATATATACATACATATATATACATCCATATATACATACATATTTATACATATATATATGTATATATATATACATACATGTATATATATATATATATATATATATATATATATATAATATATAATATATATATATATATATATACATATATATATATATATATATATATATATATATATATATATATATATATACTGTATATACATATGTGTGTGTGTAATTCCAATCCCGTCATCTCGTATTTCTATCAAAAACATATTTCTCTTTTAAACCGTTCTTCTCCAAATTCTCCTTCAATTTACCACGCCATATAAACCTTGGCTTACCTCTTAACTTCCACCCCAAAATGGGTCTCACCCAAGCCATGTTTACTCCCTCCCCCACCCCATTTCCTCTCAATCCTGACTCCATTATCTTATTAGTAATAATTACTTTCCATTCCTTCATTTCTCATCAAAATTACCTTGAATCATCAATGATCTGACAAGGATACAGTGAATCTTGATTATCAATTTATTTGACATTCCTCTATAGCTCCCTAGCGGTGCCACCTCCCTTCATGCCCCCCCCCCCCCCCCGCCCTGTTTTATAGTACTTTCAAACCAGCTTCACCTTTTTCTTCCTTGATTAAAATAGATCACAAGTATTAAAAACTCTCAACCTATTTTGAATATATTTGCATAAATGTCCTTTCCCCCTCTCCCTGAACTTCATGGACACCAAAGCTCCTTTTACCCACATTTATCTTCATACCACCTTATTTAAAAGACTCCTGCCGCTCTCTTACCCTCGTCTACAGTTCATGAACTGACACAATGGCTAGATCATCTACATACAACTCTACATAAAGATTTTTAATCCTTATCACTTCATTTAATATACAGTCATAAGTAGCACAATCGACAAAGTCGTTCAGGGATAATCACTGTTATCACTGCTGCCCTTATGCTTTTAAGAATAATCTTCAATAATTTTCTGGCACTTTCCTGTATCTCAAATATTAAAAACTACATTACCTCTATTGATGTTCAATCAAATGTATTATCCACATTTAGATATGCACGATAAGAACTTTCAATCCCTTTCAGTATCTTTTCTTGTATCATCATAAAGACGGCATCTACAGTACCACTCCATCTCTTTCAACTTTACTTCGGTATAAATATACAAAAGGTCATGAACCGCATAAACCGGAGGAAAGGAAATTTTTCCCAAAAATTAGAGCTTCTAAGTTATGCAAGCTAGCCAATTAAAAATCATTACACGAAATAGAGCTATATGTCAATACCTTGAATGTTATGAGTACTATATCATGTAAATAGAATATGCTTCTCTTGTATATGATGAAATACGTTGGATAAAATGATGTGTACAGAAAAGTCGATATATTAATCATGTCGCATGATTACCTCGGAATAAATTGCAATTCCTATTTTAAAATGAGTAATGACTGTAAGATTTAAAATAAGCTTAGCAACACACATCTACACACACACACACACACACACACACATATATATATATATATATATATATACATATATATACATATACAAATACACATATATTTACATATACACACATATATATATATATATATATATATAAGGTATGCTCTTCGCACTCGCCAAGAGAGATTAGTTCACCAAACTTTTAACTAAACTCCACAAGGCACTAGAAGAGTTGGAAGACACAGGCCTACGTGGCTGAGGACTGTGCAGCGTAAAGTCGGAGATGATAATTATTAAAAGCTCAAGATAGAGACGACTGGCGAAATCTAATTGAGGCCCTTTGCGTCAATAGGCAGGGCAGATGATGATGATGATGATGAAAAATAAGTATAAGTGATATATCCGACCATAACAATAATTGTATCTGTAGCAATTTTCTAACAAACAGTACCTTAAATCTTATCAAACTTTGAAAATCCTTGAGGCAAATTCTTCTAGTTAAAGTTCTGAAACAATAACTCTAAATTTGGTTAATGCTATTCACAACTCCAAGGGCCTACTTGAACATGGCAAATTCTAAATTTTACATATCAATACATTAGTGAAATCACTTGTTTACATAAAATATTGTTGCGAAGCGCCTTTGCTTATACACATAAGCGCGCGAGCACGCGCGTGCACACACACACATACACACACACACACACATATATATATATATATGTATATATATATATATATATATATATATATCAACACAGACAAAAATTGAGTTAAAACTAGAGGAAGGAAGAAGCATCAAACTGATGAAAATAAGACTTGGAACAGGGCGGCAACTAATGCTTGCTTTAAAGGATGAAAATAGAAATATTATAAAGAATAGAAATGGAGTTACATAAATTGCAGAGGATTTCTATACAATGCAATACAATAGTTATATAAAAAAATAACTTTGCCATTATACTAATTCCCAAAAAGGGAGACACAAAAGAACAATTACCGCCCCATAAGCTTACTCTTCGTAATATATAAAACATTTAATAAAATCATATTAGGTCAAATAAAAAGACAGCTAGGTAGGTAGTAGGTTGGCCAGGGCACCAGCCACCCGTTGAGATACTACCGCTAGAGAGTTATGGGGTCTTTTGACTGGCCAGACAGTACTACATTGGATCCTCCTCTCTGGTTACGGTTCATTTTCCCTTTGCCTACATACACACTGAATAGTCTGGCATATTCTTTACATATTCTCCTCTATCCTCATACACCTGACAACACAGATTACCAAACAATTCTTCATCACCCAAGGGGTTATCGCACTGTAATTGTTCAGTGCCACTTTCCTCTTGGTAAGGGTAGAAGAGACTCTTTAGCTATGGTAAGCAGCTCTTCTAGGAGAAGGACACTCCAAAATCAAACCACTGTTCTCTAGTCTTGGGTAGTGCCATAGCCTCTGTACCATGGCCTTTCACTGTCTTGGGTTAGAGTTCTCTTGCTTGAGGGTACACTCGAGCACACTCTCCTATCTTATTTCTCTTCCTCTTGTTTTGTTAAAGTTTTTATAGTTTATATAGGAGATATTTATTGTTGTTACTCTTCTTAGAATATTTTATTTTCCTTTTTTCCTTTCCTCACTGAGCTATTTTCCCTGTTGGAGCCCCAGGGCTTATAGCATACTGCTTTTCCAACTAGGGTTGTAGCTTAGTAAGTAATAATAATAATAATAATAGGCTTTAATCAACCAGGAGAGCAGGCAGGCTTTAGAAGCAAGTATTCAACAACTGACCATACCGATGTAATCAACCAGCTATTTATGGCAATTATAGACTATAAGAAAACTTTGGATTCTGTCAAAATCTCGGCAGTAATGAAAGTCCTTCAAAGACAAGAAATAGATGAATCTTATGTTCGAACACTTAAAGATATACTTATACAGGAATTACAGTAATCCTAAAATTACATAAAGGTGTTGAGAAAATTTCGATTGAAAAAGGACTTAGACAGGGAGACCTCATCTCTACTAAATTATTAACAACATGCCTAGAAGTTTTTAAAATTCCGACAGGGAAAATATAGGAAACAATATTAATATGGAATTGCAAAAGACGATACGTACAACTGAAAATGAATATGAGTAAAACTAAGACAATATTCAATGAAAATGCAGACAACAAATAAAAGTTATGGATGAACCTCTGGAGTTTGTTAATGAATTTACATAATAAATACAGACATGAACCGTTTTCCCAGGACACGAGACCGAAACCAAATGAAGGATAAGCATGGGATGGAGAGATTTTGATAAAACGAAATCCGGTTATGGAAGCCAAAATGCCACTTTCTCCAAAAAGAAATGTATTTACTCAGATGACCGTACCAGTTTCAAGTAATGTATCAGAAACGCGTAGCCTTACTAAAACCTTAGAACATAAGCTAGTTACAACTCAAACAGTTATGGAAAGAATATTGATGGGAATTACACTAAGAGACCGGCAAAGAGCAACATGGTTACGAGAGCAAACTAAAATAGAAGATATTCTAACAACGTGTAAGTAAAAGAAATGGATATGGGCAGGACATGTTATGAAAATGACAGATAATAGATGGACATTAAAAATATGGGAATGGGTCCCCAGATATTACAAAAGGTGCAGGGAAGGAAAAGAAGACGATGGAATTACGAGCTAAGAAAGTTTGCGGGTGTGGATTGGCATAGAAATACCATAAACAGACGCAAGTGGAAGAACATGCCTGAGGCCTTAGTTCAGCAGTGGACTAGTAACGGCTGATATACATACATACGTGTGTATATGTATATATATATATATATATATATATATATATATATATACATAATCTACCAGTAACAAGTGTAATTATGTAAAATTCTTACAAGGTCATGGTGTAAAAATTTGATTTGGGCGTAAATAAAGTATCTGGAATAATGCAAAGTTTTTGAGAGAACTAGAAAGGAAATATCACCTTGAATTTGACAGATTTAAGAATGGCATAATTGGCCTCTGTGATAAAAGTAGATTCATTGACAAAATGACGAAGCAAATAGAGTGGAAAATATGATCTAATCATCAAATGTTTGCAAAAAGTTCATTAAGAATGAAGCTTGCATGCATGTATATGACTTGTTCGATATAACATTAACAATTAAGAAGAGGGACTCGAGAAATGATAAATAAAATTAATATGTCCTTATACAATGATACAATAGGCCATTTACGAAAATATTGACGTAAATTAATGAAACCTGATAAAGAATATTTTAAGTGAAAACTGGGTTGATTAGAGACAATTAAATACTTTGTAAAAGGTAAGAAATATCATGGGGAAAAGGATAAAATTTTAATTCAATTCTAGCAGTCTACGGCCATAGAACAACACGGGACCAGTGTGATATTAAAGAAAATCTAAAAAAAAGAAGTCTAAAGAAAATTTAGCAAGTATCGATGAAGTCGAATAGTTTGCCAATTTCGTAGCAAATATCTTGGAGAAAAAAAAAAAAAGAGCATAAAAGGAAACCTTCGTGAATATCAAAAACTACCAGGTAAAAGGGCATACAAGAGATAAATCTACTTATAGAATGGAGTAGCGGTTGAAAAACAGAATGACAAAAATCAAGTGAAATTAAATCTTCAAATCATTTCAATCGTAAATTATGTAAAATGTGCTATCAACTTAAAAAGAAAAGTTGGATATTAGAAGACAAAAATCAGGATTTCAACTAATATAAGAAAAAAAATGGGAAACAAAACCTTGTCAACAATGAGTCCCAGTGACACTCGAGGAAGTGCTCCATATTTTCCCGAAGGCACATTTTTTTTTTTTCTTTCCATCCCTTGCTATGAAACTTATGCCTCGCCTCTCCCTCTCTCCGCCATAAGATGGCATCAGAACAGGCAAAAGACGGAATAACCCAGCAAATATGATAGTACCCAAATGATGGCGTTGGAGACAGACAGACTTAGGAAGATCAGTGAGCAACGGCTAGCAAATAATTAGAAGGGAATGAAGCCTGAATGGTTACTTATAAAAAAAAGAAAATAATAATAATAATAATAATAATAATAATAATAATAATAATAATAATAATAATAATAATAATTATCCTATGCAGGTTAGTTACAAGTAATAGTACAAATTCCGATTCAAGCGGAAGTATTTCCCTGTATAATTTCTAGCTTGATACAATTCAGTAACATTCCAGACAAAATATCAGATGAGAAAGGGCATATTTCAAAAAAAAAATTAAAAACAGAAAAATGCATCCCTAAAAAATAACAAGGCACATAACACCTCACAGAGAATCTTTTGAATAGATATAGTTTGAGTGGTTTAATCTTCCCAAGAGGAGGATTACTCTGTCGAAATCCTCCTCGTTTTTTATGGTATGGAAGTATGATGATGGAGACAAACACTCAAGTCAGTTTTTTTTTTTTTCTCTGTATCTTTCCCCCCGAGCTACGACCCATGCGCACGCTCAGAGAGAGAGAGAGAGAGAGAGAGAGAGAGAGAGAGAGAGAGAGAGAGAAAGTTAAATATGTACCCAGGAAAAGTACGTACGGTCTGTGCACGAGAGGAAAGTTCGACGAGCGCCTGAAGATACTTAAACTTCCTAGCAATTCGTGATGATCGATCGTACTCTATGACCACATACCTGAGGAAAAGAGAGTTTGAAATTATTAAAAATAATTATCATTTCTAACGCATATTTATACGGACATTTACTCAACAAAAGAATCAACTTTGAAGTATGCATCATACCGTCTTCGAAAATTCTAATTCTAATAATAATAATAATAATAATAACAATAATAATAATAATAATAATAATAATAATAATAATAATAATAATAAGACGCTGCTACACTAAAGCTCAACTGGAGAGATACTAAAAATAAGTCGGCCATTCGTATTATTAAAGGAACGCAGTGGATTTCTGAATCAAGATTTTCTGTCTTCGAAATGGTCGACATTATCAAAATTCAAAGCTTTCAGAATAAGCTTAAATAAAGTCAATAAAGACAATGATATTTCTATACAATTATGGCAATGACAGCAACTTCAGATATCATAAACTCGATGTAACTTTTAAATAGCAAAAATGAGAATGTGATTCAAAAATACATTGCTGGGACTTCACAAAGTTTATCTTCGATCCATCCGACATTTTAGATGAATAGATAAATATATAGACAACCTACCTGACATTAACGATAAATATACAGACATATAGATAGATAAACTACCCGACATTACAGATAAATAGACAGACATACTGACCGACATTATAAATACACAAGCATATTGACAGACAAACTATTTGACACTTTATATAGACAGACAAACTACCTGACATTAACGATAAATATACAGGTCTATAGATATGCAAATCAAACGAAATTATACACAAATAGACAGGCATATAGGCGAGCAAACTACCCGACATTATAAATAGATAGACAGACATACTGATACACAAACTACCAGACATTATACATAAATATACAGACATATAGATAAACAAAGTACCCAACATTATCAATAAATAGCCAGTCATCCTTATCGACAAACTACCCAACATCATCGATAAACAGACAGACATATAGATAGATAGACTATTTGACACTAACAATAAATATACATAAACAATATTATAGATAAATAGACAGACATACATATAAACAAGTCACCAGACATTATTGATAAATACACCATGACAGATACAGAAAGATGGGAAAATACATAGATAAGATGAATAGATAATCAGCTACCATAACGTAAGAGAAATCAAACCGAATTTTATGATAATAATGATGATGATACTAAAATAAATGACTGAAAACTATCAAGAAACTTGAAAGAGAATCGGTTCATTACCTTAAAACACAGACTAAATTTAAAATCTTATACCCAGAAAGGCTGGCAGTTCAAAGAATTATTCTCATTACCAGGCTTTCCAACTTTTTCCACGGAAAACAATTTAGAGATGTGGAAAATTCATTTTTGCAAATCATAATGAACCTTTGTGGAAACTATTTCTGAAAAGCTTTGCAAATTTATTTTGCATTTTTTTTTTCGGAAATAAGCCTCTTTTCAACAAAAATGTCTAATAAAATGGATTTAAGCGTAATATTGCGAGCTGATACAGAGTACAATCAGTTTCTCTTAATTCAAGGCACGTAAATTATGTTTTTCGCTTATTAATGATCTTAAATTTTGTGACATATAAAAGGCATCAAGTATAAAAGCACGAACAAAAACATTTAACAAAATATGAACAAAACTAAGGGTATGGATAAATATGTGTGTGTAGGCTACAGTAAGCACTTAAAATCAGGACAAAAAACACGAAATATATTTAAAATTTAATTTAAGTACGAAAAAGCAAGCACTCGAATAATGACCTATGTTGATAAAACATAAATTTGGTCAATGACCCATCTTTAGCTTCTGATCTCCAGGCACCACTACAGGACGGAGACAACTCACGTGTATCATTTCATTCTAATATTTTTTATTTAAATTTGTATGATAATTTTCAAACCCTGCCAAAAGCAAGATAATCTAAATCATTAATAAATAGTATTTCAAATTTAATGATAATATTATTAGTTACTAAAATTAAAATAAAAAATAGTATACAAAGATAAACAAAAAGAAAAGCATTTAAAATTTATGAAGGCAGTATCAGTTTTTTTCCTAATCAAGTAACATGACATAAACTACGGTTAATCAATTCATATTAGACGTCTAATGTATATCCCATGAACCTGTTTGCCGTACAAATTCGAACACAAACACAAATGCAGTAAAAAACACCTATATATATATATATATATATATATATATATAATATATATATATATATATATATATATATATATATATATATATATATATATATATATATATATATATATATATATGCATATATATATATATATATATATATATACACTAATGGAGAAGGTTGTCGGCCGTGAATGTTGCCTTGAAGGGATGGAATGAGTATGTAGACAATTTGTAAAAATGTACAGAGAAGGGTGGCAGAACTGCGAGATGGACCAGTGTAGGGGGTGAGAATGCTTGTGGAAAATATGGTTTGGGAGCTTTGGCTATGTTGATAAAATGAATGACATTAAGCTAGCGCAAAGTGTATATTTCAAAAGTGCAAAGAGGTTGCAAGAGGGGAATGACTAAAAAGGGTTCGATAGATGAAATAAAAATTTATTGAAAAAGCTGACCCTTGATATACAGAAGGATCAAGAGTGCGTGCTAGATAAGTGTGTATGGGGATTCAATGTACTATTGAAGAGCCTTTAGTAAAAGTATAACAAACATCTAATATTGTGCAAGATTAAACACACAAGTCATCTAGGATTTAAAAGTTGAACAAATAAGTTTAATATATATATATATATATATATATATATATATATATATGTGTGTGTGTGTGTATGTATATACATATACATATACACACACACATATATATATATATATATATATATATTATACACATATACACATATCTCCATAACTTTTTGGGTGGGGATAGCTTAGCGTGGTGTAGGAGTTTGTGTATTGCCATGACCAGGAAATCTGTAATAGTCAGGGCCACCAAAAGTAGGTTGGTTTGCTGGGAGTGATTGATCAGGCAAAAGTCCTCCACCAACACCAATCCACAGTGGCCATCGTGATTTTGAAAACTGGACAAACCCCAGACAATAAATAGGACATGTCTAAGGCCTTTGTCTAGCAGTAGACTGAAAACTTCTTTTGTTGTTGTTGATATATATATATATATATATATATATAAGAGAGAGAGAGAGAGAGAGAGAGAGAGAGAGAGAGAGAGAGAGAGAGAGAGAGAGAGAGAATGAAGGTGAGGTACACAAGTCATTTGTACAGTTCTCGACTTCGTTAAGAGATAGTGAATATTCTTTATAGGTTTGATCGCATGCAATAGTTACTTATATAATAATACACAAGAAAATCAATTCTTTATGATCTGATCAACACATGATGAGGACTTTTATTCCTATTCCATCATTATTAAACTGGCAGGTAAATTCGAGCGTGGTAGGTATAGCAAAGATTAGGTTGATAGATATTTTCTGTCTAACAACTAGGCGGCAATTGATATCAGTACTGTGACAGAAAACATTATTTCAAATGAGATAATGCTAACACCAGAATAAGAGCTAACTCAATTTAAAATTTCCCGGGCACATGACTTTGTTTCAAAGCTGATCCAGCTAATGTTTTGTGAAACCAGTAATCCAGATGAGACAAGCTTCTTCTAACTCTTTCCTAGGTGACCGAGAAAATTTCTGAGAGGATAAGTAACACTAAATATGACAGACCTCTTTTGACTCTTTTCACACAACTTACCCTGACAATGTCTGAGTGGAATATTAACCAAGGATAAGATAGGCCTCTTTTGACTTTTCCCAAAGCTGACCCAGATAACTTGTCATGGGATTAGTAACCCAAAAATTTTTGAGGGGGTTAGTAACACAGGATGTGACTGACCTCTTTTGACATTTTCCCAGTTGACCCAGACAATTTCTTAGGGGATTTGAAACCCAGGATGAGACACTCTTTTGACTTTTTCCAAGCTTACCTATACAATTTTGGATGGGATTAGTAACCACGAATGAAATATTCCTCTTCTGACATGTTTACAAACTGATCCAGAATACTTCAAAAGGAATCAGTAATTCAGGATAAGACAAGCCACTTTTGTCTTTTTCCCAGCGGGCCCAGACAATTTCTGATGGCCTTAGCAACCAAGGATGGGACAGGCATTTTTCTTATTTTTACCAAACCAAAAAAAATTCTGCAAGGATTAGGAACCCAGGATGACACGGGCCTCATTTAAAAATTTCCAAGCTAACCTAAACAATATATAATGGAATTAACTACCAAGAGGGAGAAAGGACTCTTTTGACTTGTTTTCAGGCTGGCCCAGAAAATTTCTAATGGGATTAGTAACTCAGCATGAGGGAGGTTTATCTTTAACTTTTTACAATCTGACCTGGCCACTTTCTGCTAGGATTAGTCACCCCAGATGAAACAAAACTATTTTTAACTTTTCCCAAGCTGACCCAGAAAATTTCTGACAGGATTAGTAACCTAAGATGAAACAATCTTTTTACTTTTTCCAAAGCGCCCTTGACAATTCCTGATGGGATTAGTAATCCAGGAAGAGAAGAATTAATCTTTTACTTCATCAAAGCTAACCCAGGCAATTTTTGATGGATTAGTAACCCAGGATGAAACAAACCTCTTTGGACTTTTTCAAAATAACCCAAGATGAGGACAGGTTGATCTTTTACTCATAACAAATTAACCCACGCACTTTCTAAGGGAATTAGTAACCCAGGATGAGACAAGCCTCTTTGGAATTTTCCAAGCTAACCCAGAAAATTTCTGATGGGATTAATAACCTAGAATGAGACAGGCCTCTTTTGACTTGTTTGTTAACTGACCCGACAATTTCTGAGGGAATCGGTAGCCCCGGATAACATAGTGGTTTCCCACTTTGAGCCTGGATCTAATGCTAACTGCAAGCTATGACAATAAGAGGCTATCAGTTCCAAATAAAAAGATAAACTTTTGCACAGGGACATATGATCGTTTCCTCCATGTAACAACCACACTTCTATCAGTCTCTTATAGAGTACGTGCGTGTGTATACATACATGTATAAACACACGCACAGACATACACACACACACACATATATATATATATATATATATATATGTGTGTGTGTGTGTATGTGTGTGTGTGTGTTTGTGTGTGCAATGTGTGTGTAATGTGTGTGTTTGTTTGTCAGAGCATAGCTGCCATTACTCTTATGTAAATATATGTATTTCATAAAATAATATAATGTATCACAAATGAACGACCATATTTTCCCAAAAGTAAAGGGTGCATTTTTTGTAGTCTGTCACAAAGCTATTAGCATATAATTATTTTGTAAACTTTATCAAAGGTTGAAATATTATCTGGCAAATGAGTAAGTCCATAAATTGAGCTGTGATGTATCTCAAATCCCATTAGCGATGGCCGGGTTCTGTTTTAAAACGCGCGTTTTGATCATAATTACAATAACACGCACTATTACACCTGAAGTTAATGTGGCTACTGATGGCTATGAGGATGACGACGATGCTCATACTGCCGTCAGTGTGATTGGGCTTCAAGGCAATGACTGTTTGCAATCATTAGTATTCTAACTGGTAGTGATACTTGCACATTGTGGGTGAAATTATATTATTATTATTATAATTATTATTATTATTATTATTATTAATTCCTAAGCTATAACCCTAGTTGGAAAAGCAAGATGCTATAAGCCCAAGGGGCTCCAACAGAGAAAATAGCCCATTGAGGAAAGGAACAATGGAAAAATATAATATCTAAAGAACAGTAACATTAAAATAAATATTTCCTAGATAAACTATAAAAACTTTAACAAAACAAGAGAAAGAGAAATAAGATAGAATAGTGTGTCAGAGTGTACCCCCAAGCAAGAGAACTATGACCCATGACAGAGGAAGACCATGGTACAGAGGCTATGGCACTATCCAAGACTAGAGAACAATGGTTTGATTTTGTAGTGTCCTTCTCTTAGAAGAGCTGCTTACCATAGCTACTACAACTATTACTAAACTTTGAAAGACAACGGGAAATCGACGGGAGAACAATGATGTTCAAGAATCTCCTTTGTCATTTCAGATAAGTCATTAACAAATTCATTTAAAACCAATGTTAATTTATTCCTAAATAAACCTAAAGTTGAATTCTAGTGAATCTAGGGCAGCAGCTTTTCACCTCTCAAATAATAATAATAATAATAATAATAATAATAATAATAATAATAATAATAATAATAATAATAATAATAATAATAATAATAATAATCCGGATTCAGTGTGAAGATATATAATTAGTATCCTTCTCATCACTATCCGCCCCCGACCGCGCCACCCAAAAATTAGCATTTCGGTCAAACCATGGCGATATTTATGCAACTGCGACGATTCTCCCACCACTTCCCTTAACAAACAAAATAATAAGTGAGCTAAAGTTGACGAACTGATTACCTTAAACTGATTTCTAGCGCTCCTTGTCATCCATCTACAGTATAAACTGTCATCTTTTTAAAAGATGAAAATTTGAAATTGAGATGGATACGTATCTTTATGCAGAAATAATTAGAAATGAAACTCTCCATCAATTAACATGATGGACGTGCGAGGACCCTTCCGTTACTTGACGTGAAATGTTGCAGAAATGTCAAAACCTTTAGGTAATTTATATTATAAATTTATAATTTGACCAAGTGACATTCGTCAGCAGTAACGTGAATTGTAACCTAATACAATCAGCCTTTTGAGCTTTTTCACTTTACGAGATTAACAATAACCGATAAGAAATGTCAATGATGTACTTATGATGACCTGTTCATAACTGCTAACATCAGTGTTAACATAAATCTTAGTTGAAAACTATAAAAAAAAAGCTCAAATTAATAACATCAAGATATATGAATTAGAAAAAATACTTCGACTCCCAACTGAGAAGTATGGTATTAATAACCGCATCTAACAGGAAATGAGTACTCTATAAAAAAAAAAAAAACGAAACAAATATTGCTAAAACTAGGAAACAAATATAGTTGCATAGCGAAAAATTGCTGCGATCGACGGTCGAATATGTAAACTTCAAAAGAGGTAGGAATTTCTCAGTGATTATAGGAAAATAGCGAAATTTACCTTACCGATAATTCTGTGGAACTCATTCATCAACCGCGAACAATAATTCAACACAATAAATGCTTTACCATTTCCCTTACTTCCACTGCCATGAAGCCAACAATGATAAATTAGTCAAATGACATACGAGTTGGATAATGATCATCACGAGCTGTCATTCTGGTATAGAGTGATGCCTCAGTCGAAACAAGATCAATGTAGTGCCAGTTGTTGTTCTGGTAGGCATTTCGCATATCATATAATGAACCATAATTCTATTATGATGTACTGGAAATGAAAGTGTCATTTGGCACTAAAAGTATTCTCTATTCAATAAAAAAAAGCTCTCGGAAATCGGGTGACATACATAAGCTATTTCCCCAACGCTAAGTGGATTCTTTAATGAGTATTCCCAAAGGTATTTGAACAGAAAAACATTGTTTTCTCGGAAACAAATTACACCGGGATTTCTAAGTTTTAGAGAGAATTTTAATAATAGTATTGTTTACATAAAAGAAGATTCTAAAAATAAGTTTAAATGCACTATTGCTTCAATGTAAACTATGATGTAGCTTAAGAAAAACAAGAGTCGGGTGACACAGTATAGACTGTAAAGCGAGTGTTGCTAATAGTTATTTCACGAACGGATCAAGTATCAAAATGTCCTCCTCTGCCATGTAGGCCTGGGTCTTCCAACTCTTCTAGTGCCTAGTGGAGCCCAGCTTAACGTTTGGTGAACTAATCTCTCTTGGGGAGTGCGAAGAGCATACCAAAACCATCTCCATCTACCGCTCATCATGATCTCTTCAACATATGGCACTCGAGTAATCTCTTATACTTTTCATTTCTAATCCTGTCCTACCATTTAACTTCCAATATCCTTGTGAGTGCTTTGTTCTCAAATCTACTAAATCTATTGGAGATTGTTACAATTGTCACACCATGACTCATGTCAATTGAGTAACACCGATCTCACTAAACTGATATATAGTCTGGTTTTTATATGTAATTTCAGGCGATTTGATTTCCAAATTTTACATAACCTAGACATTGTCTGATTTGTTTTTTTCAAGCTTTCACTAAACTCTAATTCTAAAGACCCTGTAATGGAGATCATAGTTTCTAAATACTTAAATGATTCTAGCTCATTAATCCTTTCTCCTTCCAATGACATTTCCATTGTTTTTTTCCATTCGTCAAAATAACAAACAAAGATACGATGGGTGAGAGAGAGAGAGAGAGAGAGAGAGAGAGAGAGAGAGAGAGAGAGAGAGAGAGAGAATCACCGACCAGAAAAACTTGACGTAGTAGAGCTTATTCTATGCTTGAAATTTGTATTTGATTATTTTCCATCTATGTTTTCTGTAAAATTTAGCAGTGATCTTAACAAAACACACACACACACATGTATATATATATATATATATATATATACATATATATATACACACATATACATACATATATATACAGTAAGTATATATATATATATATATATATATATACAATATATTTGCCAAGATACAAACCCTGGGCGGGAAAGCAGGATGCTACAAGCCCAAGGGCTCCAACAGGGAAAATAGCCCAGTGTGGAAAAGAAATAAGGAAAACCTACAAGAGAAGTTTAAGAACAAAAGTAACACCAAAATAAATCTTTCATAGATAATCAATAAAAACTTGAAAATAACAAAAAGGATAAAAACTTCAAAATAACGAGCGGAGGAGAACTAAGGTAGAATAGCGTGTCCTAGTGTAACCTCAACAAGAAATCTCTAACCTTCTGTGGCTATGGCACTACTTAAGACAAGAAAACGATGGTTTGATTTTGGAGAGTCCTTCTCCAAGAAGTGCTGCTTATCATATATATATATATATATATATATGTATATGTATATATATATATACATATATATATATATATATATATACATATATAAATTGAATATAGTAAAGAGCAAGTGTGTCTATATACAGCATTTACAAACATGTAAATACATATATTCTTCTTTCCGGTGGTCACGCTCAGTGTCATTGCCGGGCGGATGACTACTCGGTCTCTTCCTTGTCCCTTGGGAAGAGGGAAAACAAGTAGGCATACACTGATTGGTGAGAAGGGGTTGGAGAGTTTGAATCTGCATGCGAGCGTCCATAATTATATGGATATTTAGCCGTAATTTTTGACGGGTCGCATGCACTATTGTGTGTGTCTGTGTATATATATATATATGTGTGTGTGTGTGTGTGCATGTGTGTGTGTGCGCGGGCACGTGTGTGTGTGTGCGCGGGCGCGCGTGTGTATGTGTACTCGGAAAGTTCCTTATTAACATTAACTGCTACGATAGGCATGACGAATAAATGGTAGGTAAGAGAAAAAAAAGAAACTGATAGGGGGAAGGGTAATAACTTTCAAGATGTTAGCCGATATGCGCGAAGACCCTTCTCTCTTGACTCTTCAAATGAAAAGTAACTGGGGAAGCATCAGAAGAAGCCGTTGGATATATATGGATTATCGTATATATAATTCATCCAAAAGCTGAACACTAGAAAAAATAGAGAATCTCGGAAATGTTAGATATAGAATTAATTCAAGAGTTTATTTAAAGGTTCAAAGGCCGCTCATGAATGGCAGAGGTAAGGAACAGTGACATCAGGAGCTAGCAGGACAATACCCTAGAGACTGATCATATATACAATAGATCAGCACCTAAGCCTCCTCTCTACCCAAGCTAAGAACAGGGAAGGCCAGGCAATGGCTGCTGAAGACTCGGCAGGTATAACTAAAGGCTCCCCCGAAACCCACCTTCCTTACTGGCAAGCATAGTGAGGTTGCACACACTACAAGAATCTATCGATCTTGAGCGGGAGTCGAACCCCAGCCCGGCAGATCATCAAGCAGAAACGTTTCCAATAGGAATGGTATCCCAACTCAATATTACACATAGTTCCAGTTTGCATTATAAATAGGGGATTAAGTTTAATTTTGTAGATATAAAGTACTGAAATATTTCAGGTAACAATTTTTATTGGGGGTAAAGAAACTCGAATCCTTCCAGCCGAATCCTAAATAACCAATCTCTACAGAAAACAGCGAAAAATGAACTTACTCGTTACGAGTAGTTAAGAGACGTTCCAAGCTTTCTATCAAGCTGTTACATATTAACTACTATATGCTTGGGACAATATTAAGAAAACTATAAAAAAGATTAATGAAACGTAGAACTGAAAAGTAAAATTTCATAGTTCTTTGACAATTCAACTCCAAGATAACGTTAGGTTTCCATAAAAAAAATGAACCATCTTAAAAGGAGAGAATAATTTGTACAACATGAGACAACGAGCACTTCATAAGAAACAGTGTAACGCTACAAGTCGGAATATATATGATGCTAAAGAGCCACTCTCCATAGCCACAGCTACCAGAAACTTTGAGGCAACCTGCGATGTTCAATTAAGGAATTTTTATCTAATTAGACTATTCACAAAACTATCTCAGGATAGGTTGAAAAGAAATGTGCAATCCCAGATGATGTGACATCAGTCCAAGTCATAAAGCAAAAAATAATGTTGAAAATTAATTTATTTGATTAATTGATGTGTATGTAGTGGGGAGCTATTTGTGTAAAAATTTCGGTAAGCTGCCGCATGCATTTGACTTGCTAATACCTTAAATCAAACGAAAAGAGTAAAAAGAAATGCAAAGAAATTAGTAATAAATGGTGGAATCGGATTTTGTTTACATCAAAACTGCTTTTGCTACATAAGTCCCTGTGGATGCAATTAAATATGGATTTGATTGGATTCATAAATTATGGGTACGAAGCCAAGCATTGCACCCAGGAGGTCATTCATCATCAATGTGCACCATTGTGGTAGAAAAAAGTTAAAGGGTCGACAGCAAGATGGAGGAAAGTTAGCAGGAACGAAGGTATAGTACAAGCAAGCAAGCAAGAGAAAAAAAAAAAAAAGTGTAGCCAGAGGTCGTATGGATTCTGCAACTACCTTTAAGTAATGCTTACAGTGACAGCAACTGAGGTTTACTGGCAGCACAACCTCTATACAGGGCAGTTAGACATGGTGCACCAGCATAGCTAATGAAGAGAGAAAAATAGTAAATTCAAATATTGAGCTAGCTAGTGTATAAATCCTTGGATGTTTACGTATCCGGAATCTAAAAATATTTTTCACCTTGGTCTAATATGAAAAATATGTTTTCACATTTTGTTACCATATTGATAAGGGCAATTATAGATATAATGCCACCTGAATGACGGTCATTAATTTATTGTATTTTTATTCGCCAAATTAAATATTTTAATACAAACTGGTTTTCCATAAAATGCACTTAAACTGAGACCATCCTTAAATATAAAATACAATATAATGATATATAAACGTGAGCAGTATTGAATTATGTCAAACATATGGCATTTCACCTGAAAAAAACATGTACAATATGTGATAATGCGTATGATACAAATAAATCAACATCTCTAATGAAAATATTCATTATAATCAAAATAAGTCATGTTAAATTCGGTAGAAATATTTGATATATCATGCAAGAATTATTTTATGGATAAAAATTCTGTAAACCCAGTTTTTCATAAATTGATGTATAGAAGTTACTGGTGACTCTTGATAACTGTCTATTTAATTTGGCGGTTTTGTTGGATCTGATGGACGTACCTCCCAGAAAGAAAAATAACCAAGATGCAAACATAAATGGTGTTACTTAGTAACATGAAGGACAAATACATTGTACATACCATTGCGATATTTATTTATTGCATAAATAGCTCAGTACAACAGTCACACTTTACTGCAAATCATTGACTTGTGTTCCACATTTCTACGTCGCGGTAAATATAATGCTGTTATGGCAGGATTCAAGATTTATGGTGCGGTGCACTTATATTGGCGATTTTTTCGTGAGTTTTGATAAATTCAGCGCTTTGTATCTTTATTATTAAAATCAGCATCCTCCGATATCGTTAAATTCACTATCTTCTTTTATCATCAAATTAACCATCCTCATTTCCCCCCACAACTCTGATTCTTTTATATTCATGATATTCACCGTTCTCTTTTTTTCACTA
>NC_090765.1:17140945-17143445 GCF_036898095.1 Palaemon carinicauda | reverse complement strand
GGGAAGCACTGTCTGTCCTAAATAAGTACATCCGTCAACAATCTCAGGAGGCTTGTCAATGATTCTTATTTGTTGTTTCTCTGCATTTTCATTGAACATTATCTTAATTTTACTCATGTTAATTTTCAGTCCTACATTGCTGCTTTCTCTATTCAAATCTTTTATCACTATAACACACTAAACGCAACTATATACATACAGTATATATATATATATATATATATATATATATATGAACGAATGACACAATGAGATTAAAAATAGTATATAAACACTAAATATTTAATAACACATAACGTAATCGTTATTGAAACAAGATATTCGTCAAAATTCTAAACAAATTGTATCCCTACTAAGAAAAACACAACAATAAGTAGAGCAGCAACTTGACATAAAACATGAATAATAAATTCATATCAATCTTCTCGTTTTGATATTGTCCATGAGATAGATTTTGAAATGTACTGCCATTAGATTGGCTTTTCTTGATTGACTAACACAAGTGAGGTTACTTTTTGTTGTCATGCGCCAGTTGGGGCATTTATTCTAAAATCCAGAAGTGTGTCAAATCTTTCATTCCACGGTTGTGTGTCTTTCTTTGACAATAAACAACAGCAAATTGTTTTTGTTCTTCATTAATCCTGAATGCTTGGGTTCATCTGTTTAATTATACGTTACGAATTGCATACATTCAAGAATCTTACCAGTGTACCAACCGTGTGTCACACCGTTGTACATAATTCCTTTTGTATATAATATGCTTGTATCTTCGCTCTTCCCTCGCACTCAAACGAACATGCACCAATGTGACGGGCCGAGAGGGGAGTTGTTAACTCAAAGGCAGGATGCAATCAACTGAGTTATATATTAAGGAACACTCTTCTTTATATACAAAACCTCAAGGCAACAGGACATAACATGTTCGAGAGACAGACAATGTTCAGAGCAAAACAGCAGACATGAATTTTCATGTTCGTTTGAGTGCGAGGGAAGAGCGAAGATACAAGCATATTATATACAAAAGGAATTATGTACAACTGTGTGACACACGGTTGGTACATGGCTCCCCCTCTAAAAATGACATACTAAACATGTTAAATAGGTGCCCTGAATCTGGAGAGGTAGTAGTAAAAACTGCGCCGATTAGCAACAGTAAGTGGCTGTAGAAGTCGTTGGTTTGGGTGCGAGCGAGTGGTGGATGATGGGTGGCTGTTGCCGCTCCGGCTCGTCACGGGGTAGGCGAGTGTGTCCTACGGCATTCATAAGCGTGTGTGTCCTACGGCATTCATAGGCGTGTCCTACGGCATTCATAGGCCTACGGCGTTCATAGGCGTGTATGTCCTACGGCATTCATAGGCGTGTATGTCCTACAGCATTCACGTCAGCTTCGGTTGAAGTTGAATAGGTGTCCTCTTCGTCACGAGTGGAGGCGTTGATGGAGGTTTTGAAGGTCATGAAGTGGCTGTCCATAAGGGCACGAAGTAGGTTCACCTCACGAGGAGAGCTGTCTGCGGCAGGTTGCAGGCGAGTAATACTGGTCATTTTCCCGAGGGTGAGCGAAGCCCTTTGGTCCCCCAATGGTTGTTGAGAGAGCTGAAAAGGCGTTGCTATACGGGCGGCTGGCGACGGCGAGTACTGCTGCAGAAGGTATGCGTTGACGGCGTAATAGTAACTGTGAGAGGTGGAGGGGGGATGGGGAGGCGGGAGGAGCGAGTCACTCCGGGGTCACCAATGTGACGGGCCGAGAGAGGAGTTGTTAACTCAAAGGCAGGATGCAATCAACTGAGTTATATATTAAGGAACACTCTTCTTTATATACAAAACCTCAAGGCAACAGGACATAACATGTTCGAGAGACAGACAATGTTCAGAGCAAAACAGCAGACATGAATTTTCATGTTCGTTTGAGTGCGAGGGAAGAGCGAAGATACAAGCATATTATATACAAAAGGAATTATGTACAACTGTGTGACACACGGTTGGTACATGGCTCCCCCTCTAAAAATGACATACTAAACATGTTAAATAGGTGCCCTGAATCTGGAGAGGTAGTAGTAAAAACTGCGCCGATTAGCAACAGTAAGTGGCTGTAGAAGTCGTTGGTTTGGGTGCGAGCGAGTGGTGGATGATGGGTGGCTGTTGCCGCTCCGGCTCGTCACGGGGTAGGCGAGTGTGTCCTACGGCATTCATAAGCGTGTGTGTCCTACGGCATTCATAGGCGTGTCCTACGGCATTCATAGGCCTACGGCGTTCATAGGCGTGTATGTCCTACGGCATTCATAGGCGTGTATGTCCTACAGCATTCACGTCAGCTTCGGTTGAAGTTGAATAGGTGTCCTCTTCGTCACGAGTGGAGGCGTTGATGGAGGTTTTGAAGGTCATGAAGTGGCTGTCCATAAGGGCACGAAGTAGGTTCACCTCACGAGGAGAGCTGTCTGCGGCAGGTTGCAGGCGAGTAATACTGGTCATTTTCCCGAGGGTGAGCGAAGCCCTTTGGTCC
>NC_090765.1:17128445-17130945 GCF_036898095.1 Palaemon carinicauda | reverse complement strand
ACAAAACAAATGGCTTATATAGAAAGTCTTTTAAGATTTTCGGTGATCAATCTATTTTGAAAAAAAATGTTCTAATTGTTTCATTTTGCCTTGATTCCAGTATTGTTCTTCTGTCTGGTCTTCAGCTAGTGAATCTTATCTTAATTTGTTGGACATAACCTTGCAGTCTATCAAATTTCTAATTCCTGGTTAAAATATTAATCTCTTAACACCGACGTTCGGTTAGTTCTTTGTGCATGTTGCATAACATCTGCCATACTTCTGACCATTCTTTGCATTTAGATCTTCCCAGAGATTACCTTCCTGCTCGTAATACTAAGTATGCTGTTAATTCTAACAGTCATATCTTCTCCATCATAAGGCTCAATACTATAAAGTATTCGATAAGTATCATTCCAGTTATGACCAATTTGAGAAATGGTCTTCCTAATGAGGCAGTTTAATCGTGGATCTTCAAGAGTTCAAACTTACAGCGAATGATTTTATGTTGAACAGGCTGACATGTCTCCCTTTATAGCTTATATATGAAAGACCTTTTTAATGATGTTACTGCTCTTAAAATATATTATATCCCTTATTCATTACTTCGCTTGTAGTTTATTTATTTCCTCATTTCCTTCCACCACTGGGCTATTTTTCCCCGTTGGAACCCTTGGGCTTATATCATTCTGCTTTTCCAACTAGGATTGTAGTTTAGCTCGTAATAATAAAATTAATAATTAATAATAAATAATAATTATAAATAATAATTATAAATAATAACTAATAATGAATAATAAATAATAACTAATAATAATACTAATAATAATAATAAATAATAATAATAATAATAATAATAATAATAATAATAAATAACAATGATAATAATAATAATAATAATAATAATAATAATAATAATAATAATAATAATAATAATAATAATAATGATAATAATATAATACACTGACGATACCGACGAAAAATAATCCTAAAAACCAATGTCTGAATATCTAATACATTACTCAAAATACTATGAAAACGCAAAAACCTATTTTTTGGGGATAAAACTACTCTTCTGTATCTAAAATAAATAATTATAAGATCCACAGTTTCTCTTGCTATGACCTCAAACTAAACCCATAACTTAGTCATTTTAATCAAGTGGTATATTTCTACAGCTCTAATTATTACTTCCCTTTTCCCTTACTGAGAAATAAGGCGTCTTTGTTAAGAGAACTTCCATATTTACTAATATTTCACTACATGGTAATAGAGACGGAAAAAGGTTAAAGGAACGCCTTAAGTGAAGAAAACTCCACTTGAAGTTACTTGAAGAGGGAGAAGCGGGCCAGACAATGACTTTTATTTCCGTAATTAAGACTAAACAAATGTGAAGGAGGTAAACATAGCATTGCCAGTGAAGTATGACACCTTCATTTCTTTCATTATTTTGTTACACTATTGTTATGCGTTTTTATATGCTCAACGGATTCTGTTCGGTGGAAACTTGTTCGCAAGTTTATGTACTTCATAGTTTATTCTACATAAGTATGAGCGTTAAGAAGTTTAATACTGTTATAAAATTTGTTTCTCTCCGGTAGTATATCGATTTTATCTAACGTGAAAACATTAGCATGATACCATTTAATTTTGAAATATGCGTAAAGTGAAAAGACAATTACTTACATCATGTATTCAAAAGTTCGCAGAGAAGGATAAAGACAAATCAGAAGGTTAAATTGAGTCTCGGACACAGGTAGAAACACTTATGATTATCATATAAGATAAATATTTACAAAAAAAAAAAAAAAAAAAAAAAAAAAAAAAAAAAAAAAAAAAAAAAAAAAAAAAATTAAAATAATACTGGGATGTTTTCATACTACAACGGACGAGAACACTGGCAAATAAAGAGAATACTAAACTTCTCTAAAATCTGGTCATCTTCAAGAAAATGTCTTCACAATCACATACTTAAATTATGCAGAGCCAACAGCTTGTTAACATCAAAACTGAAAAACACATGCTTTTATTCCATTAAAAATATAACAATGAAAAATTTCATATACATCTCCAGACTATAAGACTTGTGACTGTAAACACTCTTTACGTCGAATTACTTAAATGAAAAATGAAACTGGTACAATAGTAATTTAACTAACAAACATAGTTGAAGGATTTCTGAAGAATAAGGTATCACCCTAAAATGTAAGCTAATACAAGGTAAGATGGTATTCTAAATATAATGAGAGAGAGAGAGCGAGTTTGTTCTAACAGTACTTTAACAATAGTTGCAAAGCACACATCATACACACCCAAACAGACTAAGAGTGCCATACTCCTTCAAAAGAAGAGGAAGAAACGAGTCCTGTCCAAACACTCAAAACTCGCATTGTTTGCCCTCTGCTAAGTGAACAGCCAAGAACCATCTTGACAGAACTCAGGTGTCCTTAAAACACGAACGAAGCTCACTTGCTTCCCTAAGCAACTCTAACGGAATAAACAAAACCTTTCTCCGTATACG
>NC_090765.1:17080945-17125945 GCF_036898095.1 Palaemon carinicauda | reverse complement strand
GAATGGCTTGATATACTAATGAAGTAAAAATGGTCAAAATACTCGAAAGTACGAGAATCTTGCACATAAAAATGTGGTAAAAATAAACTTCAGAATTTGCATAGACATAATTTATATATATAATATATATATATATATGTATATATATATATATATATATATATATATATATATATATATATATATATATGTATATATATATATGTATATATGTATACAAATATATATATATATATATTTTTTTAACTGAATAATCAGAACAATACCTAAATTCCGAAAACATTCCATGAAAAACCCAACGATAACTGGAATTTTACTTATAACATCTATAACATGCGATAAAGAATTTACCCAATATCTAAATTTTTAAAAGCATCCCATGGTTAAATTGGTAATAACCAACATGTCCCATTTCCCTATCTACGCTAAAACTTTATTCCGTTCAATTAATAATGTTAAATCTAAACAATCAATTTCCAGCAATTATACCGCGACCACTCAAGACATTATCAAAAAGAAGAAAACTAGGTAAATACAAACGAACAAAATCCAAGCGCCTTTTTCCATCCACTTTCCCAGTAAATAAGAATATGATTTAAGCTTATATAGCTTTTACGTATTCCTTTGCTGAGCATATTCTAATAAATCCGAAAGTTGATTAAAATGATAAAGATGTCAACAACACAAACCACGACTTCCTAAGAGTATTAGTTTCTAAATTTGGCAATGAACTATATAATTATATATAGTTACAAAAGCGCTCACCTTTTCTTTCAAAAGTCATAAAGAATAATTTCAACAATATCCAATATTTAAGAATACTCTGGGTGAAAGATTACCCAGAATGTAAGAAAGAATGTCGACTTTTGAACAGAATAAAAGGATGGGAGTTATTTGGATCTAAAGGTAGGTTTACACGGTCCAACGCAGCTCGACAGACAAGTGTTTGAAGTGGTGTTCGAACTTGTGAACGGGTTTTTAGTTGTCGAACACATTCGTCGAATGGTTCGAAGAAAGTCTGTTCACGCCTGACTTTTGTGGCGGGGCTTCATTGTCCACAAACCTTATGCATTTGTGGCTAACTGCACCTCTTCCAACCGTTTGACAAGCAGGTTCCACAACCGGGTTCGACTAACCGTTCGACCGTATGAACCCCGCTATAAGAACTTGGACCAAATACTGGCACTGAGGTCTGTGACGCCATTGGGAGACCACGGAGTAAAAGGAATATTTAGATAAAATCTTGCCAATTAAAGAATCATATCTGGAAAACACTAATCGAGTCATGAAAACACTAAAATCCACGGATATACTTACTTACATAAAATATACAGTATATCTACAGTATACGAGGCCTGTCGGAAAACTATCCAACCTTAATCCAGAAAAAATAATTTATATACCTGACAGGATTTGGACCCTAATCCCCTTCAAAGTACGCCCCTTGTGCTTGCACACACTTAGTCCACCGATCCATCCACTGCTGGAAACACCTCTGGAAGTCTTCTTTTGGAATGGTGTTCATCTTCGCCGTCGCGTTCCGCATTATCTCCTCTCTAGTCTCAAAACGGGTTCCTTTCAGTGGCGTCTTCAATTTTGGAAACAACCAGAAGTCGCAAGGAGCCATGTCTGGAGAGTAGGGAGGTTGGCGAACAACTGGAATTCCATGTTTGGCCAAGAAATGTTGGATCAATTGGGATGAGTGTGCGGGGGCGTTGTCGTGATGCAGTTGCCAATTTTTCGCCCTCCACATGTCTGGCCTTTTGCGCCGAACTGCGTCACGGAGATGACGGAGAACATCTTGATAGTACTCCTTTGTCACTGTTTGTCCTTCCGGTGCGTATTCGTGATGTACAATTCCACGGATATCAAAGAAGACAGTAAGCATCACCTTCATTTTGCTTGGCACCTGTCGCGCTTTTTTCGGCCTTGGAGACTCGGGATGCTTCCATTGCGACGACTGTCTTTTTGTTTCTGGGTCGTACCCGTACACCCATGACTCATCTCCAGTTATCACGGTGTTCAGAAACTGAGGATCAGTGTTGGCAGTGTCCAGGAGGTCCTTTGCAACTTGACAACGGAGGTCCTTTTGTTCCGGCGACAACAACCTGGGCACAAATTTCGCAGCCACTCTGTGCATGTTCAAATCATCACGCAAAATTACATGTGCGGAATCTTTACTCACTCCAACCTCTTGGGCAATCTCCCGCACGGTCGAACGACGATCTGCCATCACCAAGTTTTGCACCCTCTCAACAACAGCTGCACTCCGAGCAGTTTGGGGCCTGCCAGAACGCGGGTCACTCTCTGCTGATGCGCGGCCACTTTTGAACTGGTTGAACCATTCTTTAATTTGTGTTACACCCATCGCATCGTCTCCAAACACCTGCTTAATCTTACGAATTGTTTCGCTTTGAGAATCACCAAGCTTTTGACAAAATTTGATGCAGTATCTTAGCTCAACACGTTCAGTCATCTTGAGAGAATCGGTAATCCGACAGACACGTTGTGTATCACCTCACTCAGCGACCGACAGACAGCAACTGACACGCTGGATGGTGGTGAAAAAATTCACGCATGCGCATGAAGGTGTCTTCCTTCACTGTGCCAAGTGGCGCCGTGCTATCGTCTCTAGTTCGCACGTGAAAAATAAAGGTCGGATACTTTTCCAACAGACCTCGTATATGTATGCATGTATATATATATATATATATATATATATATGTGTGTGTGTGTGTGTGTGTGTGTGTGTGTGTTTCTTTGTGTCTATGTCTATATATATATATATATATATATATATATATATATATATATATATATATATATATATATATATATATATATATATATACATATATATATATATATATATATATATATAGAGAGAGAGAGAGAGAGAGAGAGAGAGAGAGAGAGAGAGAGAGAGAGAGAGAGAGAATGTTTCTTTGTGTCTATGTCTCTCTATATATATATATATATATATATATATATATATATATAGAGAGAGAGAGAGAGAGAGAGAGAGAGAGAGAGAGAGAGAGAGAGAGAGAGAGAGATGAGCTTTAGACTTTGCCTCTGAATCAGGTTGTGAGCAAATCATAAGTGAAGCTACTCACAGCTCTGGTAACTGCTTGAACCTCGTATACACCGACTCCCCTGGCGTTATAACAAGAAAGGTTGGTTCTCCAGTTGGATCATCTGATCATGCCTTGATTTCATTAGTAGTGAAGACTGAGCAGCCTGTCCCTGTTGTATCTTACTCATGTAAGATTTAAATGAAAATCTCAAACACACTGGATTGAGATTTTGCATGATATTTTAGGCTTGAATTGGTCATAATTGTATTGTAGTGTTGATCCTGTAGTCCCTTTGAATGAGAATCTAGTCAGCATAATTGATAGGCGTATCCCTTCTCGTGTACTAAGGTACAGAGTGAAAGACAAACCATGTCTCAATGATGATTTTAGACGTGCTTATTTGGAGAAGCAGGAGACCTATCATCTTTGGAAGGGTAACAGATCAGATCTGATCTGGAATAACCAAACCCAGCTTAGAGGTTTTGCTTAGAGCGTTTATGCTTCAACTGAAAAGGAATACAATTTAACCATAAAAGAAACCATTTCTGGTACAAACCAGGAGCATAAGTGGTGGACTACCCTTAAATCTGCACTCTTTGGTGTAGATACAACAGTTACTCCTTTACTTAAACCAGATGGTTCTGTCACTCACTGTCCAAAGGAAAAGGCAACCCTTTTTGCAGATGTGTTTGACAGCAAGCAGAGTAATGAGAAACCCGAACTTCCTCATTCCTGTTTTCCTAAAGCTAAACTGACTAGTTTAGCTTTTCGATCTCGTGAAATTAAAGCTCTGTTAATGGACCTTGATGCTTATGGAGGTGTAGATCCAAATGCTATTTTTCCTTTGTTTTTTATAAAGACTGCAGATTTCTTAGCTCCAAAGTTGTCTATTATTTTGCGTAAGTTAGCAAGAAGAGGAGCTTTTAGCACTTATTGGAGAATTAGTAATGTTACTCCACTATGTAAATATATTTGTGGTAGCTCTAGTCAAACTGATTACCGCCCAATTTCCATAACTCCCATATTATCTAAAGTTTTTTAATGTCTTTTGGAAAAACGTCTTAATAGGTTTGCTGAAGGTAATCGTCTGTTCCCTAGTTTGCTATTTAGTTTTCGTAAAGCCCTTGGAGCATGTGATGCCCTTCTTACAATCTCCAATGCTGTACAGAAATCCCTTGATTGTGGTCAAGAAGTTTGTATGATTGGCATTGATTTTAGTGCTGCCTTTGACCGTGTTAATCATGAGGCCCTTGTTTTCAAACTCAACAGTTGGGAGTGGGTGGGTCGTTTCTTATCATCATTATTGAATTTTTAGGAAATAGATCGCAAACAGTTGTTGTTTATGGGCACCATAGTGAATATAGGAATGTGATATCTGGTGTTCCTCAGGGTAGTGTTCTTGGCCCATTACTTTTCATACTATATACACATGACATGTGGTTTGGCCTAGAAAACAATCTTATTGCATGTGCAGATGATGCTACTCTCTTTGCATCACTTCCATCTCCTGAATGTAGATATGGGGTTGCTGAATCCCTTAATAGAGATCTAGCTAAAATTACTGCATGGTGCAAAATATGGGGTATGAAGTTGAATCCTAACAAAACTCAAAGTATGATTGTAAGTAGGTCAAGGACCGTGGCTATTTAACATCCTGATCTTAGCATTGATAAAGTTTCTTTAACTTTCTATGACTTAAAATTTTACGTGTGATTCTCGACAGCATATTTACATTTGAAAAACACGTTAGGTCTGTGTCTTCAATTGCACAAAAAATGGGCCTGTTGAGGAAGTCTTTCAAGATTTTTGGTGATCAATCTATTCTGAAGAAGTGTTTTAATTCTTTCATTTTACCTTATTTCGAGTATTGTTCTTCTGTCTGGTCTTCAGCTGCTGATTTTAATTTTAATTTGTTAAATTTCTTATTCCTGATCTAGATATTAATCTCTGGCACTGTCGTTCAATCAGTTCATTATGCATGTTGCATAAGATTTTTTTATAATTCTGACTATCCTTTACATTCTGATCTTCCCGGACAGTTCCATCCTGTTCATAATACTAGATATGCAGTTAATTCTAATAGTCAGGCCTTCTTCATCATGAGGCTCAATACTACACAGTACTCTAGAAGTTTTATTCCAGCTGTGACCAAGTTGTGGAATGATTTTCCTTATTGGGTAGTTGAATCAGTAGAACTTCAAAGGTTTAAACTCACAGCAAATGTTTTCATGTTGAACAGGCTTACCTGAGTCCTTTTATACTTTATATATCAAATATGTTTTAACGTTGTTAATGTTTTCAAAATATTTTATTTAAATTTTCATTACTTATATCATTTATTTATTTCCTTATTTCCTTTCCTCGCTGGGCTATTTTTCCCAGTTGGAGCCCTTGGGCATATAGCATCCTGCTTTTCCAACTAGGGTTATAGCTTAGCTAATAATAATAATAATAATAATAATAATAATAATAATAATAATAATAATAATAAAAATAATACTAATATATATATATATATATATATATATATATATATATATATATATATATATATATATATATATATATGTATATATATATATATATATATATATATATATATATATATATATATATATATATATATATATATATATATATATATTATAAGCACGAAAGTAAAATGAAAAGACTTGATTGAAG
Source organism: Palaemon carinicauda (assembly GCF_036898095.1). Lineage (NCBI taxonomy): Eukaryota > Metazoa > Arthropoda > Malacostraca > Decapoda > Palaemonidae > Palaemon > Palaemon carinicauda. The sequence goes on along the minus strand of NC_090765.1, from coordinate 17,120,186 downwards.
TTAGTATCAGCTCTGATTATTTTCACTTTTGTTTTCGTGACTATAATACATATTTTATGTTCAGCACTTGTCAGCTTACATGACTACCACACACACACACACACACACACACACACACATATATATATATATATATATATATATATATATATATATATATATATATAATCATCATCATCAGCATCGCATACCCCTATTGACGCAAAGGGCCTCAGATAGATTTCGCCAGTCTTCTCTATCTTGATCTTTTAATCAAATACTTCTCCATTCATCATCTATTTTACGCTTCATAGTCCTCAGCCATGTAGGCCTGGGTCTTCCAACTCTTCTAGTGCCTTGTGGAGCCCTGCTGAACGTTTGGTGATCAAATCTCTCTTGGGGACTGCGAAGAGCATGACAAAAACATCTCCATCTGCCCCTCATCATGATCTCTTCCACATATGGCACTTGAGTAATCTGTCTTATAGTTTCATTTTTAATCCTGTCCTGCCATTTAACTCCCAATATCCTTCTGAGGGCTTTGTTCTCAAATCTACTAAATCTATTGGAGATTGTTTCATTGTCATATCATGACTCATGTCCATAGAGTAACACCGATCTCACTAAACTGATATTTAGTCTGATTTTTATATGTAATTTAATGTGATTTGATTTCCAAATTTTACTTAACCTAGCCATTGTCTGATTTGCCTATTTTTATCTCTCACTAAAGTCTAATTCTAAAAACTCTGTATTGGAGACCATAGTTCCTAAATACTTGAATGATTCTACCTCATTAATCCTTTCTCCTTCCAATGATATTTCACCTTTCATTGCATACTCAGTTCTAATCATCTCTGTCTTTCTTCTATTCATCTTGAGCCCAACCTCGTGTGATATATCATGCATTCTGGGAAGCAAGCATTGCAAATCCTGTGGTGTTCTGCTAAAAATGACAGCATCATCAGCATACTCTAGCTCTGCTTAATTCCTATCACCAATCCAGTCAAATCCTTCTCCACCATCTCTGACCGTTCTACGCATTACAAAACCCATGAGGAGGATAAACAACATAGGTGACAACACATTCCCTTGGGGTACTCCGCTGTTCACTGGAAATTCATTTGATAGGACTCCATTAACATTAACCTTTCATTTGCTATGCTCATGAACAGACTTAATCAAATTTACATTTTTAAGAGGAATTCCATAATAACGCAAAACTCTCCACAAAATTATTCCCTTCATGTCTCCTATTCATGACCTTACTAAAATGTTCCATCCAACGTTGTCTTTCTTCATCTTCTGTTGTTATAATAGAGCCATCTCTGTTTTTGATGGGTATATGCTTCTTCTTTGCCCCAATCATTCCTGGATTTTCTTTTGACCCCACTATCAATAGTGGAATACTTAGTATGCTCTACCGTGAAATTTTCTTTACTTACTTGAAAACTTTCCACAATCAATTCCTGTCTTTGTCTCCTTTTTATAGTACCCCAAGTATCATTTGATATCCATGGCTTTCACCTTGTAACTGCGTGTCCCAAGACTTCACTACCAACTGACTGATATATGCTCTTAATATCACACCATTCTTCATTAATTGTCTGTTCTTTATCCATTTAAGTCTCTAGGACTGAAAATCGATTCGTTCATTCAACTGCAAATGTGTCTCTGTGCTCTTCTTCTAAAAGCTTATTCGTATCAAACCTAGGTATTCTATCTATTTTTCTGTTGGGTGCTTTCAGTCTGAACTTCAGTGTGGCAATGAGGAGCTGGTGATCTCTACCAATATCTCCAACTCTATAGCTTCTTACATTTCTGAGTTCTCCTTCTCTCTTTATTAATGGCAATGTGATCTATCTGATTTTTGTAATTGCCACGTGGTGAAGTCCATGTATACTTGTGGATGTTCTTGTGTTGAAAAAAAGTACCTCCAATAACAAGATTATTTGCTGAACAGAGATGAACCTGGGTATTTTCCTACGAACTTTCTCCCGCAGCAGCCTGGTGAGTAGTGTTATGCGCTCCTCCAAAAGGATGCATTCATTCATAACAGGCTATTAAGACAGCGGGAGACAGGTTGTACCAGCACCTGTGAGGAAAAATTCCTCCAAGGTCCATTTTGGACCTGGTGTCCTTTAAGGAGCCTTGGTCCATTTTGGAGCCAGGGTCTATTTTTGACGTGATGTCCTTTAAGGAGCCAGGTTCCATTTTGAAGTTATGAAATGTACTCCATTTTAATTTGCAACTTTACCAAGACCCTCGACACCCATCACATTCTCTATCCCTTGATTATTTCTTCCAACTTTAGCATTGAAGTCGCCAATCACAATTTTCATATCTCTCTCAGGGATCTCATCTATTACCCTCTGCAGTTCTTCATAGCATTCATCTTTCTTTTCTTCAGGGGAATCACTTGTTCGGGCATAGCAAACTATAAAATTCGTGTTGCACTAATTTGATTTGAACTTTGCTAGTAACAATCTACTAGTTACAGCTCTCCACTTGGTTAATGCCTTTTCTGCTCTTGGTGTCATCATCATTCTTACTCCTCTTCCAACTCCATCTGAACTTCCTAAGCAGATATACATATTGCTTTGGTCTAAAGTTTCTTTACCAATCCCCTTACAACACTAAACTAAGTCTAAAGACTGTGTATTGGAGATCAGAGTTCCTAAATACTTTAACAATTTTACTTCATTAATCCTTTATCCTTCAAATGATATTTCATCTTCAATTGCATACTCCATTCTCATCATCTGTCTTTCTTCTATTTATCTTCAGCCCAAACTCGTGTGATATTTCATGCATTCTGATAAGCAAGCATGTAATGTTCTGCTAACAAGAACAGCATCATCAGCATACTCTAGGTCTGCTAAAATCCTATCACCAATCCAGTCCAATCCTTCTCCACCATCTGTGACTGTTCTATGCATTACAAAATCCTTGAGGAGATAAACAACATAGGTGACAACACATTCCCTTGGAGTACTCCGCTGTTCCTTGGAAATTTATTTGATAATACTCCATTAATATTAACTTTGCAATTGCTATGCTAATGAACAGGCTTGATCAAACTTACATATTTAAGAGGAATTCCATAATAACGCAGGACTCTCCCCAAAAAAAGGCCGGTGGACACTATCAAAGGTTTTCTCATAGTCCAAAAATGCCATCAATAGGGAATTTCTATATTCTATGCAATGCTGTACACCATGTCTCAAAATGAAACTTTATATATATATATATATATATATATATATATATATATATATATATATATATATTATACATATATATAGATATATATATATATATATATATATATATATATATATATATATATATATATATATATATATATATATATATATATATATATTATACATATATATAGATATATATATATATATATATATATATATATATATATATATATATATATATATATATATATATATATATACAGGGGTCTTGCCGTATGATCCTATATTAACAGATGAAAATAAACCATAAACCATAAACCATAGACTTTCTTAAAGTAAAAGTTTCTCAGCAACCACAAGGAATTAAGAGGTGGTCTTGAGCTCGTTGGGAAGTTCTCAAGGTCCCGCGACGTAAAGGGGGTATGCCGATGGGCGTACCCCTCCTTATAAGAGTTTGGGTTGCTAAAACGTAAAATAAAGGTTAAGCGTATCTCAGGAACTACACAGAGTTAAGAGGTGTTCTTGAGCTGGCGTCCCAAGGTTCTGAGACATAGAGGGGTGTAACAATGGGCATACCCCTCCCTATAAGGCGTAGGGACGAAAAAAACGTATATTACAGGGTATGGTATCTCAGCAACCACAAACAATTAAGAGGTATTCTTGGGCTCGAGGGAAAGGTCTAAAAAGGCTCATTGTATATAGCACTCAACCCAACTCTTAGTCACCTTTTCGGGGAGGAGATCCCTAAACAGCATATTGGGTGACACATATACAGTATATGAGCTGTAACTCGATGGCAGCGTTTAATACCGAGCTAGAATTTGCAAGTTTCATTCCGGATTCTGGCCTGCCGTACCTGCCCACTTAGGTGTGAATGGGTAACAAATTCCTCTATATCATACAAAAGGCATAGGGCTTTCAATTGGTTCTCTATACACTTTCTGAGACCTAACAGGGTTCTTTCCTTCCAGCACCATTTTCTCTACAGTTAGCGATTTCCTTTAACAAATCTATCCTTCAACTCATGAATCTTGGACGGACTTCGACACCATAGGTCACCAGTAGACTGAATTCCTGCGGTTCCTGGCTATCAAAGCCCTTCCTTCCCCATGCCTTTCCTCCTTTCCATCCAACCCCTTCTACGAGTTCTTCTCCTACTTCTTGCACTTCTAAATGTTAATTTCCTTTTTTTCTAAACTTTGGTCGTTCATTCTTTTCATAAGGCAAAACTACTTTTCGCTTGTTATGCTTTTTTTTTTGCCCTAGATAAACTGTGAAAAACCTACTGCTTTTTTCTTTTATTCGCGTTCATTGTTTACGCTTCATTTTCACAATGAGTGGACTCAATTATCTTTAAGGAAACAGAAAAATACTAAGAGATGAAACATAATTGGATTCGTGGATTTAAAGACATTGGTGCTGAGGGGGAGGGCATTCCTATAAAAGATACAAAAAAAAAACTAAATCTAATCTATAAAAATAAAGAAAATATGAAAAATACGTAAAATAGCTTAAAATATTAATGTCAACTTTAGTTCTACCCATAAAGTAATGGAACGCTATCCATGGATCTCTCTCAGCCCCGTTTTCAGGCTATAAAAGTGCGAAAGTGAACGACAGAGTTTCCCCAACAAAGGTAATTAACGGAGCAAAATTCAATTTCCTTACCACAGACTGCCAACACTAACGGACACGATCACATTCACGCTCCCATACTCCGATCAGAGCTTCGTACACCATTATGGAAGTGAATGTAAGATTCTAACATGAGAACAAATATCTAGATAATAAAAAGACAAACATCAACGTAAAAGAAAAGGTTTTGCAAAGGGAAAAAATAAAATGGAAGCATAAATAAAAAAAAAATGGGGATTTGCTTCTTGTTTTCGGTACAATCGGATTTTTCTAAATGCATTTATAAGTATAATTATATGAAACGAAAAAAAAAAAAATAACACGTTGAAAAAAAATAATAAAGGTGTAATTACACTTCTGAATAAACTGCTTTTGCTCATTCACATGCGTAAAGGCCATTTACGTAATAAGGTAAAGTCGTTAAGGATACAAATATATCCTTGCAATCGCAGCGTAAACGACGTCCAAATTGTTCCTGATGTTTGTTCTGAAAGTTCGTCTGTAATCATGGCCAAACACTTTGTTTGTTTATATTCGGACTCGATAGCAATCATGTGACGGCAAACTTCCTCGCTACTGAGGTAAGCTAATGTTTTCTAAAATTACGAAAACTATCTTGAGATAGTGAATAATACCTAAAGAATGTAAAATTCGTTCTCTCTCCATAGTAGGAATGGCCTTAGTAAATCCTCGAGAATGTTCCCACTGACATTCTCCGTGCTTTAACACAATCTTATTATTTTGATGAAACAGCTTTCGAGAAGTTCGATATTATTATTATTATTATTATTATTATTATTATTATTATTATTATTTCTTGCTGAGCTGCAACCCTAGTTGGAAAAGCAGGTAGCTAAAAGCCCAGGGGCTGTAACAAGGAAAATAGTCCAGTGAGGAAAGTAAACAAAGAAAAATAAAATTTTTAAAGAAGTGTAACAACATTAAGATAAATATCTCCTATATAAACTATAAAAACTTTAACAAAAGAGGAAGAGAAACAAGACAGAACAGCGTGCCCGAGTGTACTCTCAAGAATATAATAACATGATAACAATTAATCTTCAATTAATAATCACTTAATCATAAACAACATTCTTGTTTTATGATTAAAGAAAATTAAAAAGACGGGAAATGTCAGCATCCAAGAAAATGAGTCCTCGAAAATTTTAAGATAAAGTGAAGTTTACCCGTGAGGTTCTGTGCCGCCTAATAACCAAAACTTCAATTCAGTGAAGGCCATATAATAAATTGCTCTCAAACTCAACATATCAACAGAATCTTTTATAGCATCTCACTTTTTCCTTAGAGCACCATTCTATAGGACCTTCCGAATCAGCGAACTTTTGCTGACTTCTGTAAGCCGAGTTATTTTACAATATCAAAAGGTGGTACATATCTTATAACGAGAATCGTCCTTCCAGAATTTGTTAGGGAACAGTATTTCTTCACTAACCACTGAAGCACATCATTACCCGAGATTTTTCAATTTCAATCTTTCAAGATATGTAATAACAAGGCTTGTGTAACAGTCCCGAAGTCTCGCGCGGAACTTCACTGTAACCGGGTCTTTTTAAAATCCATTCTATTATCAAAATATTTATGTATAGTCAGTTACAAAACATTTCTAAAATATCAGTCACATAGTTCAGAATGTTCAATTCTCGTTTGCTTGCTTTATCTCCCCCATCACTCATCTTAGATTGTATATTTACCGAGCGTGTTTGTTTTGGTTCTCGTGTTACAGGATCTTGAAAGCAACTTGATCATGAGGAAACCTAAGAAGTTCCTGGTGGCGGAGAGAGAGAGAGAGAGAGAGAGAGAGAGAGAGAGAGAGAGAGAGAGAGAGAGAGAGAGAGAGAGAGAGAAATAGTTCACGTGGTTATATTTATGATACTAAAACCAGCTATATAAAAACGGCTAAATCTTTACCTGTTTCCCCAGTATTAAAATATCTAAGCAAAAATAAATCCACGAAGAAACGTATTCACCCTTAAACTGAAGATCAAACGTTTCTTGAAAGAAACGACAGACCTCTGTTTCTGACGCACAGAGCAGGAGAAACCAATAGGTATATCCTAGAAAAACTAAGAAAGCAGTTACTAAGGGATCAGGGAATGAGAAAATAAAATTCTAGGAACAAACAACAATGGTGTAGCTTCATTCTATCATCTGCGGAAAGGGAGAAATGGATAAAGGAGAAAAAGGAAGAAGGGGATGAGACTGAGGAAAAGGTGGTCTTGAAAAATGAAAGGTGAAACTGAAGAGCCAAAACGATCTACAGTGTATTGCTCCCGAATATGAAATACGGACAGTCTTAAGACAAACAAAAAATTTTGGATAAAGAAAATGATTACGATTGATATGAACACCAAGGGCATTTTTTTTTTAAATGTGAGGACTAAAGCGTTAACGCTGAAAGCGCAACAAAATACATCAAATCCGAGAAATATATGCTTTCTTTTTTATCCTAGCTTCCTTAATGTGACCATTCGAAAATAAAACATTTCATGAAATTAGATGAAGACAGATCAACATCAAAACAGCATAAACTCGTAGGGCCATAAATGCTATAGTGAAGAAACTCGTAGAGCCATTTAAATGCCTTAGTGAAGAAACTCTTAGGGCCATCTAAATACCACAGTGAAGAAATGAGTATGGAAATTGATAGTTGGTTAAAAAATTATATCCTTTATATCCATTTTGACGTAATAAGACTATGAGACAAAGGTGCGGTGTGTCTCACTGTCTGGTTATTACCTTTACAACTGGAATGATATGAAAATTAAGAGTAAATACAAGACAGACGAAATCTTGTGAGATCAGTAAATTAGTCTTGAATGGATTATGGGTTAGCTGGTAATCCTCGTAAGCCACTTTGCCGACTGGGTATGGTAAAAAAAAAAAAAAAAAAAAAAAAAAAAAAAAAAAAAAAAAAATTAAGAGAATTAAGAATAAATGTAACACTAAAGTTGCACGGTAAAAAGTAAAAAAATAGAGTTATAGCATTAAATATTAAGGTGAAAGAGGGATGGAAGAAAAAATATATATTAGCAAAAAACAAGAAGTATACTTCTTAAGTTATAAAACCTACGAAATTCTGGTTAGATGGAACATGTATTAGAGAGGTCATCAATACTCGGGAAGTGTGAAGTGCCTTGTACAGCGAACGTATGATTATTTGATAAACTAGATAAGCCTTAATTCTCTTAAAGTGTAAAAATAGAACAAGGTTGAAGTTTTTCACATAGGTTACTCATTCACTATTTCCCAAAAAGACCTGAAAAATTAAGTTTATTCTCAGTGCCATATAAAATATGTACAAAGATCCTATTAGGCCAAATCGAAAGACAGCTAAATTTTAATCAACAAATAGAGCTTTAGAAAGTGGTTATTCAACAATTGACCATATCAATGTAACTGACCAGCTAATGGAAAAACTAACAGAATATGACAAACCACTATGTATGGCATTTATAGACTAGGAGAAATCTCTTAATTCTGTCAAAACTCTAGCGGTAAAGAAAGACCTTCAAAGAAAAGAAAAAGATGAATCTTATGATAGAACGCTTGGAAATATCTATATGGGAAGTACATCGTCCCGAAAACTACATAAAAATAGTGATAAATTCCGATTGAGAATGGAGTTAGACAAGAAAACCACTTCCCTCCTAAATTATTCATAACGTGCTAAGTAGATTTTAAGAATTTAGATTGAGAAAATGTAGAGATTAATATTAAAGGGGAATGCAATAACAACTTGAGATTTGCATATAACAAAGTTCTTTTTGTTGTATCACGGGAGAAATTGCAAAAGATGATAGAAGATTTGAAAAGAGAAAGCAAGAGATGTAGGACTGAAAATTAAAATGGGTAAAACAAAGTTAATGTTCAATAAAAACGCAGAGAGACAGCTAATATGGGTTATGGACAAAACGCTAGCGATTGTGAATGACTATAAGTACTTAGAACAGACAGAAAGTGTTACCTCACGATGTGGAAACGAAATTAAAAGAAGGATAAGCAAGGGATGGAAAGCTTCTGGTAAACAAATGACTAAGATACTTGAATTCATTTCTGTTCATATTTCATTGCACAAACAGAATAATATCTTCTCAGAAAAAAAACAGAGACAAGAGAGGGAGGGATACAAGTACTCCTTGGTATGGCTCACAAAGCTCGCCAGCAAATGTTGGCGTGCTTTTAACACAATTGTTAATGCAATTGTCGTCTCTTTCGTTCCGAGAAAAAGGACCGAGCATTTTTATACATTACCTCAAAATTACTGCCTTCTTTCTTTTAACAATTTTGTTACTCAAAGAGGAAAATGACTTTTCAGAAACTTAGGGGTCTCTCTCTCTCTCTCTCTCTCTCTCTCTCTCTCTCTCTCTCTCTCTCTCTCTCTCTCTCTCACGCGAACGCGCGAGAGAGGGTTTAATCATATTACTCCAAGTTGACCACTGTTCTTTAGTCTTTGAATATATATATATATATATATATATATATATATATATATATATATATATATATATATATATATATGTATATATATATATATATATATATATATATATATATATATATATATATACATATATGTATATATAACATATATATACACATACATACACACACGCACACACACACACACACACACACATATATATATATATATATATATATATATATATATATATATATATATATATATATATATATATATATATATATATAACATTTTCTTTAAATTGAGTAAAGGTATAGCTCTTGAGAAAAAGACAACTATTTACTATCCCAATCATTTACTCAACTGTTGAATAATGGATAAGACCCTACGTAGTAAAACCACCACATTAATCACGTCATAAACCTACACGAAAGGCTCATCTGCATGCTATCCAGGACCCTACACACTGTGACATTTTTCAGTTTCTCGATATCTTGGCTTTTCCTTTTTGAGTGGTTCACATCATCTAAATCAACTTTAGTTTCCTTCATCATTATCTCCTCCTATGACTATTGACGCAAAGGGCGTCTGTTAGATTTCACCAGTTGTCTCTACCTTGAGCTTTCAATTCAATACTCTCCTTTCATCACCTTTTACTTAACGCTTTCTAGTCCTCAACCATGTAGGTCTGGGTTTTCCAACTCTTCTAGTGCCTTGTGGAGCCCACTTAAGAGTTTGGTGAACTAATCTCTCTTGTGGAAAGCGAAGAGCATGCCCAAGCCATCTCTATTTACCCCTCACTTGGAGTACTCCACCATTCACTGGAAATTCATTGGATAAAACTCCAGTATCATTAACTTTGCACTTGCTTTGCTCAAGAACACACTTAATCAAACGTATATATTTAAGAGAAATTCAATAATGCCGCACGGTCTCCACAAAATTGGCAAGTGTACACTATCAAAAGCTTTTTTTATAGTCCACAAATGCCAACAAAAGTGGATTTCTATATTCTACGCCTTGCTGTTGAACATGTCTCAAAATGAAAATTTGGTCAGTACAACTTCCATCTTTATGAAATCCTGCTTGTTCATGTTTCACCTCTTCATCAATCTTTCTATTTAGTCTTTTTAGAATTAGCATACTATATATTTTCATAGCAAGTGGCGTAAGTGTAATTATTGCAATCGGCCAGGTCTCCTTTTTTGCCATTTTCACCAACACTACTAGCTCCCAAAATCATCAGCTTTTGCCTCTTCGTGCCACATTCTACAAAATAATCTTGCAAGTATTCTGCGGTTCACTTTATTTTCAGCCAGTATCATCTCAGCAGTTATTCCACCGTACCCGGTGGCTTCCCAATTCTGATTTTTTTAATGATACCTTTGACTTCAAACATACTGAATTCATTCATGGCACATCAAGGTCTTCATCAGCTTAAGGTATATCAATAAAATTATTTCCTTCGTATCTCCCATTCATGACCTCACTGATGTGTTCCATCCAACGTTCTCTTTCTTCACCTATATCAATAAAAGATCCATATCCCCTTTTGATGGGTATATGCTTCTTCCTTTGCCCTCTTCTTGTTTGCCCCACGAGAGATTTCATTGCTAATTCTATGAGAGATTCTTACACATTGCAAATTCCTGAATTAATAGCTTTGTCAGCCTCGTCTGCTTTCCTGTCTAAATATTCTCTTCAGTCATTCCCGACTTTTCTTTTGACCTAACTATATATACTAAAATATATAGCATGCTCTACCTTGTAATTTTCACTAATTCCTCGAAAACTTTAAACGATCAATTTCTGTCATTGTCTCCTTTTTATAGCACCCCACGTATTATTTGATATCCATGGCTTTCTCCTTGTAACAGCATGTCCTAAAATTTCACTACCAACTGACTGATATATGTTCATAACATCACACTATTCTTCATACATTTTCTGCTCTTCGTCTCTTGAAGTCTCAAAGACTGAAAAACGATTCCTACAAACAATTACAAATGTTTTTCTTCTTCTAGATGCTTAGCTGTATCAAAACTTGGTATTCTATCTACCTTTCCTTTGGGTGCTTTCAGATTTTATTTCAGTGGCAATGAGGAGCTGGCGATCACTACCAATATCTGCACCTCTATATCTTCTTACATTTCTCAGTCCTTCAAATCAATCAATCAAGCTTCTCTCTTTATTAATTAAATCGCTATGTGATCTATTTGATTTTTGTAAGGGCCACATGGTGAAGTCCATGTATATTTGTGGATGTCATTGTGCTAGAAAAGAGTACCTCCAATGAAAAGATGGTTGGTTGTACAGAAACTTACGAAAAGTGCTCCATTTTCATTTTCAACTTCGCCTAGACCCTCAACACCCATCACATTCTCTATACCTTGATTATTCATAAGAAATTTAGCATTGAAGCCACCAATCGCAATTTTCATTTCTCTCTCTGGGAACATTACACTCAGCAGTTCTTCATAGTATTCATCTTTCCTTCCTTATGGGGAGTCATTTGTTGGTGTATAGCAAACTATCATACTCCTACTGCACTGCTTTGATTAAAAATTGCAAGTAACAATCTACTATTTGTAGTCTCCACTCAGTTGATGCCCTTTCTGCAATTGTTCTCATCATCATTCCTACCCATTCTCTTAGAACTCCATCTGTTATTCCTGAATACATACATACATACATACATACATACATATATATATATATATATATATATATATATATATATATATATATATATATATATATATATATTATATATATATATATATATATATATATATATATATATATATATATATATATATATATATATATATATATATATATATATATCCAACTGAGGACGAATGTCCAAATAGGCACATCAAAATTAATAACAATAATGCATACAAAAAAGATATTACCAAAGCAAAAAGAAAAATGCATGATAAAACCAAGATCATATATATGGTACATTGCTAGCAAATGATTACATGGTACCAAAAAACAAAACAAATTCTGACTTACAAATGATTCGGTAACTTGATAAAGAATAATTGTTACCTTTGTCAGAAACAAGATACTCAATTTTTAGTGCACAAATACAAATTCCTGGTACGTACACGTACCACGGTTTCGTACATATATATATATATATATTTGTATATAGGGCTGATACATTTTATTAGATGCCCATAGATTCTGTTATATATCTTATATTTTTTTTTTTTTTTTTTTTTTTTCTCTTTTCTTTTTTAACATTCCGGCTTATATATTTTTATTAGATGCCGAGAGAAAAAAATGATTTATATCCTTTTTTATTTTATTTATTTTTTTTAAATGTTATTTTAAATGTATTTTTAACAATGCAAATGTAGAGAATTTCTTTAATTACATATTACTAGCGTACTAGTCAGCTTTTCATACAAACATCATCCTGACAAATTACTCCCTTAGCGAATGAGGTGGCCACTCATACAGCTTTGAACTGAATCAAGTAAGGGGTATTGTCAGGGCTATTCAACTCGTTCCTTTGTAGCTGCTTGCTGTGCCGTAACCTACGCCAAACAAGGATGTTCACGGCGATAAAAATCAACGCCGTTACCAATAAACCTGCTAGTAATATAGGTTGAAGAATCTCTTTGTAAGTCGGCGACAGGTGGTCCTTTTCGGTAAGTTTCATTAAGTGTTTCGCCACACTTCCTTTATAGGGGAGAGGAAGTGCGGGCGTTGTAGAGGTCCACGTGAAGTTCGCGAAGTAAGCACGTTCTCTGATGATTGTCCGTAGGCCAGTCACCATGGAATTCGGGGAAGTCCCGATACAGCCATCTGCTGCGACGAAGATGTGGTTAAATGATGTGGATCCGTCAGGGCATGATACATTGAAGCCGTCCTTGTCGTATCGTATCCACGAGCCATTATTTAGTCTGCAATTGAATTCTTTATTGTCAAAGGGATAAAGCTTATCCAGACAATTTTCACTTGTATGGGAGAGAGCACCGTCTAGCACTATACCTAACTCGCATGAATCCATCAAGTTTTTACGGAATTCAAATGAGTCAGCTGTACATATTTTTCTATCCATTGCGTCTGAACAGTGAGTTAATTGATTTAAGTCTTTAATGACCGTATATGTTTCCTTGTCTGGGGAAATCAATACGTGTCCTGTCAAACTGGATATTACTGGATTTGAGTGATTCGTCATGAAAGTCGGAAATGGTGATATCCTGTAAGATTGCCAGGCATCAGAAGAATCAAAGGGAATTGTAATCCTAATCTTGTTATTATCTACGTTTACTGTAATTAGGCTGTAATAAAATTCTAACCTATGTTCGTCTAACAAAGGAACATAGCCTAGTTTATCCCTAGTGTTCTCCAGAACTAATTTTAAGTAACGTATAGGCAACAAATGGGGCGACAATACACCTTTAGTTGCTAACGTGATAGCTTCTACATAATCCTTGGATTTCTCAATGAAATGTGCAATTCTGTTATGTATGTGATCTATCTTTGAATCATAATACGTTAATGTTGCTAACAAATCCTGTACTTCCATAATTTGAACGATATTATCTGAATGTTCATTTAACAAATCCATAATTTTATTGATTGAAGCTAACTGATCCCTTAGTTCTGACATAATCAATTCATCTTTATGAGTCAAGAACTCAATTTTCTTATTTTGATTACTAATTTTAAGACGATTGGAAAGTCCTAAACCTAAACTTGCAACAGACCCAAAGATGCTTAATGCAGCATAAATGAACGGATTCCGTCTTTCTTTTTGTTCGTGTCCTACAGTCCACATCAAAAGGTCATAAGCCAAAGATCCTGTCTCTCCAGTCTTATTTTTTAAGTCATCAGATAGCATCTCTGCAACTTTTAATGTTGATCCAAGCAAACTCTTAGTAGTCAAATGAAAATGTCTCCTATGCAACTCATCCAATGATGCAGAAAACCTTGAAATGGCGGTTCTTAAGCTAGTGACATCATTCTCTTGAAGAAAAATTGCTTGCATATGCACTTCGACAATTACGTTGGTTGATGTAATAAAAATGTCTTCTTGTCTTTCAACTATATTTCCATATTTAAAATATATATTCTTAGTCTTAGAACTCATCCCATACGAAAAAAAATGTCTGAGCGAACAATATCACTCCCAACAACAAAAAATTCATCTTGGAAACCTGTAACGAGAAAAAATATATGTAATTACTCCTGTATTAAAAAGAAAACTTTTTAGTTACAAAAATCAAAATTTTTCCTCACTTCTTTTTAATTTCTTATGTGAGACAATGGTACTATTCTCTCATCCGTGGGTTGGGCTACGTTTTGAATTCTAAACCTATTGGCCGTTAATATTTCCAAAATGTTAAATGGGCCTTCAAACTTAGGTGTTAGTTTATAGTTGAGCCCTTTTCTGACATTGATTTGAATATAGATGTTATCACCCACGGTATATGTTTTAGTTGGTTTCGCTATTTTATCATGATTCCTTTTCATTATGATTTGTGATTCTTCTAAATTCTTTCGAAGGATATCATATCGACTTATACTTGCATTTATACATTCTTTTAAAGGATTTGATAGATTAGTTGTAGGCGTTAATACATGGAAAGGTGTTCTAACTGGGGTACCATACAATGCTTCATGCGGTGACATTTTAATTGATATATGATATGAATGATTCAGAGTACTCAGTGCCGCCGGTATTGCAATATCCCAGTTGGGGTCTGATCCCCCTAGTGTTACCCTTAATATATTTAATATCTTCCTATTTGCTCTTTCCACTAGCCCATTCGACTCTGGGTGATATATCATGGTATTGACCTTCTTTATGTTGAGGAATTCACACAATGAGATAAGAAAGTGATTATTAAATTCACCACCCGAGTCTGAGATTATCATGTGTGGAATTCCATGTTTACAAATGTAACACTCGTAAAACTTCCTAGCGCATTCAATCGCAGTTTTAGTTTTAAGCGCTATTAGTTCTGTATATCGAGTTAAAGCATCTATAATCACTAAGAGGTGCTTATTTCCTCTGTCTGACTCGTAAAATCCTGTTAACAAATCTAAATGTATTCTTTCAAAGGGTTGATTGGGAACAGGATAAGCTCCTAAGCTAACAGGTGTTTTCGTATGCCCTTTGTTTTCCTGACATGTGCGACAATTAGCTATGTGTCTTTTTATATCTGTAAGCATTGTATGCCAATAAAACAATGATTTGGCTTTCTGTGACATTAATGAGAACCCAGGGTGTCCATGTAATGGATTTGAATGCAACCAATTCAGGACAGTGGAAACAACTGAGTTTGGTACTACTACCTGGTCGTTAGTTACATGTGGTGTATTGCGGGTTTTCCTTGTCACAGTCCTACACAGAATATTATCTTTGATTACATAATTCTGCTGCTTATACTTTATATATTCTTTTTCTTTATGATTGCCTTTCAAAGCATTTATTATTGTTTCTATTTTCTGATCTTTTCTTTGCTCAGTCTGTAACAATTCAGCACTCCAGCCTAAATCTTCTTGTTCAGATATTGTTTTTACAATAGGCATGGATGTTGATATATCTATTAATTCAGCTAAAGACTCCGTACAAGATGACACGGGGTTGCGTGATAATGCATCCGCAATGATATTTGCTTTCCCAGGTAAATACCCGATTCTTGCGCCAAAATCTTGAATGATTAAATGCCACCGAGTTCGTTTAGGGCTGTGATTGAAGCCTTTAAAGAACTCTGTTAGTGGTTTATGGTCAGTAAGAACCTTAACGGGATAACCGTAAATTATGAACTTAAAATGCACTAGCGAATTAACAATAGCTAGTCCTTCCTTGTCTATTACTGCATACTTACTTTCGGAAGTTCTCAATTTTCGAGAATAGAAAGCTATCGGGAAAAACTGTTTATCATATTGCTGAAGCAATACCCCTCCTACTCCTAAGTCTGAGGCGTCTGTTGCAATGAAGAATTCCTTACCGAAGTCAGGAAATTTTAAGATAGGAGAACTACACAGTTCATCTTTCAAAGTATTAAACGCCTGTTGATGTTGCTCAGACCATATGAAATCTACGCCCTTCTTCGTAAGATCAGTTAAAGGAGCGGCTATTATTGAATAGTTGCGTATAAAACGCCTGTAATATCCACTACAACCCAGAAATTGCTGTATTCCCTTGACATTAGTAGGTATGGGAAAATTACGTATAGCCGACACCTTATCATGGACTACTTTAAGACCTTGGCTTGACACCATGAAACCCAAATATATCAATTCTGTTTTGAAAAATTCACACTTACTAATCTTTACCCTTAAGTTATGTTGTCTTAATCTCTGTAGTACTAGTTCTAACTTACGTAGATGTTCCTCTAAGGTGTTGGAAAAGATTACAAGATCATCCATATAGGCATGCAATATATCCCCTAACAAGTCTCCAAACACTATGTTAATCATTCTTGTAAATGTTATAGGAGCACAACGTAAACCAAAAGGCATCCGTAAAAATTCATAATGTCCCCTGGCTGTGCTGAAGGCTGTGTATGGGATACTATCTTCTTCTAATGATATCTGGTGAAAGCCTTTAAGTAAGTCCAAACTGGTAAAATATTTATTCTGACCTAACAAAGACAAAATATCGTCAGTACATGGCACTGGGAATCGATCAGGGATCGTTTCCTCGTTTAGACGACGAAAGTCGACACAGATACGCCATGTTCGATCTTTTTTCGGTACAACTATTAAAGGAAAATTATAAGGGCTATTTGATTTTCTAATGACTCCTTCCTCTAACATTTTACCTACTTCATCATTTATTTCATTCTGGAATTTCATAGGGAGTCTGTACGAGGGTACATATATAATTTTCTGTTTGTCTTTTAACCTTATTTGATGCTCGATCACATCTGTTTTCCCTAAGGATCCATCCGTAGTGGAAAAGACATCTGTATATTTATTTAAAAGTTCAAAAATTTTCTGCTGAATTTCTTCGTCTTGAATGTCCTTACTGATTTTATTTTTGATAGATCGTAAAAGGGATTCATCCGCAACTGATTTAGAGTGATTGATTTCAGCAACGGTAAGAATACGATGTTTATAAACTTCTACATCCAAGATATGTTGATTTTTGTGAATTACTAAAGTGTTATTTAAATGATTACAGACTTCGATATTACATTGCTGATGTGAGCCTACTGTATAAATAGCTTGTGTGACAGACAATCCGTTGGTTTTCAAAGTATCGGAAAGGATTAATATTTCAGATCCCGGTAGTGTTTTCTTTATTTGCACTATTAAATTCGAAGGTATGTTTGGTTCGATATATTGCGTGCAAGATGATATTACGGGTGAACGAGAATTCTGCTGGGTCGCGTGTATTATTTCTTTATTAGTGAGACAAGTTATTGGTTCTTCAACGTACGTTACGGTTACATTTGTCGTCTCCTTTTTATCCAAAACTGACTTTAAAGTATTAGAAGACTTATAGAATTTCCCTTTGATATACACGCCGTGCTTTGCAGGAGCTAAGATAATGTTTTGATTTCCCATAGATGGGTATCCTATAATTACAGCTGGATACATATTAATGTTTTTCACAACAACAAATGTATCGGCAAACGTGCGATTACCGACTCTGAACTGAATATGAGTTATGCCTATGACGTTTAATTCATTATTTCCTATACCTGAAAGTCTGATTCCTGATTTTTCAATCGGAAAGTTCGAAAACAACAAATGATGCGTCTTCAAATCCATAATATTACGTGGACTACCAGAGTCAAAAAATAACGTAAAGGATTTGTGTTCTAAATTTACAGCATATAAGGTTGGCCGTAACTCATTTTGGCTTATTATTGTATGAATTCGTTGCAAATCTACGGGAACATGCACTGTTTTACTTAATTCGGCCGTGTGTTTCATAGGAAAATCTATTGTCTCACAATTATCTGATAAAACATTAAATTGATTATTCAATACTATTGATGTTGACATAAATGACCTTGACCCAACATCACTCTCTTCCCCTCTAGAGTTAACTATGTGGTATTTGCTTTGCTCTGCACATTCTGAAAATTAGGCTGACTTTGCGAGGTCTGGTTTGACGGCCCAGGCTCAGCGATATTTGAAGAAGTGTTTGTTTGTTTCGGACTCTGAACTGCATTGACATTTTGTTGTTTCTTCTTATTGTTAAAATGAGGATTTTTCTTTTTATTTCCATATGGAACTGACTGTGGAATTGACTGTGTATTTCTAGGATATTGTTGTGTCTTACGCGCGTAACATTGACTATAAGAATGTGATCCTGTGTTGTGAACTGAACAAAATTTCGTTCTACAGTCTGCGCTTATGTGACCTTGACGTTTGCAGTTGTAACACGTCACTCCCGCTACTGGATTATTAATTACGTTCACTGTTTGTGGTTTTGTTTCATTCTTAGCAAAAACTTGAGTTAACACGGGATCGAGATCTGGACACTTGGACATGTGTTTCTTTATCTGTTTATAGACATCCAATTCCGTACTTGCAGGCATTAACTTCTTATCAAAGCACCGCACTAAAGCTTCAGGCAACATAAGTGTCATGCAAGTTAAATACATTAATCGTAAAAAATCTTTCACGGAGATATTATCGTTAGTAACCCAAGTGGAATTACCTAAAATGTCCTGATATTCGTTAAGCCTATCAGCTATGAGAGCTGCTCTCTCAACAACATTAAGCCGATTCATAGTGGCTTGATTAAGTGTATTTCGTAACGTTAACACTACATCCAAAGCTTCCTCACCCCCATAGATCGCGCGTAACCTAACTTTGAAATCATCCCAAGTAACTGCTTCCTGAAATGAAACACCTCTTAAATACGCACTCGCATCCCCCTTAGAAAAATCTATAAAACTTTTAGCTTCTTGTAATTGTACAAAAGGATCTACGATTTGTTTGGCATTTAAATGGGCATCAACGGATGAAATCCATGACTCCACATTTTGTGGCAAGAACCCGTTGACACGGCCTTGAAAAGGAAGGATTGCTGACCTGGCATTTACAAGCGTCACAATTGGAGGAGGATTAGCCTGGCCTACACCACTAGGTCCAGGGGTAGGGCTGACAGGAGGAGCCATGACTGCTGTATTCTTTTTTTTTCTATCTCTTTGACCCCTTTCAATCCTATCAAAATATCTATATGAGTACAAACGCCCACTGCATAAACGCATATGTATAATAAAATTCCCCCAACAATGTTACTAATCCCAATACATTTCCCCCCAAGAGTTTATGAAAGAAAAAGGAATTAGCACAAAGAAAGAAAAATTCGAAATGAGAATTCGGAGTTTCTTATAACAAAGTTTAGGAATTCACTCACCCCAGTAATAATTGACTAACGACTTGTGATAACTACACTTCACTGCACAAACTGAAATGAATACAAAATCTTTGTACTTAGCTTATATATGAAGTCGAGTCGTCTCTCTCTCTCTCTCTCTTGATGTTTTGTTAGCGATGTCTCGTTCTAGTTTCTTGTAGAATGTAGGTCTTCCTGGATATGTTTTGCAATAGTTGAATGCCAGTCCTTGGGTTTCCTAGGATGTTGATTGAAGATTCTATTTGTATACTAACATATGTTGGTGTTAGCATTTTCGTTGGACTTAGTCAAAATTGTAGATTCTTGTAGATAGTTCTGAGTTCTTGAAGATCTTTATCAGGTATTACAGCTTTTATGTTGAAGTCTTGAAGATCATTCTTTGGTTTTACAGCTTTTATGTTGAAGTCTTGAAGATATATCTCTGGTTTTACAGCTATTTATTTTGAAGTCTTGAAGATATTTCTCTAATTCTTAGAGTTTAATCGCTGTCTTTGAGTTTAATCGCTGCCACCATTTATTGGTGTGCTACTGTCTTAAGCACACATTTGAGTATGAGTTGTTTTCAGATGTATTTAAATGGTTTATTGAACACATCTTAGTGGTTTTTAAGTTTTATTGTATATAAACAACTGAGTTAAACATCTCCATCACTGGAGGAAGCTGTGTTGGTCCACATGACCAATTCTGGTGAAGTTTAGATAAGAACTGACTAAACTATCGATATCACAGATATCGTATGCTTGGTTTACTTTAGACACGTGACGGAATCGGAAGACACCTACATCCGGTGACGTCACAAACTTTCACACGAAGAGTTAATGTGTTGACACTAAGAAAGAATGACAACTTAGCATCTTACATCCTGTACACAATTTGAGTTGACCATAGCAAATCTCACGGCCAGCTCTTCCAACCAACATGACATATTACGTCATTTGTTTTAAACATGTAATATTACTATTCTAAATATTACATATATATATATATATATATATATATATATATATATATATATATACCAAGGCAATTCTCCCAATTTTGGGGGGTAGCCGACATCAACAAACGAAACAAAATAAAAAAATAAAAGGGGACCTCTCCTCTCTACGTTCCTCCCAGCCTGACAAGGGACTCAACCGAGTTCAGCTGGTACTGCTAGGGTGCCACAGCCTACCCTCCCCCGTTATCCACCACAGATGAAGCTTCATAACGCTGAATCCCCTACTGCTGCTACCTCCGCGGTCATCTAAGGCACCGGAGGAAGTAGCAGGGCATACCGGAACTGCTTCACAATCGCTCGCCATTCATTCCTATTTCTAGCACGCTCTCTTGCCTCTCTCACATCTATCCTCCTATCACCCCGAGCTTTCTTCACTCCATCCATCCACCCAAACCTTGGCCTTCCTCTTGTACTTCTCCCATCAACTGTTGCATTCATCACCTCCTTTAGCAGACAGCCATTTTCCATTCTCTCAACATGACCAAACCACCTCAACACATTCATATCTACTCTAGCTGCTAACTCATTTCTTACACACGTTCTCACTCTCACCACTTCGTTCCTAACCCTGTCTTCTCTCAAACACATTCAATTTCTGTCTCTGTCACTTTCATTCCCCACAACTCCGATCCATACATCACAGTTGGTACAATCACTTTCTCATATAGAACTCTCTTTACATTCATGCCCAACCCTCTATTTTTTACTACTCCCTTAACTGCCCCCAACACTTTGCAACCTCCATTCACTCTCTAACGTACATCTGATTCCACTCCACCATTTGCTGCAACAACAGACCCCAGGTACTTGAACTGATCCACCTCCTCAAGTAACTCTCCATTCAACATGACATTCAGCCTTGCACCACCTTCCCTTCTCGTACATCTCATAACCTTACTCTTACCCACATTAACTCTCAACTTCCTTCTCTCACACACCCTTCCAAATTCTGTCACTAATCGGCCAAGCTTCTCTTCCGTGTTTGCAACCATTACAGTATCATCCGCAAACAACAACTGATTTACCTACCATTCATGGTCATTCTTGTCTACCAGTTTTAGTCCTCGTCCAAGCACTCGAGCATTCACCTCTCTCACCACTCCATCAACATACAACTTTAAAAACCACGCCGACATCACACATCCCTGTCTCAGCCCCACTCTCACCGGAAACCAATCGCTCACTTCATTTCCTATCCTAACACATGCTTTACTACCTTTGTAGAAACTTTTCACTGCTTGAAACAACCTTCCACCAACTCCATATAACTTCACCACATTCCACATTGCTTCCCTATCAACTCTATCATACACTTTCTCCAGATCCATAAACGCAACATACACCTCCTTACCTTTTGCTAAATATTTCTCGCATATCTGCCTAACAGTAAAAATCTGATTCATTCAACTCCTACTTCTTCTAAAACCCCCTGTACTTCTAAGATTGCATTCTCTGTTTTATCCTCAATCCTATTTATCAGTACTCTACCATACACTTCTCCAACTACATTCAATAAACTAATACCTCATGAATTACAACACTCATGCACATCTCCCTTACCTTTATATAGTGGTACAATACATGCACAAACCCAATCTACTGGTACCATTGACACACAAAACACATATTAAACAATCTCACCAACCATTCAAGTACAGTCACACCCCCTTCCTTCAACATCTCAGCTCTCACACCATCCATACCAGATGCTTTTCCTACTCTCATTTAATCTAGTGCTCTCCTCACTTCCTCTATTGTATTCTCTCTCTCATTCTCATCTCCCATCACTGGCACCTCAACACCTGCAACAGCAATTATATCTGCCTCCCTATTATCCTCAACATTCTGTAAACTTTCAAAATATTCCCCCTACCTTTTCCTTGCCTCCTCTCCTTTTAACAACCTTCCATTTCCATCTTTCACTGTTTTCTTCAATTCTTGAGCCAGCCTTCCTTATATATATAATATATATATATATATATATATATATATATATATATATATATATATATATATATATATATATATATATATATAACTATCCCACACATTAAGATTCGGACGAAACAAGAAAGCTGTACCTTTCACGCCACCCCTTAATATATGGGGATAGAGCCGTATGGTGGAGAAATAATATTCAAACAATGGCATACACACACACACACACACACACATTATATATATATATATATATATATATATATATATATATATATATATATATATATATATATATATATATATATATATATTCTTCGTCTAAGGATTCCCTACCAATCTCCTTACAACATGTTTCACTTAGGGTCATAAATTTCATAAATTCACTCTCCATTTGCTGTAACTTTCCAATCTAATTCATGGTTCTAACATTACAATTACCAATTTTTTATTTTTCTTTCGTATTTATAAATCGGGAGATTCCCACTACCCTGCTACGCCCAAGACTGGGGGCCATTAAGTCATCTCTTTTCATTGACTGACTAAATCCATAGAGGATTCATTGACTATGTTCATCAAAAGATTGCCAGTTCCTGGTGATGCACAGTGCCTATCTAACTAAAGCAGGTGACCTCTGCTGGTCCAAACTAATTCCAGTAAATCAACTGCTAGGCATCAGGAGTAAAAAACAGGAGTACAAGTCTATCGCCAAGCAACCGTCACCCTGCTTCCTGTGACTTAATCGATATTTAAGGCGGGTATTTCCTCCAAACCCAAAGTTTTCATTACTCCACTAGGCTACCCTCAGGAGTACAAGTCTATCGCCTTAAAAGTAACCGTTACCCTGCTTCCAGTGACTTCATCGATATTTAAGGCGGGTACTTCCTCCAAACCCAGTTGTCATTACTCCACTAGGCTACTCATCCGCTTACATAACTGTTGGTAAACATGGATTGCTAAGATATACCATCCTCGCCTTCTATCAATTCGAAATTAAACACAATCTTCACTAATTCATTGCCCTCCATTCTTCCTAAATGGCAGAACCACTTAAAAAAGAACCCATTTCATACACTCTTAAACATTTTGCCAATTTTACCATCTCAACATTCCTAACACAATCAATTCATCCTGCACTTCATACAAACCCCACTCATATATTATGAATATCATCATCATCATCAGTAGTTGTTAGTCCACTGCGAGACAAAGGCCTCAGACATACTGTGTATATAAATATATATATATATATATATATATATATATATATATATATATATATATATATATATATATATATATATTAGGGATGTGGTGACCCTACGATAATCAACCAAAATTGGCGCATGGTTGGGTGGTACAAAATTTTGCATACATTTGGTAATCCTCTGCATCACTCCTAACTAGTCTTAATTTCCACCAGTTCACCCAGCTGCAAATGGGTACAAATATTTGCAGAGACTAAAAAAATGGGAGAGGGGGAAAACTATCCCACACATTAAGATTCGGACGAAACAAGAAAGCTGTACCTTTCACGCCACCCCTTAATATATGGGGATAGAGCCGTATGGTGGAGAAATAATATTCAAACAATGGCATACACACACACACACACACACACACACACACACACACACACACATATATATATATATACATCATCATCATCTCCTACACCTATAGACGCAAGGGGTCTCGGTTAGACTTCGCAAGTCGTCTCAGTATCTTGGGCTTTTAATTCAATACTTCTCGATTCATCGTCTTCAACTTCGCACTTTATAATCCTCAGCCATGTAGGCCTAGGTCTTCCAACTCTTCTAATGCCTTGTGGAGCCCAGTTGAACGTTTGATGAACTGATCTCTCTTGGGGAGTTCGAAGAGCATGTTCAAATCATTCCCATCTACCCCTCATCAAGATCTCATCCACATATGGCAGTCTAGTAATCTCTCATATATATATATATATATATATATATATATATATATATATATATATATATATATATATATATATATATATATATATATATATATATCCACGTGCAATCTTTGATTCTAATTCTTCATTCTTATCTATGCATACTGAATGATTAACCGTCAATAAAATTCAAAATCTGACTTTGCCAATGTAATGTTAAGTAATATTTTCGCGAGCTAATATTGTAAAAAATAAATCATTCTTAACTTGTCGCTTGGCATCATGGATGAATGTGCACGATTACCTTATTATTGGCTAATTAACGAAGCCAAACTTCAAATAGGAACCTTTTTATCTTTAGGTAACTTTCTCAATTTTTACCGAATACATTTTCTTTAATGAGCTTGATCGGTCACTATAGTGACAAACCATGTACAAAATGTAAATGTTAATACTTCATCATTGTACACATGCTGGTATACTCTCACCTTTACTACGCGATACAATCTAAAAAGAAAACAAATTTTAATCAAATCTACATTGCCTAGTCAAACTTAACGTACAATGCCAAGCCTATGCACATGATCATATAAATAAGGATGTAATAAACATATCTATAACATGCATCCCTTACGGTACAGATATGTAAAATTTATTAAGACAATGAAGACTACAAGGTAGAGCATGCTAAGTATTCCAGTACTGATAGTGAGGTTAAAAGAAAATCCAGATATAACTGGAAAGAATATCTAGACTGTAAAGCAGATGAGGCTGCCAAATGTATTAATTCGCGGAGTGCCTATGGTGTAAGAATTGCTCATAAAATTATTAATGAAATCTCTACAGGGGCAAAGAAGAAGCATATACCTATCAAAAAGATAGATGGATCTGTTAAAACAAGAGAAGCTGAAGAAAGGCAATGATGGATGGAACACTTCATGGAGGTCATGATTAGGAGATACGAAGGGAATCATTTGCTTGATACACCTGAAGCTGAGAAAGACCTTTGTGTGCCCATGAATGAATTCGGTGTGTTTGAAGTCGAAGCTATCATTAAAAAAATCAGGAGATGGAAAGCTCCTGGATACGATGGAGTAACTGCTCAGATGATATTGGCCGAAAATGAAGTGACCCTCAGAATACTTACATGATTATTTTGTAGAATGTGGCTTGGAGAAGCAAAACATGATGTATGGGAGCTAGGAGGGTTGGGGAAAATGTCAATAAGGAGTACTGACCGATTGCAATAATTACAGAGGTATCACACCTACGTCAGTTGTCATGACAATATATATTATCCTCATTCTAAAGAGGCTAGAGAGAAAGATTAATAAAAAACTGAGATGAACAAGCAGGATCTAGAAAAGGTAGAAGTTGTACTGACCAAAATTTCATTGTGAGACATGTGGTACAGCAATGTGTAGAATATAGAAATTCACTTTTGATGGCATTTGTGGACTTTGAAAAAGCCTTTA
The DNA here is from genome assembly GCF_036898095.1 of Palaemon carinicauda. Classification (NCBI taxonomy): domain Eukaryota; kingdom Metazoa; phylum Arthropoda; class Malacostraca; order Decapoda; family Palaemonidae; genus Palaemon; species Palaemon carinicauda. The sequence continues at coordinate 17,094,237 of NC_090765.1, read as the reverse complement.
ATAGTGTGCACCGACCAATTTTGTGGAGAATCCTGCGTCATTATGAAGTTCCTCTTAAATATGTAAATTTGATTGGATCTGTTTATGAGCATAGTTAAGTGCAAAGTTGATGAATTTCCAGTGAATAGCAAAGTACTCAAAGGAATGTTGTCACCTATGTTGTTTATGTTGTTTATCCTACTCATAGATTTTGTAATACATAGAATAGTTTGAGATGGTAGAGAAAGATTAGACTGGATTAGTAATAGGAAATTAGCTGACCTACTATATGCTGATGACGCTGTCCTTATTAGCACCACAGGACTTGCTAAGCTTGCTATTCAGAATGCATGAAATATCACATGAGGTTGGTCTCAAGATAAAGAGGGGAAAGCCAGAGATGATGAGAACGGAATATGCAATGGAGAATGGATTATCCTTGGAAGGAGGAAGGATTACTAAGGGAGAATCGTTTAAATATTTGGGGAATATAATCTCTAATGCAGGATCTGTAGAATTGCAGTTTAAGGAAATATAGAAAAAGCTCAAACAATGTCTAAGTTGAATAAAATTTGGAATACAATCGCTTGAAATTACATATAAATATCCGGCTATATTTATCAGTTTAGTGAAACCGGTGTTACTGTATGGATACGAGTTGTGGTATGATAATGTAACAATATCCAACAGATTTTGTAGATTTGAAAGAATATTGGTAGTTAAATGGCAGGACAAGATTAGAAAAGAAACTATAAGATATCACTTGAGTGCCATATGTGGATAAGATCATGGTGAGGGGTAGATGGAGATGGTTTGAAGATGCTCTTCGCACTCCCCAACAGAGATTAGTTCACCAAACTTTTAACTGGGCTCCACAAGGCAGTATAAGAGTTGTAAAATCCAGGCCTACATGGATGAAGCGTTAAGTAGATGATGAAGGGAGAAGTATTGATTTAATGCTCAAGATAGAGACGACTGGCGAAATTTAAACGAAGGCCTTTGCGTTAATAAGCGTGGAAGATAATGATGATGATGATGAATATTAAGGCGGTGATAATCGTTCATACATTCCAAACACGACCCTGTCATTACGAAAAATGCAATCTATTCTATCAAAACAAATTGAAAAATTTGTCATATTTAAAATCCTCTAAATACCACCAAAACTATTTACTTTATTACATAATCATCCCCTACACAAAATTGACTCTTAGGAACTAAAACGTTAAATGGTTCACAAAAACAATAAAGCACATTTATAAGTGTTTGCACAGTAATATTTAGTTTTAAATAGCTCAGACACCCATTCCCTTAAGTTGCCTAATGGAAGTACTCATAAAATTCATTCAAAACTTATGTCGTAACCCAATTCAAAACTAGCAATTATCATCACTATTTACATTGATTATAACTTTTATATCTAAATCCAATAATTTGGGTCACATGATCCTGGACTGTGGCCGGGAAAGTCAATCAGTACTGGGATACGACCGAGGGGGAACCTCGGAGTTGTTGTGTGTATTAAGATTAAAAGAGGGTGGAAAAATGAAAGAAAGCGAAATCCAAGGTAAGAAAAATAGGTCAGGGCCCGAAGAGACCCAGCAAAAGCCCTAAATAGGGCCTATAGTCCACAGAAAGGGAAGCACGGAAGGCCTACCTGTACTCCCTTGCACAGAGTAATTACCAATAATTATTAACAAACACGTGAATGACAATAATAAACTCCACCCGACAAGCGAAGAAAATGCAAGTTGAATTACTTCAAGGCTTCAGTGTTTAAAAGTATCTCATTGTTAACAAACTGTAAATGGCGGTTTTCTATTCCTATTCATTTCTTTGGGAAAAAGACCGAATCTTTGATGGAACGTTAAATACTGCTACGGTGGATGTACGAATGCCTTTTTTTTATCATTGCTTCACGAAGTTTGTCATAAAACTTATCATGAGCAGAAAAAGGGTAATGTATATTTACCTGACGGTATATCATTAAAAGGTTTTTCCTTATCTTTCTATAGTAATGATTGTGGAGACTTTATATAAATGGAAAACGGGCAGCATCGAAGCTCCTAGTGAAAGAAAATAAAAAAAAAATTTCAAAATTTACATATAGTTTGTTGAAGTTTATGGAGAAAGGTAATCAGCATTTTTATTTGAGTAATATGTTGAAATTAATATTATCGTATGGTTTTAACAACATCTGTGTATTTTGTCAATCTTTTAAGAGAATCGTAATTTTTAAACATGAGATATCAATGATGATTTCTTTATAAATTGAACAAAAATATCTAGTATATCAAATGCTTTACGCATCAAGAAACTTTTGTTATACGTTTGTAATAACTCTTGTGGTAAATGGTGCGGGTCCTGTAGAGCGAAACTGTGGTAGTTTCACGCTACATGAACCCCGTATTTTAAATCCATAATTCTTACAACAAATCTTAGATCCCTGAAAAATATGAATAAAAAGGGTATAAAGAAATAGTAGAGGATAAATTAATGAATAACAAAATATGAATAAACCAGGCATATAAACAAATAAAAGATATTGATTACGGAATCAGTTTTCTACTATTTCATTATAAGATTAATATATTCATTATTCTTTTTTTACTTTTCTACAAACTTTTATATTAAAATGCTAATTAAGTCTTGCTTTGCTGACACTATTAAACTGCTAATACCTAAATTTAAAAAGATAAAAATACATGAAATAAAATAAAATGCCAAGGGAAAATAAAAAATATCAATACATCAAAGTCCAACAATACCTTAATAAACGAAACTGACATACCAGGAAACTCACCTTAAAAATCTTGAGATCAAATTAAAATATAAAAGTACAGATCAAAATCATTATTGTGACCACTAAAACAAAGGGTACAAAGCTAAAAAAGAAGTATCATATAAATAAAAAAAAATCGAATCTTGGGAGGGCAGACCGCAGGAGAAAAACACAAGGACCGAAAATTAAACAGAATTTGATTGTGACGTTTTTCTCCCTGCCTACCAATAGTGTTTCCTATTGAGCACAAGTTATCCCTTTCTCGCTCTCCTTGGTATTCTACCACTCCCTTGATCGAGTTATACAACAATTGGTTCACTTACTCAAACAAACTGCATTGGTTGCGTTTCAATTTAAGGTAATCCAATAGTTCCTCCACAAACCGAAGGCACCAAAACGAATCTCATGGCCCCAAAACTCCTCTGGCCACACGCTCTAGTTTTATTTACTATAAACCCAAGGGGTAACATCGTAAACAAACATACGATATGGTAAGCAAAGTTACGCATATATATATATATATATATATATATATATATATATATATATATATATATATATATATATATATATATATATATATATATATATATATATATATATATATATATATATATATATATGTATATATATATATATATATATATATATATATATATATATATATATATATATATATATATATATATATATATATATATATATATATATATATATATATATATATATATATATATATATATATATATATATATATATATATATATATATGTATATATCACAAATTTTGTATTTGACAATTTTCTTACTTTTAAATAGCACAATGGTAAACTCCGGCTTTGCCTGAAATTTGTAGTCGCTGATCAAGTGCTAGACTTTCCTTTAACTAAGACGAGAAGCTCATAAAACTTTGCAACTTTCTTTTAAAGAGGCTTAGGAACAATGGCCAAGGAACAATGGCCATCTTTTCCGTGACGGTCTTTTCATTATAAACAAAAATTAAAGTAATTAGTAAATACAAACCTCCTACTGAATAAAATCAGAATATTAATAGAAATAAAAAAAAAAGTCGTTAAATCAAGAACAGCAAAAACGATGTTATAATCTCTATGGAAAAACAATTAACATATTTTAACTTCAGGGTAAATGTAAATACAAAAGCTAAAATCATCTAATAAAATTCGCAGAGATCAAATAGCCTTCACTTTGAAAAATGATTTGGATTGGTGGTAAAAGTTGGATAAAAGTCTTAGGAGAAAAACTGTTGAGTGCTTTATTCTGTAAAACTCCTAATTACATCCGGTAAAACTTTTCCATTCAATAATCATGGAACTTTATGAAAGGTAGTTTTGTTTTGTCATTGTATTAAACTTAAATATTTCATCTCATTAATTAATTCACTATTGTGTTTAATCTTAACCGTCATTTCTAAAAGAAATATTTCTTTTAACTAAAATATGCTTTATTTCCAAACGTTGGTGTATTATTTCTAAAAGTAACGTATCTTATAATTTAAATAAGATAAATGCTCCACATGACCAGTGATTGATTGATTTAAATTCAGGCATCCTGACATTGAGGTCATTGTTGAGTAGAGAACTCGGAACCATTGAAAAATTAATCGGATAATTTACCTATTATGTGAACACGACAAAATTAACAGAGTACATAAAGTATTCTGACATTGAAGGTTAGAAGTATAAAGAATGGTTCAAAAGGGGGTTAACTTGTAGTTTCGCGATAAGTCTTTTGGGGATGAAGTCGCTTGACCCACCATAGTAGCAAGCCATTCAATACAAAACTCAATGTTTAGGTCAAAAGAGCTCAAGACATTTTTTCAGAAACAAGTCCAAAGTCCCTTCCTATTGAATTATTAATGCCCGCCAATCGTAAGTGGGGCAAATTTAATTAATCACAAAGACGCCGGATACACTTAAACACACACCTTTATCCACCTTGATCAATTTTCCTGACCAAGGACTTTGTTCCTCATTTTCAATAACTTATCATCCTTACACACACACACACACACACACACACATATATATATATATATATATATATATATATATATATATATATATATATATACACACGTATATATCGTGCTAGGCAGTATGTCTTAGCAATCTATGTTAACCAACGGTTATATAAGCGGATGAGCAACTTGGTGGAGTAACAAGAACTTTGAGCGTGGACGAAATGCCCCCTAAGGCCCCGAGCACAGTAGCCACTCTGTGGCACCACAAGTGGCTGCACAAAGTCGCAGGCCAGAGCACACTAGCCACTTTTTAGAGCCACAAGTTGTGACCACATGTGGTGACTACATGTGGTTGTTTTGAATACCCGGCCACATGTGGTCGCCACACCGATATCACTACATCTGAATAGCAGCCACATGTGGTAGCCAGAGGTCACTAGTGTGCTCTCAGCCAGCCACAAAACGCCGCCACAAAATGCACTATTTGTGGCAGGGACGAGCGACAGCTTGCCACAGTCGCGAGCCACAGACACAAGTGTGATCGGCAAAGCTTGAAAACAATGGGAACCTATGGGAAAAATATCCTCGCCACAAGACGCAGCCACTTGTGGCTCTACAAAGTCGCCAGTGTGCTTAGGCCCTAAATCTTGAAGTCACTAGCAGCACGGTACGTATTGAGTTTGATGCGAAAGTGGGGCAAATTTTTATAATCACAAAGACATCGGATACACTCAAACAAACACACTCCTTTATCCACCTTGATCATTTTCCAAGCCAAGGACTTTGTTCTTCATTTTCAATAACTTATTATCTATACCTATATATATATATATATATATATATATATATATATATATATATATATATATATATACATATATATATACAGTATATATATATATATATATATATATATATATATATATATATATATATATATATATATATATATATATATATATATATATATATGTACATGCATATATATCGTGCTAGGCAGTATATCTTAGCAATCTATGTTAGCCAAAAGTTATATAAGCGGATGAGCAACTTGGTGGAGTAACGAGAACTTTGGGCGTGGAAGAAACCCCCTAAATCTCGAAGTCGCTGGCAGCAGGGTAAGGATTGAGTTTGATGTGATAGGCAAGATGTCTCTTCAGCTACTTGTCTCCATGTCTGGCGGATGACCTTACTGAAATCAGTATGGACCGGCAGGGGTCACTTTCTTTAGTTAGATAGGCACTGCGCATTACAAGGAGTTAGCTATCCTTTGATGAATCTAGCCAATGAATCCTCTATGGATTTAGTTAGTCTATGGAAAGCAAAAATGACAAATGGCCACCAGTCCTGAGTGTAGCGGGTGCTAAGAATATCACGGTTTATAAGATTGAAAATTGGTAATTGGAATGTTACAGCAAGTGGGGAATTAACTTATAAATCTACTCAGAAAGAACATGTGGAGTTGGAAGAGAAGATATAAGAATGATGATGACAACAAGAACAGAAAAGGCATTGAAAGAATGGAGAGATGTAAATAGTAGAGTCTTACTTGCACAGTTTAAATCAAAGCAGTGCAATATGAGTATGATAGTTTTCTATACAGCAATAAATGATTCCCCTGAAGAAAGGAAAGATGGATACTATAAAGAACTGCAGAATGTAATAGATGAGATACCAGAGAAAGAGATGAAAATTGTGATGGGTAACTTTAATGCTAAAGTTCAAAAGAATAATCAAAGTATAGAAAATGAGATGGGTGTTGAGGGTCCTGGCGAAGTTTCAAATGAAAATGAGGCACATTTTATTTGTTTTCTTTCAACAAACAGTCTTGTTATTGGAGGTACTCTTTTCCAACACGATGACATCCACAAATATACATGATCTACTTCACCATATGGCCATTACAAAAATCAAATAGATCACATGGCTATTAATAAAGAGGACCCTGAGAAATGTTAGAAGCTATAGAGGTGCAGATATTGGTAGTGATCACCAGTTCCTCAATGTAACACTAAAATTAAAATTGAAAGCACCCAACAGAAATGTAGATAAAATTTGTGAGTTTGATACAACTAAGCTTCTAGAAGATGAGCACAGAGGAAGCTTTACAATTGAATGTAGGAATCAATTTGCCATCTTAGAGACTTTAAAAGACGAAAAGCAAAAAATCAATGAAGAATGGTGTGATATTAAGAACACATATCAGTCAGCTGGTGATGAAGTTTTGGGACATGCAGTTACAAGGAGAAAACTATGGATATCAAAAGGTACTTGGGAAACTATAAAAAGGAGACAAAAACATAAATTAATTGTTGAAAGTTTTCGAGGAAGTAATACAAATTACAAGGTAGAGAATGCTTAGTATTCCAGTATTGATAGTGAGGTCTAAAGAAAAGCCAGATATAACTGGAGAGAATATTTAAACAGGAAAGGAGATGAGGCTAACAAAGCTATGATTAAGGAAGTGGCTATGAAGTAAGAATTGCTCCTAGAATTATAATTCTAGCAGTATAATTATTAATGAAATCTCTATGAGGGAGGGGGGGGGGGCAAGAAGCATATACCCATCAAAAAGAGAGATGAGTAGACTACAACAACAAAATATGAAGAAAGACAACGTTGAATGGAACACTTTAGTGAGGTCATGAATAGGAGATATGAACGGAATAATTTGATTGATATACCTGAAGCTGAGGAAGACCTTGATGTGCCCATGAATGAATTCATTGTGTTTGAAGTTGAAGCTATCATTAAAAAAAACACAGAGATGAAGAGCCCCTGGATACAATGGAATAACTGCTGAAATGATTTTGACCGAAAATGAAGACTACCAGAATACTTACAAGATTATGTTGTTGAATGTGACATGAAGAGGCAAAACCATACGTTAGTTGTCATGAAAATATATAGTATGCTCATTCTAAGGAGAATAGAGAGAAAGATTGATGAAAAGCCGAGATATGAACAAGCAGAATTTCGAGAAGGCAGTTGTACTGACCAAATTTTCATTTCAAGACATGCTGTACAGCAATGTGTAGAATATAGAAATCCACTTTTGATGGCATTTGTGGACTATGGTGAAGCCTTTGATAGTGTTCGCCGGCTAATTCTGTGGAGAGTGCTGCATTATTACGGAATTCATCTTAAAAATGTAAGTTTAATTAAGTCTGTTCATGAACATAGCAAATGCAAAGTTTATGTTAATGGAGTCCTATCAAATGAATTTTAAGTGAACAGTAGAGTACTCCAAGGGAATGTGCAATCACCTATGTTATTTATCCTCCTCTTGGGTTTTGTTATGCATAGAACACATGGGGATGGCGAAGAAGGATTTGACTGGATTGGTAACATGAAATTAGTGGACCTAGAGTATGCTGATGACGCTGTCCTCCTTAGCAAAATACCACAGGATGACTTACAAAGTTTGCTTACCAGAATGCAGGAAATATCACATGAGGTTAGGCTTAACATAAATAGAAGAAAGACAGATGATGAGAACGGAATAGGCAAAGGAAGATGAAACATCATTGGAAGGAGAAAGGATTAATGAGGTTGAATCATTTATATGTTTAGGAACTATGATTTCTAATGCCGGGTCTTTAGAATTAGAGTTCAATGAAAGATTGAAAAAAGCAAATCAGATAATGGCTAAATTAAGTAAAATTTGGAGATCAAATTGCTGGATATTACATATGAAAATCGGGCAATAGGCTATGTCAATTTAATGAGATCGATGTTATTGTATGGACACGAGTCATGGTATAACAATCCTACAGATTTTGTTGATTTGAGAACAAAGCCCTCGGAAGAATATTAGAGTTAAACGGCAGGACAGGATTAGAAATGAAACTATAAGAGATATTACTAGAAGGCCATATGTGGATGAGATCATGGTGAGGGGTAGATGGAGATGTTTTGAGTATGCTCTTCACACTCCCCAAGAGAGATTAGTTCACCAACCTTTCAAATGGGCTCCAAAAAGAGCTAAAAGAGTTGGAAGACCATGGCCTATATGATTGAACACTATGAAGCGTTAAGTATGAGATGGTGAATAGAGAAGTTTTGATTTAAAAGCTCAAGATAGAGACGACTGGCAAAATCTAATTGAGTGCCTTTGCGTTAATAGTGGTGAGGAGGAGGAGGAGGAGGAGGAAGGATATATACAGTATATATATATATATATATATATATATATATATATATATATATATATATATATATATATAGATAGATAGATAGATAGATAGATAGATAGATAGATAGATAGATATATATATATATATATATATATATATATATATATATATATATATATATATATATATATATATATATTAAATATATATAACATATATAAGTGTGTGAATGTGTATGCGTGAGTTATTTTACTCTTATTTCTCGTTGCAGATTGAAATCAAACCTTTGAAGAGTAAGGGGTCACCATTTACTTGCCATATAAATTCAAGGCTTCAGTCAAAAGTGTGCCTACAAATCCTGTTGAAATCAACTAATTAATAGCTGATTCTGGCTATCAAACATAGTTGAAATAACGGGGATTTTCTATTTTCCAGACTACACCTGTAAACGAATGTTCTTCTTCATGACAAATATATTTCAAACAAAATTTATTCTCTGTTGGGCTTTTATATGGGGTTGATGTGATAATGAAATTTGAATCTAAGTTACTCTTGGACCAAAGAATTTTGAAACTACTATAATTAAAAGAAAAGATTGAAAGTTTCAACTTGTAGGGAGATAAAGATATGCTATTTAGGTTACGTACATTCAAATGGATAACAGTCCAACACTTTTGCATACTTTTCCTCTAGGTGCTATGACAGTCAATTTTTTACATAATTCAGCTCTCAATGAGTTAAAATTTTTGCCAGATGGTGATTTTTCTTATTTCTCTAGTTCTTGATTTGAATTTTGCTACATCTCCATTATCATACACTATTCTCTTTTGCTTAAAAAGTAAAACTAATTAGCATACTTGTTATGAGCTGTTTTTTCTTTAATCATTTATATTTTACATTTCATTTGGCCATGCATAAAATATATATTTTCAAACAAAATTTACTTTTAAAACTAATATCCAAAAAGTAATAAGATTAAAATAACAGACTGGAACCAACAACACAAAGAGATTTCATCCCCCTAAAAGTTTGAACTTTTATTTCAATTTTCCACCATAAAATTTATTCTATTTCTTTACAATCTATAAATACTTTGGGACTTGCTAGCCAGAGAGTAATCTAGATTGTACTCTATTTCCCTTCAAATTATCATAATTTCAAAGCCAAGTCTAAGATCCTCAAAAGATGCTACCAGAGAATATAAGCTTAACTGAAAAAGGGGTACCATCAAGACCCATCTTAAAGAAAACAAGGAGATACTTTTAAGCAATCAACTTTCTTCCATTTTACAGCACTAAAGCAACTTTCTAGTTGCAAAGAAGCCAACATGATCTAGTATGATTCGTCAGAATGAAACTGAGCCAGCAGCTCTGCCTAAAAAGGGTTATAGGTGCACGCAAAAAAAAAGAAAATAAAAATCTAAATGCAGATGGAGGAAATATCAAATAGCAATCAGTATATATTGCTCAAGTTAAGGAATGAATTTCCCACTTACGTGTGCATTCGTGACTGTGCAAAAATGCTTATAAGCCCCGCAATTAAACTTCAAATTTACGCTAAATAACTAATTCAATCAAAAGATTCATTCAATTCTTACCAGGAAAATTGATCCCTATGGTACAAATGATATAGCAACGACTTCTATACCATCAAATTAGTAAATTACTACTGTAATTTAATGAAAATGGTTTGCTTATGAGTAATAAAATTTAATTACTAGTGCTAGTTAACCCAGCAGTTGAGTTCATAAGAAATAAACCATTCAAGTCCCCTACACATGACAATATTTTTTTGTACGAAAGTCATGAGATTCTATTGGTTTTGGATGAAGACTGCCATAAGCTTCCATTAATTTTGGAAGATGCAACAGGTTAAATCAAGTAATATGCCACACAGATTTCATTAAGTTTCAAACTTCAATGCTGGACCATCCTCCTTATCAGAGAGGAGCTTACTGGAGAAAATCCAAGAAACACACCCCAAAGTGATCTATAATTAAGTTGCAGCAGGATACAAAGCTACAACATGAACCCTTCTCAGAGAAACTAGCCAGTCAAAAGACAATGCAGCCAGTACTACTTTGCATGCCATACATATCTCAAAGCAATGACTGCAAATGAAGGAAAACCTGAGACTTTTTCCTAACTATGAAAATGCTCATGATGGGTTATGAATGACCACACAAGAATTGTCAACTATTCTAACATACGCCTCACTGAAAAATGTTTGAATGCATTGAATATTCTACTAAATGCATATTAGAAGGAATTAAGAGGTCTCAATAGACAGGAAAATAGCTCCAATGTGGATGCTGTGGATTTTCCCCATAATCAATACAGACTCGGAAGAAGGAATCTAAGAATGTTTTAGGGAACCTTTTCAATTAAAAAATCAAAACACCTACTGTATTGCCATGAAGTTTTTCATATTAAACCCTCTCAAAACACACTTATACCCCCTTTCACTTATATTAGCCTTTTCATCCACTTCTGGCCATCCTATTTTTCATCCATTAACCTCAACCTTTTCTCTTTCATTATCCTTCAACATCCAGACTTCATTTTCATCGACGAGAGTTGGTTCAACCTTAGGTCTAACAAACATTCCACAACCTCTTCTGAAACTTTTAAACAATTCTATTTACGTCTTTTTTCTGAGCCAAAAGTTATATTTACTCCCAAAATACCTCAAATCAACAGCTAAATTCATACTACATCAATAAGCATAAGTTCCCTAGTTTCAAATTACCCTTGTAACCACTCTTGTTCGCTTTTGCTCTCAACTCTCTCCTCTTACAAACTTTAAACATTCTCTTGCCTCTGCAGTCTCCTCCCTATCTTAAGTCAGTGCCGCATTGCCTACAAACATCAAGCCTTTCACACTCCGTAAATGACACGTTTTCTTTTCCCACATTTCTCTACATATATCTACAGACCTTTTAACGATAAATCAGCTCTACTAACAAAAGGGGGTTTCAAAAATAAAAGAGACAAGTCAGTCACATTATTTGTCTAACAGCTGAATAAGTCGATCAGCTTAAAACACAAAGCCACTTATCTTTACCTTACACCCACACAAACTATCACTCAGGAAATCATGGCCATTCTATTCCATTCTTCCAATCCACTTATCCAGCCTTTTGGATGTTTTTCTCTCATCCCCCTTCCCAATAGTTCTGTGCTAAGTATATACTCTTCAATATTTTACCATCAACTGTTCTTCCTATATGACCAAGTCATCTTATAACAGTGATTCAGCTTTTAGCCTTAATTAAAAAAGCGCTATTATTCCAGATTTCTCAACCTTTCCAGTCTGTTTGTGCAACATATGGTACACAAAATGTTAATATCAACAGCTTCTAACCTTTCCAAATCCCCACTTCACTTATAAAAAGTTAAGTTCTTTCCACGATCTCTTTATAATTCAACTGACGTTGACATTCCGTTTCCATAACTACTGCGTGTATCCAGGTACCATCTTAGCTATATTCATCCTATCATCATTCTCCATCCCACGCAATATCTACTGCTCCATCTTCCTGTTTCTCATAGCTAATATCTTGCTCTTATTTATTTACAAACATTTTCTCTCTCTAATCTGCATTTTTTCTTCATTATCCCCCAACAAAAATTATAACTTGCATACACCAGACACCTCAGATTCTACACTCACGAACCCTTTTATTGCCATACTATCTGCCTACTTATCTACTCTTAGTCCTATCTCTGACCTGCATCAAACCATTCACCAAAAAATTAAACATCTGTGCAATCATCACTTTTAACCCATACTCGTCATTTGCCCATTACACCCAGTCTCATGCTTTAGTTTAATCATAAAACACATTCAATCATTCTCAACTAACAGATTTCTACACATGTTCTCAACATCTTCTACCTATGCCACATACAGAAATTTTCATTCCTTGTTCAAGCTTTTCACATAAACGCTTCATAACAGTTCCTGCAAACACCGTCTATCTTGTCTGAACGCATAATGGTCTTTCCCCATCTGTTCCTCTGACCTTAGTCTTTCTATTTATCCTAAATTTCTACCACAAAACTCAAGTTATATTGCACACTTATGACTTTATGTCATTTATAGGAGCTTTACTTCAATAAAAAGAGAACAGTCATTCATATCAAACCTTAAATAACAAAGTGGAATTCTTTTACTTGCAATCAATTCAAAGTTTATGCAGAATAATATCTCCCAGTTTCCAAAATGAACTGTATGAAACCTCTTGCTTTAGAAAATATAAAGAAATGAAAGTGTATTTTTTCTCAAAAACTTTACAGCGCTCAACACAAGAGAAATTATTCAAAACATTACATTTCCAAATCTTGGGAACCAGCGTTCCTTAATTCTCCAGTAAATAAGAAGTTAAAACACATCGCCAGTGAACTTAGAAGGT
>NC_090765.1:16903445-17075945 GCF_036898095.1 Palaemon carinicauda | reverse complement strand
AGTACAAGGAGAACCCTTCAGCAAGGTAATAATTGGCATTGTGGGACCGTGACCGAGAATGAAGAAAGGCCACGTGTATAAATTAACTTTGATATGTTCAGTGACAAGATACCCAGAAGCCATACCCTGTCAGGAACATAAGGGCCAAAGTAATCACCAAGAAGTTACTAGACTTTATTACCAAGTTTGGTATTCCGGAAATCATTCAGTGACTGAGGAACAAATTTCTAGTCAAAATTGTTTCAGGATGTGATGAAACTACCGGATGCAAAACAACAACTGTTTACTGCCAATCACCCAGAGACCCAAGGTGCAATAGAGAGGTTTCATGAAACCCTATAAAGTATGTTAACAAAGTACTGCAACAAAACAGGAAATGAATGGGACATCGGACTACCTTTGATGTTATTTGAGGTAGTGCAATGCTTGTCAGGAAAGCATGGTATGTAGCCTGAATGAAATGGTGTTTGGACGAGAAGTAAGAGGATGGCTCGACTTCTTTGAAGTCAAGAGGAGAGAAAGGTTGTGCCTAGTGATGTATGCTCTGCTTACGCAATGGCGAGAGCTGGCGAGTTGGCCAGAGCTGGCAAACTGGTGAGCGCTGTCGCACGGGAGAGTGCTGGCTGGCGTGCCGGAGAGCACTGGTGTGCCGGAGAGCGCTGGTGTGCAGGAGAGCGCTGGTGAGCTGGTAAGCACTGACACGCTGGTGCAGAAGAGCTGGTGCTGGCGAGCTAGTGAGCGCTGGTGTGCTGGCGAGCTAGTGAGCGCTGGTGTGCTGGCGAGCGCTGGTGAGCTAGTAAATGCTGGAGAGCTCTGAATTGCTAGAGGGCGCTGACCTGCTAGAGAGCGCCGAGGTGCAAGAGTGTGTTGGCACACTGGTGAGCGCTAAAGTGCTGGTGAGTGCTAGGGCGCTGGTGAGCGCTGGCGCACAGCTGGAGCACGATCTGGGAGTTGGATCGTTGGCGAGGGAGTGCACTGACAAATGGGAGAGAGTTGCGCAGGAGCCTGGGGCACTGGTGAGCCACGCATTAGTTGACATTGAAGTGTCGGATTATTGGCCCATGAGAGCGCTGGAAACACAAGTGCACTGGAGAGAGCTAACACGCTGGAGAGCGCTGAAAAACTAGCGAGCGCTGACATGCTAGTGAGTGTTGGCTCGTAGCTGGAGCACGATCTGGGTGCTGGTTCGTTGGCATGCACGCTGATGGACCAGGTCCCTGGTGTTAGGAACAGCGACTGCAAGTCATGAAGCTGGTGATATGCAGAATATTGGTGCGTAGGATGACAGGAACAGGGATGTGACCTTAGGAAGGACAAACAACTTCCAAAGGGGATCGGGCCCAATGCACACGAGAGTCCATGGCCGAAGTCCGAGGACTAGCCGTAGAGTCGTCGGAAGAAGGTCCAGGAGAATACCGCTGATATCATGAGCTATGGGTCGTTTGGAAGAGTAGGGTCTGGAATGAGAGCTCTCTCAATCACTTTTCTGATCCAAGAGAAAATGGTATTCCTTGTGATCCTCCTCTTGACCTTCCCCATGCTAAAAAAAAAAAAAAACGCTTGCACACGGGGGCGAGCTGTTGCCCTTCTTTTCAAGTAACACTTCTAATTTCTCACTGGACAAAGTAACAGTTGGTCTGGATCTTCGGTTACAGAATGAAGACTCTCTATCCGGAATGGGCCGAACTGACTCCAGTACACCCGGATTTTGAGTCTTAGCAATGAACTCAAGAGGGATGTAGCTGAGGATTACTTCTTCCTATCTCCTCGAGTGGGAGACGTCAGAAGATAGACCATGCAGTTCACCGACTCTCTTGGCCGAGGATAAAGCAAGTGGAAACACCGTCTTCCATGTGAGGTGGCAATATGAAGCCTGGTGTAATGGTTCGTAAGGGGGGCCCTTCAGAGACTAAAGGACCTGAACCACGTTCCAAGGAGGAGGTCTAAGTTCTGACTGGGGACAAGTAAGCTCGTAACTACGTACGAGTAAAGAAATACTCCTTTCAGTTTAAAGGCGAGACTCAAGGTTGAGAGGTAGCCTTTGACTGCCAAAACAGAGAGAAGCATATCTTTCCAAAGATGTACAAGGAACTCCACTATAGTTGGAACAGAGGCATCGAGGGGAGAGATACCCCTTCCCCGACACCAACCACAGAAAACCGACCACTTTGTCCGGTAGACTGCCTCTGTGGATCGTCTAAGGTGTACGGCCATTCTTTTTGCAACTCGTTGCAACAAGCTTCTCTGTGTGAGGAAGTGCTAAACACTCTCCAGGCGTGAAGACAAAACGAAGCTACGGTTCTGTGGTAAATGTTGGCATGCGGTTATTTGAGCAGGTCGTGTTGTGGAGGGAGTTCCCCTGGGATCTCTGTGAGGAGCTGCAGGTCAGGGAACCACTCTGCATGATGCCATAAAGGAGCTATCAGAGTCATTCGTAGGTTGCTGCTTGCTCGAACCTGGTTGAAGAGTTTTCTCATCAAACAGAACGTGGGAAACTCGTAAGCGTCCAGGTTTATCTACCGTTGTTGGAAAGCATCTTGCCAAAGAGCTTGGGGATCCGAGACTGGATTGCAGTATAAAGAGAGCCTCAAGTTCCGAGCCATTACACACAGATCCACAGTCAGGGAACCCCACAAAGTCAGGACTTTGTTGGCTACTAGAGGATTCAAAGACCACTCACAGCCCACTATCTGCCAGCACATTCCGTCTGCCTGGAATGGAGCGAGCCCATAGGGTCACAGAGTTGTCTTCTGCCCATCAGAGTATATCTACTGCTAGATGGCACAGCTGCTGCAACAAGGTACCACCTTGCTTGTTTAAATAACCCACAACCGTGGTATTGTCGCTCATCAATACCACTGAGTGCCCTGCCAGGAACTGGTGGAGCTGTTTGAGGGCCAGGAAGGCTGCCCTCATCTCTAACAGATTTATGTGCTGGTACCTTTCTGATTCGGACCATTGGCCGGAGATGTTGTGGTGCAACAAGTGAGTACCCCACCCTTCTTTTGATGCATCTGAAAAGAGCATCAGTTCTGGGGAGGAACAAGATGATTGACCCCTTTGCAGAGGTTTGAGTCTGCCTGCCAAAATCTGAGGTCCGACCATTCCTCTTGTCCTATGCGGACCAGACAATCCCTAGAATCGATGGACTGATTCCATTGGGATTTCAGGCACCACTGGAGGGATCTCATCCTGAGGCGACTGTTGGGAACTAGTTGGGCCAGACATTAGAGGTGACCGAGCAGGCGAAGCTAGCTCTACATCAGGAGCTCTTATCGCCTGTGGAAGATCTGTGCTACCTCCCTCAGCCTCTGAATCCCTTCGTCTGATGGGAAAGCTTTGTGCCTTATGATGTCTATTCACATGCCAAGGTATACCAGTTCTTGAGAGGTAAGCAGGTGAAATTTCTCGAGGTTTATCACGATACCCAGATCTTGGCAAAACCTTAGAAGCTCGTCTCATTGGCAAAGAAGGACCGTCTCTGAGTAACTTAGGAGACGGATGCCAAATGCGAGCCCAAAATGACACTAGGGAGAACACTCTCACGAAGACCTGGGTTCCTGTGGAACAACCGAAACATAGCACCTTGAACTGGCAATGCTTCTGGTCTAGCATGAATCTTAAATACTTCCGAGAAGACGGTTGGATTGGGATATGGAAGTATGCGTCCTTCAGATCTACAGTGCACATGAAGTCATGCGATCTTATTGCTTGTCCGACCGTATCAGCCGTCTCTGTTCTAAACGGGGTCTGTTCAACAAACCTGTTCAGACCTGAGAGGTCGATGACTAGTCTCCAGCCATCAGAAGCCTTTTTCACAAGAAACAGTCGACTGTAGAAGCCTGGGGACCTGTCGGTGACCTCTTGGAGAGCACCCTTTTCCAACATGGTCTGGACTTCTGCCCGGAGGGCAAACTCCCATGTGGATACCTTCGCATAAGAGTTCGATGAAAGAGGCACTCAAGTCCGTGGAGGGAGAGAGACAGTGAACGGGATGCAATAACCTGACAAAATCACCTCGAGTGTTCAGGGCTCGGCCCCGTAATAAAGCCACCTCTGCCAGGGGCTCTGCAGGCATCCCCCCACAGGTGGTCATGTGGGAGGATTGCTCGTCCTAGTGGGATCGGCCTTGGCTGGATCCCCTCTTCCCTTTGCCTCCATGAAATGAATTCTTGCCACGAAAGGCCTGTTTAGACAGATTTTGACCCTGCTGTTATAGGGGTCTAGCCCTTTTCACCTGCAGTTTTGGAGATGGTTTCCTCTGTGGTTAAGAAGTGTAAGACTGGCTGTCAAGACCTGGATAAGGGAGTCCTGGATGGGCTTCCTCCACTTCTCTGATACCCGCTCGACATCCTCAGGATTGAAAAGAGCTATCTTAGAAAGGAGCATTCCTGAGTCTCGCCACATTGGCCTGAGGGAGTTGCCTCTGAAATCTTCCTATGAAGGCATCCCTCCTCTTCAAGATGGTGTTGGCTCAGAGGAGGTTTATCACTTGATGGGAGAGGAACCAGACAATAAGAAAGTCTCCACAGACTCCCTGGTGGACTCCCGAGACCAGTCCTGGGACTGGATCAGTTTTCCTAAAGAACCCAACCAGAAGTCGAGCCACGAATGAATGAAAGATTTGAAGTTCTCTGGCATAATGACATTGAAGGTCATTGATGCCAATATCGTTTATTATAAATAAAGATTAAAAGAATATTCAATTAAAACCAGAAAAGCAAATGTTATAAAAGTTAAATAGCATTAAGAAGACCTTCTTTGATATAAATTTAAAAATACCACTAGAATTGTACTACACATCATGTCCAAGGATCTTGGCAAGGATCAACCTGCCATCCTCACCTCGAGCCTCAAACAGATATCTATTTCTTTCTGTGCTATAAGTGGGGCATTCAGTCAAATAAGGCCTCACTGTCAAGGGTATCAAACAGTCGTCGCAATACGGTTGGTGTTGGCCAGCCAGCAGAAACTCGTGTGTCATCTAAGTGTGACCAATGCAGAGACGACAAAGATTAGTCTCCCATTTTCAGAGCATCCGATTATACCTCCAAGGGGATATAACAATCCCAATTTCTCGCATCTTATTTCCGATTAAACTATCCCAATGCTGTTGCCAATTGTTATGAATAGAATTCATAATTGCTGGTAAAAAATCATTACAGAGAATGGGATACCTTCTTGGTAGCAACTCGGCTGCAGCACTCTTTGCCAGTGAATCTGCCTCTTCATTTCCAGACACACCTACGTCTGCCAGAACCCAGCAAAATCGAACTGTTATATCTTTCAGGCAAATAATCAAAAGCCACTCTAAAATCTTTAAAACTAAAGGGTTACTAGAATTAAAACCTTCTAAAGCTTAAAAGACACTTCTTGAACCACTATAAATGGAAAATTTGCCCTCCTCTTTTTAACGCTATTTTCTCAATAGCAGTTAGTATGCTATATAATTCAGCCGTAAATATGGAAGATATCGGAGGAAGTGCCCCTCTACAGTCAAAAGAACTACTATATACTCCAAATCCAACGCCAGCATCAGATTTGGAGCCATCGGTATATATAAAAGTTGATTCCCTATGTTCTTCAAAATGTTCCATAAAAAGAGATCTAGCTTTTAATTCACTCATGTTTATATTAACACCAATAAAATATTTACAAAAAGATATCTCTGGTAATTTCCACGGAGAGGTTGATGATATCTTAAATCGAAGCACCTTACCTCTAATTATATCAAGACTATTTAATAAAGGGATTTTGACGAAGGAAAAATCTATTTCTGGGGAGAGACCTGTGACACTCTCTGCTTCTTCTTGAAGAAAGCTTGCTTTTGGTCTTCGACCTTCTTTCTGGCAGTGAGGCCCCGCCTTTCCTGCAATTTTGGGTTGCTCTCGTATCATCTTGTAGAACCTTGTTCACCTCCTCCTGAGGGAAGAGGGTTTTACCCCATCAAGAGGAAACTATCAGCCTGCTCGATTCCTGTCTGATAGAGGCCTCAGACAGAACATATTTCCCTTAACTAACCCGATCAGACCACCAAACGTGTAGGTCGAATTGGAAGGGCAGAGATTGGTTCTTCATGAATATCCGAAACAAAGTCTCAGTGGGATAAATCGAGGCTAGGGTCTCCCCGAGGTGGGGTCCGGCTCTTTAAGAGCCGGCATGGCCGAACCTTCTTTGTCAGCTTGAATAGTAAGACCTGTCCATTTATCCATAATAGGCAAGGCAAGAATGAGAGCAGCTGTAGATATGGCGTATTCCCCATTGTATGGGGGGAGCTTGGAATTATCGTACCCCCCAGACCGACAACATCCTGGTCCAGACAGATCGGGCCTGCCCTTTAGGAAATAATACTGTTACCTTCGGTACCTTGTCTAACCTAACCAAGGCATGCTCTTTCAATCGAACGAATCCTTTGAATGGGAATTCTAGCCCCTGAGAGTAAATTCTAGGTCCTCCAGAGGGCGGACGTCTATGCCATCCAGAGTTATGGTACCATCTATATATGGGACATGTGAGGCAAATTTCTATGTGTTGTTTTTATCGAAGGAGGTTACTTCAATACACCTGGGGCTGTAGGGGGAGTCATCCGAGTTCCTGAACGGTTCCGACTCACCACCATATCTTTGAGCTCCGTCATATCGTTTATTATAAATAAAGATTAAAAGAATATTCAATTAAAACCAGAAAAGCAAATGTTATAAAAGTTAAATAGCATTAAGAAGACCTTCTTTGATATAAATTTAAAAATACCACTAGAATTGTACTACACATCATGTCCAAGGATCTTGGCAAGGATCAACCTGCCATCCTCACCTCGAGCCTCAAACAGATATCTATTTCTTTCTGTGCTATAAGTGGGGCATTCAGTCAAATAAGGCCTCACTGTCAAGGGTATCAAACAGTCGTCGCAATACGGTTGGTGTTGGCCAGCCAGCAGAAACTCGTGTGTCATCTAAGTGTGACCAATGCAGAGACGACAAAGATTAGTCTCCCATTTTCAGAGCATCCGATTATACCTCCAAGGGGATATAACAATCCCAATTTCTCGCATCTTATTTCCGATTAAACTATCCCAATGCTGTTGCCAATTGTTATGAATAGAATTCATAATTGCTGGTAAAAAATCATTACAGAGAATGGGATACCTTCTTGGTAGCAACTCGGCTGCAGCACTCTTTGCCAGTGAATCTGCCTCTTCATTTCCAGACACACCTACGTCTGCCAGAACCCAGCAAAATCGAACTGTTATATCTTTCAGGCAAATAATCAAAAGCCACTCTAAAATCTTTAAAACTAAAGGGTTACTAGAATTAAAACCTTCTAAAGCTTAAAAGACACTTCTTGAACCACTATAAATGGAAAATTTGCCCTCCTCTTTTTAACGCTATTTTCTCAATAGCAGTTAGTATGCTATATAATTCAGCCGTAAATATGGAAGATATCGGAGGAAGTGCCCCTCTACAGTCAAAAGAACTACTATATACTCCAAATCCAACGCCAGCATCAGATTTGGAGCCATCGGTATATATAAAAGTTGATTCCCTATGTTCTTCAAAATGTTCCATAAAAAGAGATCTAACTTTTAATTCACTCATGTTTATATTAACACCAATAAAATATTTACAAAAAGATATCTCTGGTAATTTCCACGGAGAGGTTGATGATATCTTAAATCGAAGCACCTTACCTCTAATTATATCAAGACTATTTAATAAAGGGATTTTGACGAAGGAAAAATCTATTTCTGGGGAGAGACCTGTGACACTCTCTGCTTCTTCTTGAAGAAAGCTTGCTTTTGGTCTTCGACCTTCTTTCTGGCAGTGAGGCCCCGCCTTTCCTGCAATTTTGGGTTGCTCTCGTATCATCTTGTAGAACCTTGTTCACCTCCTCCTGAGGGAAGAGGGTTTTACCCCATCAAGAGGAAACTATCAGCCTGCTCGATTCCTGTCTGATAGAGGCCTCAGACAGAACGTATTTCCCTTAACTAACCCGATCAGACCACCAAACGTGTAGGTCGAATTGGAAGGGCAGAGATTGGTTCTTCATGAATATCCGAAACAAAGTCTCAGTGGGATAAATCGAGGCTAGGGTCTCCCCGAGGTGGGGTCCGGCTCTTTAAGAGCCGGCATGGCCGAACCTTCTTTGTCAGCTTGAATAGTAAGACCTGTCCATTTATCCATAATAGGCAAGGCAAGAATGAGAGCAGCTGTAGATATGGCGTATTCCCCATTGTATGGGGGGAGCTTGGAATTATCGTACCCCCCAGACCGACAACATCCTGGTCCAGACAGATCGGGCCTGCCCTTTAGGAAATAATACTGTTACCTTCGGTACCTTGTCTAACCTAACCAAGGCATGCTCTTTCAATCGAACGAATCCTTTGAATGGGAATTCTAGTCCCTGAGAGTAAATTCTAGGTCCTCCAGAGGGCGGACGTCTATGCCATCCAGAGTTATGGTACCATCTATATATGGGACATGTGAGGCAAATTTCTATGTGTTGTTTTTATCGAAGGAGGTTACTTCGATACACCTGGGGCTGTAGGGGGAGTCATCCGAGTTCCTGAACGGTTCCGACTCACCACCATATCTTTGAGCTCCGTCATATCGTTTATTATAAATAAAGATTAAAAGAATATTCAATTAAAACCAGAAAAGCAAATGTTATAAAAGTTAAATAGCATTAAGAAGACCTTCTTTGATATAAATTTAAAAATACCACTAGAATTGTACTACACATCATGTCCAAGGATCTTGGCAAGGATCAACCTGCCATCCTCACCTCGAGCCTCAAACAGATATCTATTTCTTTCTGTGCTATAAGTGAGGCATTCAGTCAAATAAGGCCTCACTGTCAAGGGTATCAAACAGTCGTCGCAATACGGTTGGTGTTGGCCAGCCAGCAGAAACTCGTGTGTCATCTAAGTGTGACCAATGCAGAGACGACAAAGATTAGTCTCCCATTTTCAGAGCATCCGATTATACCTCCAAGGGGATATAACAATCCCAATTTCTCGCATCTTATTTCCGATTAAACTATCCCAATGCTGCTGCCAATTGTTATGAATAGAATTCATAATTGCTGGTAAAAAATCATTACAGAGAATGGGATACCTTCTTGGTAGCAACTCGGCTGCAGCACTCTTTGCCAGTGAATCTGCCTCTTCATTTCCAGACACACCTACGTCTGCCAGAACCCAGCAAAATCGAACTGTTATATCTTTCAGGCAAATAATCAAAAGCCACTCTAAAATCTTTAAAACTAAAGGGTTACTAGAATTAAAACCTTCTAAAGCTTAAAAGACACTTCTTGAACCACTATAAATGGAAAATTTGCCCTCCTCTTTTTAACGCTATTTTCTCAATAACAGTTAGTATGCTATATAATTCAGCCGTAAATATGGAAGATATCGGAGGAAGTGCCCCTCTACAGTCAAAAGAACTACTATATACTCCAAATCCAACGCCAGCATCAGATTTGGAGCCATCGGTATATATAAAAGTTGATTCCCTATGTTCTTCAAAATGTTCCATAAAAAGAGATCTAGCTTTTAATTCACTCATGTTTATATTAACACCAATAAAATATTTACAAAAAGATATCTCTGGTAATTTCCACGGAGAGGTTGATGATATCTTAAATCGAAGCACCTTACCTCTAATTATATCAAGACTATTTAATAAAGGGATTTTGACGAAGGAAAAATCTATTTCTGGGGAGAGACCTGTGACACTCTCTGCTTCTTCTTGAAGAAAGCTTGCTTTTGGTCTTCGACCTTCTTTCTGGCAGTGAGGCCCCGCCTTTCCTGCAATTTTGGGTTGCTCTCGTATCATCTTGTAGAACCTTGTTCACCTCCTCCTGAGGGAAGAGGGTTTTACCCCATCAAGAGGAAACTATCAGCCTGCTCGATTCCTGTCTGATAGAGGCCTCAGACAGAACGTATTTCCCTTAACTAACCCGATCAGACCACCAAACGTGTAGGTCGAATTGGAAGGGCAGAGATTGGTTCTTCATGAATATCCGAAACAAAGTCTCAGTGGGATAAATCGAGGCTAGGGTCTCCCCGAGGTGGGGTCCGGCTCTTTAAGAGCCGGCATGGCCGAACCTTCTTTGTCAGCTTGAATAGTAAGACCTGTCCATTTATCCATAATAGGCAAGGCAAGAATGAGAGCAGCTGTAGATATGGCGTATGCCCCATTGTATGGGGGGAGCTTGGAATTATCGTACCCCCCAGACCGACAACATCCTGGTCCAGACAGATCGGGCCTGCCCTTTAGGAAATAATACTGTTACCTTCGGTACCTTGTCTAACCTAACCATGGCATGCTCTTTCAATCGAACGAATCCTTTGAATGGGAATTCTAGTCCCTGAGAGTAAATTCTAGGTCCTCCAGAGGGCGGACGTCTATGCCATCCAGAGTTATGGTACCATCTATATATGGGACATGTGAGGCAAATTTCTATGTGTTGTTTTTATCGAAGGAGGTTACTTCGATACACCTGGGGCTGTAGGGGGAGTCATCCGAGTTCCTGAACGGTTCCGACTCACCACCATATCTTTGAGCTCCGTCATAGCCCCTTGGCTTTCCCTAGAATGTGTTGCTTTTAGCAGTCACGGTTTTATGCAAGGTAATATGAACATCAGGATCCTTTGAGGGTCCTAGGTCAGTGACGCAGGTAATTGCAAAGCTGAAGGCTCAAAACTCATCACCACCTACCTTCCCGTCCATGGGGTCGATGTCCAACCCTAGAGAGGACACTCCGAGGAGATAGGGTCCTCTAGATGGAGCATTCCTTCCAAACCTTGATACCCAAGGGCGGAGAGCCGCTCTTGCAGGCCGGAGAGATTCATCATCATCCTGAAAGAAGTGAGGGGATTAGTGATGAAGGAGAAGACCGTTCTCCTCAATTAGCAATGCATACATTAATCCGGATCAAATTAAATCATCTCCAAAGGATACCAAAAGGAAACATATTAGAACCAACTTACATCATGGGTCCGGAGTAGGGAGGACAGCTCGTAGCAGAGCGTGCATGACTCCGGGAACCATACCATGTAGGCGGACCTTCTGTAAAAGAAAGGGGACATAAGTCTGGATGTTCCTTGAAACTCTGGTTAGTGATCCTATTCACAGGCTGGGATCAACCGTATAATTATAACTAATAAAAATGCCTACATTTATGCATATATTTAATTATAACTATGTATAAATATGGATAAATATCCATACAACATAGTGTTCAAATAGAAATAAATTTCTACTCCGTACTTGGAACCGAATGCTAGCCCCTTCTAATGA
Source organism: Palaemon carinicauda (assembly GCF_036898095.1). NCBI lineage: Eukaryota > Metazoa > Arthropoda > Malacostraca > Decapoda > Palaemonidae > Palaemon > Palaemon carinicauda. Next base: position 17,064,645 of record NC_090765.1, on the reverse strand, counting down.
AAAGCCAGGTCGAAACCAACCATACCATAAGAGGCTATCTACTGTTCCTTGAGACTGGTCAGTGAACAGATGAATCAATTGAATACTAATATCCAGTAACCACGTAACGTGTAACTATAAACCTCATCGGTAAAATAATGTTAACCCCGGTTCTGAACGTCTGAGTCAGGGGTGGCTAACCTATGGCTCATGCGCCAACAGTGGCGCATTTCATGATTACAAGTGTCGCACTATACCCCAAAGATAGTAAATTGAATGACTTTTCTTTAAAATTGCTAATTATGTTCATATATTTTCATTAGGACATTCAAGAATAGCTAATGAATATTATCAACGCAAATTCAAAGTGTCATTAAAGTAAGTACAGTTTACTTTGTATTCATGTTAAATCCTTTCCTTTACAGCTAAAACAAAAGATTGGCCACCCGTGGTCTGAGTGATCTCTGTTGCCACCGGAGATCCGGTGACAAAGGTCCGTCATAGTGAAAACGTGAACATCAGAGGAAAGCTAATACTAACCTCGATGCTGAACGTCTGTTCGATATCCGGTTAAGCCGGAGATTCGATGAAAAGGACCGTAATAACGATATTGTGATTATTCATGAAAAAAGGGTTCATACCCTGGTTCTGATCGTCTGATTGATCAAAATGTTAACTCCGGTTCTGATCGTCTGACTGATCTCTGTTTGTACCGGAGATCCAGTGACAACAATCCGTCATCGTGAAATCGTGACCCTCAGCGGTACGATAACATTCCTCAATACTGAATGTCTGTGTTATCTCCAGTGAAGCCGGAGATTCGATGAAAAAAGGGACCGTAATAATGTAATTGTGATCAATCATGAAAAAGGTTCGTGTGTAAAAGGCCGCAGCCGGAGTCTGAGTGCCGGATTTGACCGTTGCACTCCAAATATCTGACTAGTTCTCACCCAATGAGTATCCATTATAGCGGAGTAAAACTCAAGACGGAGCTAAGGGTGTCCGTATAAAGCGACCCCAAATAATGACTCATACACTAACGTAACCTATTAATAGTGCTAGCTCTATTAACAGTAACCACAACAATAAAACATAAATATCATTAAACGTAATATCATCAACTCGGAGAATAAGAGGAGGCAGGAATAACTCGTGATCGTATAAAAACGAAAAACGGGAAATCCACCTCTTTTACTCGAGCTTAATAAAGAAAACGAGAGAAGGGGTAACTTCGTAACTGTAGAAACAGAAAACGAGCACTCTATGCTCACGCTCTCAAGGTTACATAATAAAACTAACATCACACAATAATATAGGCAAAATAATAAATTTGATTGCTTTTTTCTTAGTAATAGTAATAACCAAGAACGAAGAATAATGACAACGTAACAAATAAACATAAAGATATACAGTAGTCTAAAACGAGCACCTTCCTGAGGCGTGAACATAACTATAACAAAGACTAAATTGCTATTCTCACCGGCCGTCACAGATCGACCCAAAAATTATTTTACCCAAAAACCATAAGGTTGAGGAGATTTTGGGTGCAACTTGAAGTACGTTGGGTGCCTTACAAGGCTTGCAGTCTGAAAGGCTAAAGAGTTTGGGAGTCTTTGTAACTTAAACCAATACTAAATAATGGAAGACATTCGGTAATGGTCTAGAGGTAACTCTCCAGCATCAACAAGGAGACTTGGGATAGTTGAGGTTATAAATGCTCCTGTGGGCAATCTAATACTAGCATGATGTACTAAATCTAATATCTTTAATCGACTTGTGGTAGGTGAGGAATATATTTCACACCCACAACTAATTTTGAAAAATTAAGGCCTAGTATAACTTCAAAATAGTTTTACGGTCTGCCCCAATGATGTATGGGACAATACTTTTAAAAGATTCAGAGCCTCAAGACATTTAGCTTTCAACGCCTTTTAAGTGAGGAACTTATGTAATCCTAGAATCAAAAATCAATCGTAAAAATTTAGCTTCACCTACACATGGGATTCGTTGACCTTTCATGTATATATCCGGATCTAGATGTACTCCCGGATACGACAGAAATAGACAAAATATAGTTTTGCTTGTTGAAAACCTGAACTCATTCCTATCAGCCCACTGAATAATTTTGTCAATTGCGAGTTGTAGTTTTTTCTCAACCATTGCTATTCTAGCTCCAGCAAATGATATGGAGAGATCATCCACAAATAGTGTTGAGAGAATATCTTGGGAATGACTGAGGATATTCCATTAATTGCTAGTGCAAACAGGGTTAGGCTTCTTCTTGACATTTCATCTCTGATTGAGTTTCCCCCACTCTCACTTGAAAAACTTTATGTGAAAGAAATGATTGAATAAACAGTGGTACCTCTCCTCTTGATCCCAATTCATGAATGGTTTCGAGTATACCATATCTCCATGCAGTATCATATGCCTTTTCAAGGTAAAAAAAAAGACTATTACATGGTGTTGTTTGGAAGTAAAGGCTTCATAAATAGAGCACTCAAGTCGTATCAACCCATCAGTTGTTGAGTGCATTTTTTTGAATCCACACTGGGTATGGGGATAAAATACCTTTCTTTTCAAGGTACCACATCAGTCTTGCACTGAAAATTTTCTCCATGATCTTACATAAGCAAGATGTCAATGCAATTGGTCGATAGTTTGCTGCTAAAAACTTATCCTTACCCGGTTTTGAAAAAGCTAAAATAATGGCTAGTTCCCAAACACTTGGATAACTATGATCCTGCCATATTCTATTAATAATAATAAAAATAAATAACTTTGTATTAACTGGTACATGTTTAATCATTGCATATGGAATTCCATCGGGTCCAGGGGCTGTATCATTACAAGTGCAAAGGGCAGAATCAAATTCTCTTTCAGCAAAAGGAGAATTGTATGACTCCTCCCTTCCTGTTGCGAAATTTAAAACTTTCTTTTCTGCAATGTACCTATGCTGGTGACCAGGGGCTGCTACACACTTGCATGATATATTTGAGAAATGATCAACCAGGCCATTGCAAACCTCAGTTGCTCCAGTCACATAATGCCCATTCATTTTCAACACTGGTGGTGGGTTGGGGGTAAATTTCTCTACTATTTTTTTTTTTACTTTCCTCCACAAAGAAGATGGTGGTGTTTTACTGTTAATGGAGGAAACAAAAGACACCAACTAGTCAGAGATTTTCTGGTGGCTCTGTGCAAGACTGTTAATTCTGAAGACCACCACTCGACTGGTCGTCGTTTGAATAATCCTGTGGTTTTGGGAATCGAGTTGATTCTTGCTGTATGGAGAGTTCCATTCAGTAAGTCTATGGCAACATCAATACTTTTGCACTGTTCTGCAATCCCCTCGATTTCACTTAGCTAACGAAATTTAACCCAGTACACTTTGCCGAGATTCCATCGTAGAGAGATCTTTGTAACGTGGACCATGGTTGGTGTTTATAATGATTGGTGCATGATCACTAGTATGCCAATCATCTACTGTCCTCCAATCGAAATCAAGAAGGCAGTTAGAGCTTGCAATTGAAAGGTCAATGCATGACAAGGTACCTGTCTGATCATGGAAGTCTGTGGGCTCTCCTGTATTAAGGAGTTCAACATTTTCGTTTTCCACAATTAATGATATAATAATGCCCCTGGTGTTTGCTAAAACATCACCCCACAAAGAATGTCTACCATTCAAATCTCAAAGTAAAGGAAAAGGTTGGGGGAGCTGTTGAATCACCTCGACTAAATTATCATACGATAAGTTATCATTTGGAGGCAAGTACAGAGAGCAGATTGTATATTTTCTCCCTCTATCAATCTGTACAACCACTGCTGCAGAGGTGTACAAATAAATATGACAAATTCGTAGGTAATTTGTATTTTTCCTAACGATATAAACTTTAGCTATTTATTAGGGGTATTACTTTCGGCGTAGCTGAAATGACGAGCCATTAAAGTTTAGCGAGGGTTAACTACCCACACCACTAGTTAGCGGGGGGGGGGGGGGGGGGGGTTAGGGGGAGGTAGCTTGCTACCGCTGCCACTCACGCACCCGTGATTTAGCTCACTTTGCTTGGAAGTAAGACTTCAAGGGGGATAGGGCTGGCAGGCAAGTTTGTATAAACAGCTAAGGTTTGTATTGTTAGGAAAAATAAAAAATACCTGCGAATTTGTAATTTGTTCTGTAACTAGAATACAAACCACGCTATTTATTAGGGGTGACTCACTCATTAGGAAGGGTGGACAACCCTGTGAATCTGGCTTTTGGCTTTACCCGGGAGCTCCTTACCCGAGTATGTTAGTACTCAACAATAAAGAGTCCGTGCACCTCGCTAAAACCTTGCTACACAAAGTCTGCGGCCTACGCAAGCTGAGTGTTGAGATATGCAGAAGTGTGACTGTCTACGTAAAGCTATTCTGAGTCTCTTGTAGGAAAAACTGTTGTAACCAAGACTTTCCCAATACCACCTCGCCAGGGTATGGGGACGCAACAGTATTAGGTTAATACTAGATACACAAGGGAGCATGGTTTACGTGCAGTGGTTTGAGGTCAGCTTATGCAGAGAACCCAGGATGCTGCTTTCCCCACGTGAGGGGAGGATGAAGAAAAGAATAAGAGCCAGTCAAATCTTTTCACTCACGCAGACTAAACGGATTTTGAGCAAAGCAAAAAATCTATTTTTGGGTGAGAGTGCCATGTTGTCCTGATGGAAGGGATCCTTTAGGTAGCCTTCTAAGGGAAATTTACTATAGTGATACTCCCAGAGAAATAAACCGAAGGTCTCCAGGATGCTAACTCCTGGCGCGAGTATCCAATAATATCGCATAATATCAGGGGATGTATTTTTAGATACGACACATAGCAATCTTCACCGCGAATAGATTTAACTCTTTCATATAAGGGGGAAAAGTGGCGAAAGAAGGGGGTGCTGATCTAGGTACCCGGTGGATCTCTTTCCCTATTACTACTACGACACCATTCCTTTTCTTGTCGTTAAGCAAAAATGGCCGCAGATAGAGTAATTTTGGGAGGGATCAGCAAAAGGGTGGGTCCATCAGGACGACATGGCTATCTCACCCAAAAATAGATTTTTCACTTTGCTCAAAATCCATTTTTTGGGCTCTGGCCATGTCGTCCTGATGGAAGCATACTAAAGAATTAACTTGAAATTACTATGGCTGTGGGTTTGTGTATGTGTCTTCTACCTTGAATGGATTTCCTCATCTGGTCTGCTAGACCTGTATGTGAAATTCCAGTTGACTGTCATTTCCACTAAGCCTGGAACTGGTTTAGTGCTTCCTGCCCCCTGCATTGAAAGTGTGGACATCGACAATAAGGATTCAAGGTTTGAATTTCCGCAGGAATGGAAGGTAAAACTTTAGAGATTACCTTTCACTTAACTTGGAAATCTGTATTCTGATTTCAAGTTCTGGGCCCTTCTAAGGCCTAATTAAAACCCTAACATGTTTTATTTGTCTGTAACTGAGATAGTAGTAATAAGAAGCAAATACGTTTAGTATTTTTACTTTGCAACTAGATTATCAAATGTAGTTACAATAGAGTGTGAATCTGATCCATCATTAAAACACATCGGGGTCCATATTTTCTCTTGTAGGAAAAAATATGTAATTTCATTATCGGAATAATGCCACTCAATGGAGATGTGAAACCAAATCTGTCTGACTTGTACAGATTTTTGGAATGCATAAACACTGTGACGCAAACGTTCACTCGGCACTGGTGTTACTGGTCAGATATGCAACTATATGGAACAGTGTGTTAATCATCGTTGTGATTTGCACTAGAAAGTAAGTGTACCCATGCACCCAATGTACTGTAAAGTCCCAAAACAGTTCACTGTTCATCACAGCACTAGACGACGGGTTTTACAACACTACCCGCCGCCACCACAAAATGTTTTATTTCATGTACTTGCTTCGCATAGTGTTTGTAGAAGGCCCTGAATGATCTCCATGCAGTGTATGAGCGGACTCTTTCAAAGTTCATACGTTGAAAGAAGTTCAACGAAGAAGCAACTTTCCTCGGATCGTGACCTGCTGGTGTACTGTCAGGATCTGCTCTGCGAACAAAGTAGGTGAGTTTCGCTCTCAGTTGTCTTGGGGATAGGTTTGATCCTGAGGTTTCACCTCTGAAGAGCTGTCCTCCCTTGAAGTCTGAAGTTCTTTGAAGATAAACCTTAAGACACTTTACTGGGCACAGAGAGTTATCTTCCTTCAGTGGACAGATTCTCCAAGGACCCCACCTCTTAGTGGGTAGCTAGCTCATTCTTGGCAAGAAAGGCAGGATCAGGAAAGAGGTTCCGTTCTCCTGTGTCTAGGAACTGAATATGGCCTTCGTTTCTAGATAAGGCCACTATTTCAATAACTCTAGCCCCTGAGGCTATGGCAAACAGAAAAATGACTTTCTGTGTTAGATTCTTTTGAGTACAATTCTCATTGTTTAGGTTTGAAGCATAGTGCAAGACTTTGTCTAAAGACCACGTGATGGGCTTTGGTGGAGTTGCTGGCGAGTCTAGCGCATGCTTTTTGGATCTTATTAAAGATTTCACTAGAGGTCCACTCCAAAGGCATACAGAAGTGGTCTAGCCAGGGCCGACTTACACGAGGTAATCGTAGTAGAAGCCAGGCCTTGTTCGTGTAGGAATACGAAGAATACTAGACAGAAATTAATCGATATTTCAGTCGGTTTCCTTGTTTTCACCAAGGAAACCCATTTCTTCCATGACGATTCATATTGTCTCCTAGTCGAACTTGACTTATACTCTTCGATGAAGTCAACTTTATCCTTCGAGATTCCAAACTTCTTGTTCGTCGCTAGGGCGAGAAAATCGTGAGATGTAGGTTGTTGGTTCTCGAGGATGAAGCGTAGACAGTCGACTTCTGAACCAATTGGGAAAATGCTGGGTCCAGCAGAGGAAACAGCTTCTGTTTCAGCTCTAGAACTAGAGGGAACCAATTGCTTTTGGGCCACTACTGCTACTGTCCCTCTGAAGGATCTTAGCTTGTCGAGGACTCTTAGCAGGAGATTGGTTGGTGGAAACAGGTAAATGCGATTCCACCTGTTCCAGTCGAGGGACATGGTGTCCATTGCCTCTGCTTGAGGGTCCTCGTAAGGGGTTATGTAATGAGGTAGTTTTTTGTTGTCGCTCGTTGCAAAGAGGTCAGTCTGCAGTTCCGGGACTTTTTCCGAGGTGAAGGAGAATGAGTCTGTGTCTAGGGACCATTCTGTCTCTATGGGCTTTCGCCTGTATAGAGCGTCCGCCGTCACGTTGCGGAACCCTTGTAGGTGAACTGCTGATAGGTGCCATCCCTTCTTCCTTGCCAGGTAGAAGGTGACTCATATCATAAGGTTGATGTGAGGCGATCTCGAGCCTTGTCAATTTAGACATTTTACTATCACTTCGTTGTTCAGGACCAATCTGATGTGGATTGTTCTGCGAGGGGATAGTTTCTCCAATGTCAGGAAAACTGCCAGAACTTCCAAAACGTTGATATGAAAGGTTTTGAACTGGTGTGACCAATTTCCTTGCACTTTTCTCTCGTGAGAATGGGCTCCCCCTCCTTCCGAGGAGGCGTCCGTGTGTATCACCACTGATGGTTGTGGTGGTTGCAGGGGAATTGTTTGTGTTAGGCTCTTGGCTGTTAACTATGGCATTAACTGCATGCGCAACAGGGTCGGGGTCAACCTTGGTTGATCTCTTCGAGCGTTTGATGCACATCTTCTCCAGACTCCTGATGCATCTTTTAGACGTGCTTTTAGCACTGGGTCTGTCACTGCTGCAAACTGGAGAGAGTCCAATACTCTGGCGTCTTGAAATCCTCTTGTGACAGATTAGTCTCTTGACAGATCCCTCTATCTCTCTCTTCTTGGATGGAATGGAGAGGTGGTGTGATTTTAAGTCCCATTGGACTCCTGGCCAATGGAACTTTTGAGCTGGAGGAAGGCGAGACTTCTTGCGATTGATTTTAAAGTCCAGGTGTTCCAGGAACTGGATCACCTTGTTGGCTGCCTGTAGACAAGTAGTCTCGGATGCTGCCCACACCAGCCATTCGTCTAAATATGCTAGTACTTAACTCCTTCGGAGTGTAGCTGATGGACGATTGTGTCTGCCGGCTTCGTGAATATCCTTGGGGCTGTGTTCAGTCCGAAGGGCATTGCTCTGAAGACACACTTCTTCTGTAGCATGAATCCTAGGTAGGAGGAGAAAGGGCGACTCAATAGAGGATGCCAGTATGTATCTGCTGGGTCTATTGAGACTGTGTACGCCCCTTTTGGTAGAAGGGTCCTTATGTGTTGCCAAGTAAGCATCTGCAACTTCTTGTTCTCGATGAACTTGTTGAGTGGAGACCAAAATCTAAAATGACTGAGTTTGTCTGAGTCTTTCTTGGGAACACAAAACAGCCTTCCCTGGAATTTGATGGACTTCGCTTTCCTTATTACTTTCTTGTTCAAGAGTTCTGAGGTATATTCTTCTAACAAGGGGGTGGAGTGTTGGAAGAATTCTGGAAAACGGAGTGGAGTCCTGTTCCACTTCCACGCGAGTCCATTCGTTAATAGGCTGTGGACCCAGGGATCAAAGGTCCGGCGATCCCGAAAGTGATACAGTCTGCCTCCTACCTGGAGCACCTCTTTGCATGGGGGGTCCTGAGGATTTGTTTCCGTGACCCCGTCCTCCTTGGCTATGAGAAGAATTACCTCCAGGCGAACTTCTCTTAGGGCCTTTTCCTTTCTGACTAGGGCGAAAGGAAGTCTACTGCCTCTCAAAGTTAGGGTTAAACACTGGCGACTGGGCTACCAGTTGTTGAGGGACCATCTGGAAAGTGGTCTGAGGCATCGTGGTCATAGTCCCGGCAGGCAGTTGAGCAGGTCTGCGTGGTCTCCTTGCCTCTTTATTCTTGGGCTGGGGACCTCTGTCCGAGGAAGATTTCCTCTTTGAGCTCATGCCCCACTTTTGGAGAAGGTTCCTGTTCTCCGTGGCTGTTCTGGCTATGATCTCTTGGACCAGTTCCTGTAGGAAAAGGTCTTTACCCCAGATGTTTGAGGTAATCAGCTTCCTTGGTTCGTGTCTTATGGTCGCTGAGGCCAAAACAAACTCTCTGCAGGCTCTCCTCGCTCTGAGGAAAGCATATGAGTCTTTCACAAGGGTACCCATGTGGGACTTAGCCAGGAAAATGAACATTTCTGGGGCGTTCTGTAGACCTGCACTCATTTCCAGGCAGTTCTGATGAGAAAGGGAGGCCGCAAGTATCTCCTTCGACTCCTGTTCCCTCCTCAGAAGATAGTCTGGCAACTTCGGAAGGTTCTCATTGAACTGCTGGCCTGCTATCTCTGGATCCAACTTAGAGACGGAGAAGGTTAGGTGGACATCCTTCCAATTCTCCTTGCAGGTAGGTAGTGCTAGAGAGAATGGTTTGCATTCCTCTAGGGATGGGCAGGGTTTCCCCTCGTCGACTGCCTTGACGGCAAAGTCTAGTGCTTTCTCCGAAAAGGGGAAAGAGATGGAAGAAGGAGCAAGAAAGATGGGATGTCTCTTGATCAGTGCTGAGACTTTGGAGTTGGTGTACCCGGTTCCTTTCAAAGTTTTCAGGAAGGTTGCTTGCGTCTTGTCATGCTCGAAGACAATGACCTCTTTGGGTACCGTTTCCTCATGGGCTGCATGTTCATCCCGCAGTCTCACGTAACATTCTGGGTAAGCTGAAAATTTAGGCCAGAACTCAATATCTTCAATCAGTTCGGTCCCCAACTTCTCCGAGACGAATAGTTTCCCATTTATCATGGACATATGCTTTGCAGACCTCCAGGGGTTGGTTTTGGAGTGGTGAGGGAGATCCAACCCTTTAAGGGGCTTCTTAGTGGAGCCCTTGGTAGATCCAGGGCAGTCCGCCCTCTCCTGCAACAGTATCTGTTGCTGCCTGAGTGATTCTCTCATCGTCTCTTGTTCCTTTTGGAACAATTTCATCATCCGTTGAATCGAAGTGAGGATCGCTTCGTTCTTGTCGGCAGGTGCAACTGGCTGTGGAGCTGGGATTGAAGAAGTTGACGGCATAGGTTGGTATGCCGTCACGGCGAACTGAGGGTCTTCGGTTGCCGTTGAAACGGATCCTTCTTCCTCCAATTGTTGATGTTCCACGTCTTCTTCAGGGCCTCCTTGCAGTAGGTCCTTTTCAGTGTCAATGAACACTTCTGACGTCCTTTCTTGGTGGATGCCCATGCCTTCCAGTGCCTTATCTATATCCATGTCGACCTTCTGTTGTATGAGGGGAGACTGGACCTGTTCCTGAGACACCACTGCATTTGGAAGTGCCTTGCGGAACAGTAGGCACCTTAGGGAGTCGTTGGGTAAGTATGGTCCCGGAGAGTTCTTCTGGAACCTTCTTACCCATTTACGAAGGGTCTCCCTCAACGTATCCCTAGTCTCTATGTTGACTGAGGGGGCTTCTCCGAAGCCGTTGGCCAGCAGGGTAGAACAGGTGGGGCAACCCTTCGAGTCCCAATACTGAAGGACTCCCAACACGATGCAGCAGGGGGCTTTAGTCCTGCACTTCGTGTGGCCACAAAAGTCTTTGTCTTTGTGGTTTCAGGATAAGGCTACACACTTCTCCATTGGCTCCTCCTGTATAGGAAAAGGGGCTCAATGATTATTTAATTTTTTACATTAGTGATATAAAAGCATACAATTTCATTAACAATAGTGATTACTATCGTTTATGGTAGCTTAGGATAGTAAGCTTGAAAGGAAGGAGTTTCCCCTCCCAGGCCATTGCTGAGACCTTCGTCAGTAATAATATTTAGTTTCCCTGATAGGGAGAATACAAGGTAGGAGAAAACTCTAGGAACTAGAGTTAGAGTTAGTAAGTGTCTATACTAACATTATCTACCTGTAGTATATATTAACACTGATCGGTGATTTTTTAGGGTCCTGATGATCGAAATAAACCATCTGGGTGTTGAGGGAGTACTCAGCCTCAACACAAAATCGTGGTCCCAACAACTGACTTCGACAGGAAACACGGAGTATGTTAGAAAACATGCGTACTACTGTATAGTTGTATACTGTAGTTTAGCCGACGGCACTGCCGGGGTTAGGTTAGTACCTGACAGCACTAACTGATAGAGAGAGAAAAATCATTGAGGAAAGAGAGTTTCTTATCATTATGGTAAACATAACATTTGGTAGTATAGGAGGAATATCAGGGCACCTACTGTCTCCTTGCTAGAATGAGAGTTTCAATGGAAGGGGTAAGAATCTCTCTGATTCTGGCTTCCACCCAGCAGCAATTGTGGAGGGCAGTCCAAGAGAGGGCTGAGGACTTCCCAAAGTATGTTAGGTTCCCACCGGCAGCCGTCAGGAGCCGTCTCAATCTTCCCCCCAATAATATTCACTTCCTGTGAAGGAAGGAAGTAAGAGGGAAGGTGGCTGAGACGGCTGAACTAACTGCTTCCGGCAGGGTACCAGCCGGTAACGCAGTCAACCTAGCAAGCCGGGATGGCTGTCAGAATATCGGTGAAAGAGTATTGTGACGGCTATGACGTCAAAAAAGGATAGAAGGGGGAAGGGTAAAGGTTCTTATAGTTCAAGAGATGAGAGGTGGCAGCAGGTATGCCACCTACCTTCAACAGTGAACTGAGGAAGCACGGCTTCCTGTGCCGATGACATCGTAGGCGGCAGAGTAAACATGGTTCCTTTGCTGGCTACATTGTCGGCGGCAAGACAAGGGCACCCTGAGTTAGTCGCTATCTAAATCAAAGCCGGAGGTGGCAAAAACTCTGTTCTACTCTACGGCAATGAAGAAAGACAGTTGTTAGTCCCGTAGCGGCGGCGGCACTCAGTGAGGGAGGAAAGGTTTAGCCTCTATTCTCTAAGAGAGAATGTATATCGTAACTTATCTATAGATTCTAGAGAATGTAAATTCTAATCCGAATCAATAAGGAACGATAGGGTGAGGCTAAATGTGGGGGGATTACTTTACTAACGTAGATATGAGCAAGAGTAGTCTCGCTCTAGTAGGATCCCCGGACAAGGTTTGGTAGCGCCGGGGCTCCCGCCACATACGATCAGTAAAGTCACATAACAGAAAGAGGAATAAAATTCATGTATGCAAGATCACTACTTGTATAATTTGCTTAAATAGCTAACATTAGTCGCCCTACTGACTAAATAAAATGCAATAGTAACGGGCTACTGCAGTCGTAAAATGACTGCCTCCAGTCTGGGCACGGCTCACCTAAACACACTTAAATTATAGAAATTTAACTGTGGGAAGGGAGACTAAAATTATACACAGGAAAGAATTAATACTCAACTTTCCAAAGGATGAAAATGCTGGAAATAGCTTGATGAATATTCCAATAACTTGTAACAAAACACCGGGTTAACACGGGAGCACAACTCGCTTAGAGAGCTACAAGAAAAGGAATGGCGTTGTAGTAGTAATAAGGAAGGAGGTCCACCGGGTACCTAGATCGGCACCCCCTTCTTTCATCACTCTTCCCCCTTATATCAAAGAGTTAAATCTATTCGGGGTGAAAATTGTTATGTATCGTATCTACAAATACGTCCCGATATTATGCGATATCCTTAAATGGATACTCGCGCCAGGAGTTAGAATCCTGGAGACCTTCGGTTTACTTCTCTGGGAGTATCACTGTAGCAAATATCCCTTAGAAGGCTACCTAAGGGAACTCTTCCATCAGGACGACATAGCCTGAGCCCAAAAAAACAGGTAACAGTACCCTCAACCTTCTGCTACTTGTCCAATAAGAAGCTTGAGGTATACAATCAGCTGTTGTGCAACCACCACCGGACCGATAGAGATTGTAACGAGTTCCTGTGGGTCACGTCTTGCAGGAGAAAGGTTGTGAAAGTCACCTGGAGTATTCACACCCTTTCTTGTAAAACCTGTGTCACAGAGTAATCTTCTTAGAAGGGCCAGGGGCATAGCTATGCCCCTGACATCGTGAGTCGTCATGTTGGGTGAGGATCTGGATTCAGGGTATAATTGGTGACTGTGAATCCAGCAGGGATGATGTTTTGGTGATCTTCCTTTAGTCTCTCCCAGTGGTGATGACAAGAGAATGGACCCGTTTGCCGTTCTCTTAAGGTAGAGCCTCATACCTTACCCTGGGTACATTAATGGATGATCTGGATCATCAGTTACCGAGTGGAGACATGTAGGATCCGTCACCTCTGGAGACTGTCTGGAAACATACTCGGGGACGAAACTGTACGTTGCCTTTCACCCTTCTCATTAATGGGTGATGTTGAAAGTGAGACCATGAAGTTCTTTGACTTGTATGGCTGATGTCAGTGTGTGTAGGAACATTGTCTTCTAAACCAGGTGAAAGTTTGTTGCCTGGTGAAGTGGAACATAAGGAGGTCTCTTTAGAGACCGGAGAATTTGAGCCATGTTCTGAGAGGAAGGTCTCAATTCCGACTGGGGAAAGGCAAGTTGTAAGTCCGTGTGAGTAAGGAAAGGTCTAGCAATGAGAGGAAGTCCTTTCCTTTCCGTTTGAAGGCGAAGGCTCAAGATGTATGATCGTCTTTACTTGTTAAAACTGAAAAGGGGGTCTTTTCCTCTAGCATATACTTGAGGATTCCGCTATTGCTGGAATAGAGGTACTGAGAGGAGAGAGACACTTTCCCATGACATCAACCACAGATGATGTTATACTGCCTGGTAGACTGATGCTGAGGAATTCCTCAGATATCTAGACAACCTTTTCGCAACTTATTACGAAAAGCCTCTGTGAGAGAGGAGGTACTGGGTAGTCTCCAGGTGTACAATCATACCAAAGCTATAGCTTGTGGTAAATGTCGAAGTGTGGTTGTCTATGATGTGGAGAGGGTTCTCTTGGAGACTTTATCAGGAGCTGCAGAAGGTTTGGAAACCGTTCTGCGTAATGCCATAGCAGAGCTATGAGTGTCCTTGAGAGGCTGAACGATGTTCTAGCCTTCCTGAGTGCCCTTCTCCAGACAAAACAGGGACGAGACATAAACGTCCTTATTGTACCCACCATTATTGTACTGTTTGTTGCCAGAGAGATTTGGGGTCTAGGGCTGGGAGCAACGGCAGCCTGAGGTTCAGGGGGGTTGCAAACAGATCCCTAGTTGGAGGACCCTGTAAAATAAGGACTTTGTTGGCTACTAGGTGATCCAAAGACCATTTGGTATACCTTATCTGAGATGCTGTGCACATTCTTGGCGACCACATTCCTCTAGTCTGAAATGAAGCGGGCTGATAGTGGCACCAAACGGACTTTGGCCCGTCTTAGAGTTTATACTGTCGTTATTATTATTATTATTATTATTATTATTATTATTATTATTATTATTACTATTATCAATTGCCAAGCTACAACCCTAGTTGGAAAAGCAGGATGCTATAAGCCCAGGGGCCCCAACAGAAAAAATAGCCCAGTAAGGAAAGGAAACAAGGAAAAAAAACTATTTTAAGAACAGTAACAACATTAAAAATAAATATTTCCTATATAAACTATAAATACTTTAAAAAAACAAGAGGAAGAGAAATTAAAAATAATAGTGAGCCCGAGTGTACCCTCCAGCAAGATGGGAAGAGGCTGCGAACAAGTTCCTTCTTGCTTGTCGCTGTGAGCCTCATGTGGTGTGTGGTGTTGTACCCATCACATCAGTGAGTGGTCCGTTAGAAACCGGTGAGGCTGCTGAAGGACCGAGAAGTTGGCCTTCATCTCTTAGAGATTTAAGTGAAGGTACTTTCGGACTCTGTCCAGAGGGCTGATGTCGTGTGGTGCAGCATTATGGTCCCTCCTCTCTTCTTTTAATGTGTTCTAAGCACAGCATCAAGTCCGAGGGGTGGGGAAGGATGAGAAGGTTATACCATTCCGTAGACTCTCAACTGACACCCCTCCCTTGAGGTTCGTCCAAACTTCTGTACCCATGGGGGTCAGAATGTCGGGGGGGATAGAAGGCCTGATTCAAATCAGACTCAAGTCACTCTGGGCTGGGAGTTCTTCTCGTTTTGAGAAAGTTTAGTGGAGATTGGTGTCTAGAATCATTCCCAGATACACCAGTCTTCTGAGAGGGAAGTAGGAAAGACTTCCACAGGTTTAGCTTGATCACTGGATCTTGGTAAAAAAGACTTCAGAAGTTCCGGTGCTAATGCAAGGTTGTCACCGAGTCTGCTAAGGTGAGTCAGTTGTCCAGAAATGGAGGAGACAGAAGCTGATCCTGTGAGACCAGGATGGGTGTAGTGGAAAGACCGAAGCACAGTGTCCTGAACTGGTGTTTCTTGTTTGTCTAGACTGAGTCTTCAATCCCTCCTAGATGGATGGTTTGGGCATGGACGTATGTGTCCTTTAGGTCCAGTGTGCAAATGAAGACCTGAGGTCTTAGCCCTTGTCTGAACTCCAACATGGTGTGGACATCGACCCAAAGGGACAGCTCCTCGCGGATCCTTTCGCATGGGGAGATTGTTGACGCTGGGGTCTTAACTCATGGCGTAAAGGATCGGACGCGATACCCTGTGTAAGAATTCTTCCCTGAGAGAGAATTCCTTAAACTGATAGAAGGAAGGCAATGCTTAACCCTAAAGTTGCGCCCTGATGGGAATGATGCAATTCATTAGAGTAGAATCAGTCTGGCGAATGTTAATCAATGGTTAACCATTGGGTATTGTGGTTACTGTGCAGTTGGAGAGTGCTCGCAAGCACAGTAGTCCCCTGTCGACAGGCCGCTGATGAGGGTTGTCGATCGTTTTCCTATCCCTTTAGTGCATTGGTGTGATGGCGAACAGCCAGTAGCGAGAAGTGTTGTACACTTTCTGATCTAGGGATCTACGGGCAGAGGTTGACTAGTACGTCCGAGTCACGAACTGCTGGCGAATAGTCGATGATCGGTGAATCGGTGGTCTGTGAACCGAAGATGGTAACTGACAGGCAGATGAAGGCTGTCTGGTCAGTCAGCCAAGGTAGGTTGGCAATAATGAGTTGGTAATCTGCTTTGAGAGCCCTTTGAGACAGCAGAATGGTTTAATGATAGTTGGTGAAGGTAAGCCATTGATGAATCAGTGATCGATCGCGGACCGGTGATTGGTGAGCTAGAGATCAGCAAGCTGACTATGGTCCCTCCTGGTTGGTCAGAGATCAGCAAGCTGACGGTGGGCTGGTCAGAGATCAGCGAGCTGAGTTCGGTGATTGAAGAAAGATGAGCTGCCCATCAGTGATCTAGTGATCACCAAGCTGATGACTGGTTATTGACTAGCAATCGGTGATCGGCAAGCTAGCAATCGGTGATCGGCAAGCTAGCAATCGGAGATCGCTAGTCATTGGAGGGACTAGAGGTTAATGATCTGATCAGAGCTGAGCTAGCCATTGGCGATCTGGTGATCGGCGAGCTAGCAATCAGCAAACAGTGAACTAGCCATCAGCAAACAGTGATCTAGAGATCAGTCTGTTGATGCTTTGTTTGCTGACGGTGGTACTGTCAAGAAAAAACTTCAGAAGAGACAGGGACCAAGGATTCCCTGTTTTGATTCCCCTTGAAAGATGTAATCTTCAGGATCTTGAATCCTTCTGTGAAGCCTCTTTCCTCTTCCTGGCGGCCATGTTATGCGTTTGCTGGGAGAGGAATGGGGCAATGGTGACCTGTTAAAAAAGTTTTATTCTTTTTGCCTATTGCGCAAGTGTGCAGGAGAGTACAGAAGCAATGTCACACGGTGGTGCTCAGTTTCTGCTGAAGCACAGTTTTCGGTGAATGAACAGAAGAGTGCTGGAGAGCAGGCAAGTGCTGGTGTGCAGGTGAGCGCTGGCTCTTTGCCAAGAGCTGGGGCATTGGCGAGCATTGGATCTGCGAGCACTGGCTCTTTGGCAAGAGCTGGCACATTGGATCCGAGACCGCAACCACACAGGAGTGCTGGTCTGAGAGCGCAGGCGAGCAAAGAAGAACACTGGAGAACAGGCAAGCGCTGGGTCTTTGTGAAGAGTTGGCGCATTGGCAAGCGCTGGATCCGCAGTAAGGCACTGTGTAGGGTTTTGTGCAGTCTCCCTAGAATGCGCAGAAGCTCGTGGCTGGTTGCACAAGGGTGGGTGCATGGGCACACGATTGAATGGCGTGCGCATAAGAGGGCTGGGAAGACTGTGGGCGCGCGCGGAAGCAATGGCGCTCTCGCGTAGGAAAGCACTGCCCCGCAAGTACAGTAGAGTGCTGGCACGTAGGTGCAGGAGATCGTTGGTAAGCAGGAACGATCCACAGAAGAGTCCAGGACCGAAGTCCAAGGACTAACTGCAGCATAAGTTTGCGCTGGTAGGTTGGCAGATCAGCTGGCAAGATGACCAGGAACTGGGATGTACCCTTTGGAAGGCCGAACATCCATTGATGGCGACCGTGAAAGATCCAGGACCAAAGTCCAAGGACTAACTGCAGCGTAAGGTTGGGTTGGAGGGGCGAACATCCACCAATGGTGATCGTGAACAATCCAGATAAGAGTCCAGGACCGAAGTCCAAGGACTACTGTACAACAAAGTTGAGCTAGTGGGTCAGCTGGTAGGACGATCAGGAACTGAAGATGCCCATGAGGGCCGGTGGACCAGCAAGCTGACCTTCAGCAGTAGCGCTCCTAAAAAGAGGAGTCTCTATGAGTGGCCCCTCTCGTGAACGATTGAGGTGATCACTTCAAAGAAGAGACTTGCCTAAGACTATGCTCCACCGCCGAGGGAAGAGAGACTCAGCAAGGGGGGAGAGTAGTCTAGACGAAAACAGCAACAGCAGTTGGAGTCTCTGAAGTGTTTAAGATGCAGGCAGTTCTGCCTCAGAAGGGGGAAACAAACTTTCCTTGAAGATGAAGTGCTGATCAGGTGTTGCCACGGGTGTACTTCTGAGAGAAGGGATGACGCCCATGATGACGCCCATGAGGGCCAGTGGATCAGCAAGCTGACCTTCAGCAGTAGCGATCTTCCGAAGAGGAGTCTCTATAAGTGGCCCCTCTCGCAAACGAGAGAGGTGATCACTTCGCAGGAGAGACTTGCCTAAGACTATGCTCTGCCCCTGAGGGAAGAGAGACTCAGCAAGGGGGGAGAGTAGTCTAGGCAAAGGCAGCAACAGCAGTCGGAGTCGATGAAGTGATTAAGATGTGGGAAGTTCTTCGGAAGGGAGAAACAACCTGACACTTGGGGAGGAAACTTTCCCTTGGAAGGGAAAGTTGTCCAACCCCTGGAGGCGAACCTCCTGTTGGCATTCCAAGATGATCTGAAGTGCTAATCATGTTGTTACGGGCATACTTCTAAGAGAAGGGATGACACCCATGATGACGTCCTCTGAGGGACAGCAGTGACAGCAGATTCCCCAGGGATGAAGAGAACAGCTCTGCTTCGTCGGCACTCTTAGTCGAATGAAGAAAACTGCATAGCTAACTGAGGAAAAATAAAATAAATCATGTAACAGAAAATTCCCTAGGGAGGAACTCCAAATAGGACCACCGAGGGAACAACATAAAATAAGTATTGAGTCCTCCCTTCCCCAGTCAATATCCACGGGAGAAGGGGGAGCGGAGTAACTGTAATAAAAACAAGAATTACAATTATTTAAATCAGCTAAGAATATTCACTAATAGTGAGAACCACTGATCCTCCAAAGGGAAGTGTTCCCCACGGAGAAGAAGCTGAAAAGCTAAAATTACAAACAATTATAATTTCACTAAAATAATTGAGAAAAACAATCGGAAGTGCAACCTAACCTGCGAACGGCAAAGGCGTTCCCCCCGTTAGTACACTGTTGTTGAAAGGTGAACGACCTTAACAAGAGAAAAACAGTAGTCAATCTCTGAGAGGCCACACTCCCTTCGCTCAGTAGTCCATGTTTCCCGTAGGAAAAGGGAAAACATGAAGACAAACAGTTGAAAGAGGATGGTCCAGATGATGACGATTCCCCTGTGGCGGCCGAGTCAACGGTTATACCGATGGACCAGAGGGGGAGAGGTTGTTCCCCACGAAGGGAAGTGTCCTGGCATTGCGCAAGTGTCATAAGATCCTGTCGTATATGTATCACACGCACGGCACCAACACTGAAAAGGAAACTTACAACATTTCTATATACAGGTATATATATATATGTATATATATATATATATATATATATATATATATATATATATATACAGTATATATATATATATATATATATATATATATATATATATATATATATATATATATATATATATATATATATATATATATATATATATATATATACATAAGAAAAAGTAAGTTAAAAGGCAAAAATTAATGGGAGTCCAGAATAGGGGAGGAGGAAGAGTGGAAGCAATCATTCTCCATCCGAGCCAAAAGTAAAGTGAGCTAAATCACAAGTGTGTAAGTGGGAGTGGCAGCAAGGTACTCTCCCCCCCTCCCCCGCTAACTAGCGGTGTGGGTAGTTGACCCTCGCTAAATTTTAATGGCTCGTCATTTCAGCTCCGTCGAAAGTAATACCCCTAATAAATAGCATGGTTTGTATTCCAGTTACAGAACAAACAAAGATTAAAGGCAGTTCAAAATAGGAGAGAAGGAAGAGCGGCAACAACCACTCTCCCTCCAAGTCAAAAGTAAAGTGAAGTACAGTCACAGGTGTGAATGAAAGGGGTAGCTAGCTACCCCCCACCCCCACCCCCTGCTAACTAGCGGAATGGGTAGTTAACCTTCACTAAATTCTAATGGTTCGTCTTTTCAGCTTCACCGAAAGTAATACACCTATAAATAGCGTTGGTTTGTATTCCAGTTACGGAACCAATGGCTGTTGTAGAATAATATCCAGGAATTTGTGCATTGATAATAGGATGCTCGATCCCACAAATAACTCCACAACACTTACAATGCTTTTGCTTAAGAATTAAATTATATCTTTGAGCATATTTAATCACTACTTCTATACCACCACTAAACAATAAAGGGATTTTGACGAAGGAAAAATCTATTTCTGGGGAGAGACCTGTGACGCCCGGCGAAAAAGTCCTTCTTTGTACTTTTTCTGATATAAATCTTCCAAATATACCAGAGAAAATTAAAAGCATGGAATGCAGAGGTTACAACCCTCGCGCGAGCACCTTGTTGGTGTCGTATATCTAACAAGGGCGTTTGTAAAACACTATTCACAGGCTGTCTTCCATTTAGATAATCCCTTCATCAAAGGGGGAGGGCCGTGACAGGCCCTAGAGAATACAGTTGGGTTACCCTACCGACACCCACCACTCGCGCTCACTAGGTCATCCTTCTGCAAGAACATATGGCTTGGCAAGGAAAGGGTGGGTCCGTACAAAAATCATCGGGAAGGGTTTCGCCGGGCGTCACAGGTCTCTCCCCAGAAATAGATTTTTCCTTCGTCAAAATCCCTTTTCTGGGTCGAACCTGTGACGGCCGGCGAAAAAGTACCAGAGAATGCCTTCCAAGCCCAATAAATTAATAACATAATGAGGAGAATACAATCACCATGTACGACAATACTATGATATAATAAAGTAATCGTCCAATTACCAACCAGCCAAATGACATAGGGAACGTAAGGTTAAATAATAATGACGACAAGGAACCAACTGAGTGTCGAATCGCAAAAGGCATCAAACCTTACATGTCTAAGTATATCTAAACATTAAAGGAACGGTAACTACAATAACAGTTAAACCATAGGAATTAAACATGGCAAATATCATAGGGCTAACGAACTACCAAGGAGAGCGGCGACGTGGTGTGAGTGGCGGGTAGGAGGGAGAAGAGAAGAGATGGAAGAAAGGAAGAAGAGGAGATTAATGGGGAGAGATAAGGCTCCCCTCTGCCATCGTTGGGTATTTAAGGGCCTGTAAGATCTTTAGATATTGGCGTTTGACAACCATAGGGGATTTCCAACCCGTATATTTTTTAAAATCACCAAAGTCCCTGTTCTGGAAATCATTGTTGGAGGCATCTACTGTCCGTATATCATGAGCCTGGGGAAATGATTCCGGATTAGTATGTTTAATGAAGTAGAGGATTTGTTGCCTGATACCGTGAATGGAAATAGTACCTCCTTGTTCCCTGATAACCAAGGAGCCAGACGAGCGGGTGGCAGTTCTAGCTAAAAAGGGGCTTGAGAGTGTGACTGTACACGGAGAAAAATCCTGGGGATGAAGAATAATCTTCCGAGAGGAGCACCTATTTTGCGGATCCTCATTTTTTAGCTAGGGAAGCTTTGTCTGGAAAGGAGTACTTCGGCTGAAGGGAGGAAATCTATGTTTTCCGGGTTTCGTGAGAGCTGCTAGTTCTGATGTTCCATCACCTGAAGCTATAGCCGTTAGAAATAAAGTCTTCCTAAGAAGAGTGATATAAGAGCAGGATTCATTGTCCGTGTCCATCGCAAGTTTGAGAACACCGTTCAGAGACCAAGAGTCCTTTTGTGGCCGAACCGAAGGTAGAAGCCTAGCACATGTTTTTGGGGTTGATGAGAAATAGGAATCAGCTAGGTTAATGTTGAACCCAACAAGGTAGATCTTCTTCAAAGCTGACTTGATGGTGGTTAAAGTGCTAACTGTTAGGCCTTTGTCAAATAGGAACCTCAAGAAAGAGATGGCTAAATGCGGGGACATACGAGTATGGTCTGCACTCTTAGGGGACCTACTAGTTGTTAACAGCCGAATCATATTGGCGAATTGTCGAGTCCCTTTTTTGTCCCATTCGATGAAGAGATCGTTTCCGGTTCAATGTTCGCATCTCTACGAGCTGCCAACTTCCTGTAGTCCACAAAGTTAGAGTTTTGGCTATCCTTGAGTAATCTGACACAGTGAGTTTGGATACTCGGGTCAGTTTGAGGAACGGGATCCGGATGGGACTGAGTTTCAACTCGAGGAGGAGAGGAAACCAACTGTTCTTGGCCAGTGAGGTGGTACTAAAGCCACTGCGCCCGGGAAGGAGCGTAGTTTGTGTAAAAGTTTTTAGAAGATTCCCTGGGGGAGATAGGGAAATCTTCTTCTAATGGTTCCAATCCCGGGGTAATGCGTCCATGGCATAAGCCCGAGGATCCAGGGTTGGGGTCACATAACAAGGAAGTTAGTGATTCATCTGAGTTGCGAATAGATCTACCTGGAGGCCTGGAACGAGCCTGAGTATCCACCGGAATGAAATTATGTCTAGAGACCATTCTGACTCCAGTGGATCCGTCCTGGATAGTGAGTCCGCTCTCACATTCTGGCCTCCCGCTAGGTGAGGTGCTGACAGGAACCAGTTCTCTTCTGTTGCCCAGGCGAAGATAGTGACCAGGATCTGATTCAGGTTGGGTGACTTGGATCCTCCCCTGTTGACGTAGTGTACTGCGTCTGTGCTGTCTGACACTACTCTGATGTGGGTCGACCTCGGAGGAGAGTCTCTCTTCAGGGTCAAGAACACTGCCATGGCTTTGAGAACAATGATATGGGACTGTTTCATGGAGAGTGACCAAGAACCTGAAACATCTGATGTTCGGAGTAATCCCCCCCATCCACTTAGAGACGCGGCTGTATGGAATGTCACTTGTGGAGGTGGGAATTGTAGAGGAACCGATTTGGAGAGGTCCTTCGGTTCGGACCATGGGTGTAGTCTCATTTTCAAGACAGAGGGGATCTTCGAGACCATGTCTCTTATAGGTACTGTAGCTCTCTTTCTCCAAACTCGATTGATGTCTTTGAGTTTGGCTTTTATTAGATCTGTTACTGAAGTGAATTGGAAAAGTCCGAGGATACTTTCTAAGGCTCTTCGGACACCTGTTTGTGTTTGAGAAAATTTTTTGATCTTGGAAACTATTCCTCTTACCTTTTGGAAGGGAGAGACAACGTGTGCTTCGAAAGGTCCCACTGAATGGCTAACCATTCTAAGCGGACTGATGGTTGCAGGCGAGATTTTTTGGAGATTGACCAAATCACAGGTTGTCGAGAAATTGGAATAATTCCTTCGTAGCTCTGTTGCCTTCTATGACCGGCCGGGCCCAAATGAGCCAACCGGCCAGATAAGCAATGATCTGTATCTCTTGGTTCCTGAGTTGTTCTAACACTCTCTCTCCTAGTTTTGTGAATATCCTGGGATCAATATTGAGGCCAGAGGGCATGTCTTGAACACAAAGGCTTTCCTGCTTAGGCGGAAACCCAGATAAGAAGAGAAGTTTCGAGCTAAAGGCGCAAGATAATAGTCGTCGGTAAGATCGACAGAGGTGGTGACGGTCCTACGGGGAAGTAAGGTCCGTACCTGAGAGATAGTCAACATCCGGAACTTGTCGCAGAGAATGTAAGAGTTTAGCTTGACAAGTCCAGGTCCACTCTCAATGCCGCCAAGCCTTTCTTCGGAATTGTGAACAGGTGGCTTTGGAACTTCAGTGATCGATCCCGTTTGATTGCTTCTTCTTGAGTAACCCTGTGGTGTACTCTTCCAGGATGGGAGTGGATTTCTGGGAGAAGGTCACTGGTGGAGGAGGAGGACCTTGTGACCATTTTCACCTCAAACCTTTAGAGATTATGCTATGAGCCCACAGACCGAAGGTCCAATGGTCTCGAAAGTGGTAAAGTCTACCCCCTACCGGGACCACCGCGTTGTGAGGGGGTGAATCTAGGTACTTTCCTTCTCCGAGCCCCCTTTTTTCTAGGTCCGTCTCGATGGCGAGACTGTCTTCTACTCCTGTAGCTTCCTCTCTGGTGTCCACGAGAGGAGCCTGAGGGTTCGGATCTAGGGCTGTATGCAGGTAAAACATCCCAACGGGGTTGGGCTGTGTACCTGGGGAATCAGTGAGGTAGACCACCTGATGAGGGGGATTTGGATGCATAGACGTCGAATCGGAGGGAGGCTGTGATGACGAGTGGGTAACCGACTATCGATTCCTGTCTGATAGAGGCCTCAGACAGAACGTATTTCCCACAACTAACCCGATCAGACCATCAAACGTGTAGGTCGAATTGGAAGGGCAGATCTTGGAATTATCGTAACCCCCAGACTGACAACATCCTGGTCCAGACAGATCGGGCCTGCCCTTTAGGAAATAATACTGTTACCTTCGGTACCTTGTCTAACCTAACCAAGGCAATCTCTTTCAATCGAATGAATCCGTTGAACGGGAATTCTAGTACCTGGGAGTAAATTCTAGGTCCCCCAGAGGGAGGATGTCTATGCCATCCAGATTTATGGTACCATCTATATATGGAACATGTAAGGCAAATCTCTATGCGTTGTTTTTATCGAAGGAGGTTACTTCGATATGCCTGGGGCTGTAGGGGGAAACTTCTGAGTTCCTGAATGGATCTGACTCACTACCATACTTTTGAGCTCCGTCATAGCCCCTTGGTTTTCCCTAGAATGTGTTGCTTTTAGCAGTCACGGTTTATGCAGGGTAACATGAACATCAGGATCCATTAAGGGTCCTAGGTCGGTGACGTAGGTAATTGCAAAGCTGAAGGCTCAAAATTCATCCCCACCTACCTGCCCGTCCATGGGGTCGTCGTCCAACCTTAGAGAGGACACTCTGAGGAGATAGGGACCTCTAGATGGAGCATTTCTTCCCAACCTTGATAACCAAGGGCGGAGAGCCTCTCTTGCAGGCCAGAGAGATTCATCATCATCCTGACGGGAACCATGTAGGCGAACCTTCTGTAAAAGAAAGGGGACATAAGTCTGGATGTTCCTTGAACTTTGGTTAGTGATCCTATTCACAGGCTGGGATCAACTGTACAACTCATAAAAATCATTTTTAAAGAAAAATCATTTAATGTACTATCTTTTGGGGTATAGTTCGACACTTGTATTCATGAAATGTGACACTGTTGGCGCATCCGCCACAGGTTGGCCACCCCTGACTCAGACGTTCAGAACCGGGTCTAACATTATTTACTGGCTATTAGTATTCTATTGATTCATCTGTTCACTGACCAGAGTTTCAAGGAACAGTAGATAGCCTCTCATGGCATGGTTAGTCTCGACCCGGCCCTTCATTAGAAGGGGCCAACGTTTGGTTCCCAGTACTGAGTGGAAACTTATTTCTATTTGAACACTATGTTGTATGGATATTTATTCATATTTAGGCATAGTTAGAATTGAATATGTATAAATATAGGCATAATCAATTTATTTCTATTTGAACACGATGTTGTATGAATATTTATTCATATTTAGGTATAGTTAGAATTGAATATGCACAAATATAGGTACAATCAATTTATTTCTATTTGAACACTATGTTGTATGGATATTTATT
This sequence comes from Palaemon carinicauda, assembly GCF_036898095.1. Classification (NCBI taxonomy): domain Eukaryota; kingdom Metazoa; phylum Arthropoda; class Malacostraca; order Decapoda; family Palaemonidae; genus Palaemon; species Palaemon carinicauda. The sequence continues at coordinate 17,039,446 of NC_090765.1, read as the reverse complement.
CATATTTAGGCATAGTTAGAATTGAAAATGCATAAATATAGGCATAATCAATTTATTTCTATTTGAACACGATGTTGTATGGATATTTATCCATATTTATACATAGTTAGAATTAAATATATGCATAAATATAGGCATAGTTATGTTCATATATTTTTATTTGGACTTTCAAGAATAACTAATGAATATTACCAACGCAAATTCAAAGTGTCATTAAAGTAAGTACAGTTTACTTTGTATTCATGTTAAATCCTTTCCTTTACAGCAAAACAAGAGATTGGCCACCCGTGGTCTGAGTGAGCTCTGTCTGTAACGGAGCTCCGGTAACAATCCCCGGTACAAAGGTCCGTCATAGTGACAACGTGAACACCAGAGGAAAACTAATATTAACCTCAATGCTGATCGCCTGTACGATATCCGGTTAAGCCGGAGATTCGATGAAAAGGAACGTAATAACGATATTGTGATTATTTATGAAAAAGGGGTTCATACCCTGATTCTGATCGTCTGATTGATCTCTGTTTGTAACGGAGAACTAGTGACAAAGGTCCGTCATCGTGAAAACGTGATCCTTAGCGGTACGATAACATTCTCTAATACTGAATGTTTGTGTTATCTCCAGTGAAGCCGGAGATTCGATGAAAAAGGGACCGTAATAATGAAACTGTTTAGTCTTCATCGGTATCACATTGTTAACTCCGGTTCTGGCCGTCTGCTTGATCTCTGTTTGTACCGGAGATCCGGTAGCAAGGGCCGTCACCGTGATATCGTGACCGTTCCCGGTACGATAACATTAACCTCAATGAATGATTGTGTTATCTCCCGTGAAGCCGGCCGTAACGGTGTAATTATGATCAAACATGACAAAGGTTCGTGTGTAAAAGGCTTCAGCCGGAGTCCGAGTGCCGGATTACACCGTTGCACTCCAAAATCTGCTCCTGAACGTTAACTAGTTCTCACCCAATGAGTATCCATATAGCGGAGCATAACTCAAGGCGGAGCTAAGCATAACTTCGGAGCTAAGGGTGTCGGTATAAAACGACCCCAATTAATGACTCATACACTAACGTACCTATTAATATTGTTAGCTATATTAACAGTAACCACATCAATAAAAACGTTTATAATATTAAACGTACTATCATCAACTCTGATACTAAGAGGAGGCTTGAATAACTCGTGATCGTATAAAAACGGAGAACGGGAAATTCACCTCTCTTACTCGAGCTAACAAAGAAAACGAGAGAAGGAATAACTCATATCTGTAGAACAGGGAACGAGCAGTCTCTGTTTTCGCTCTCAAGGTTACATAATAAAAAACTAACATCACACAATAAAACAAGAACATTAATAAAATTGATTGCTTTTCTTAGTAATAACCAAGAACGAAGAATAACGTAACAAAAAAACAAGGATATAGTCTAAATCGAAGCCTCTGAGGCGAGAACAAACTAACAGACTAAATCGCTAAACTTTAATTCGCTATTCTTTAAATCGCTATTCTTCGTAGGTCCAAATTGGACTTGCAAGCAAATAAATACCATAGTAAAAATTAATGATAACACTAAAAGGCCATAAAACGTAAGTGATATAACCAAGATGACAGAGTACCAGATGGGCAAAATTAACTAGAATATTTACCGAAGCGAACATAACCCAAAATGGCTGCCGATACCTCGGCAAGACAATCGCTTCCAAAACTAAAAACCACCATATTGGAAACAGAACAAATGCCCGGTACTGTCAAAAGCTGCCAAAACAAACTATGGTACTTAACATTGGTAAGGGTGAAGTATCAACGTCAGTCATGTTGAATTAACGACAATCACTTCGAAAAACACTGGGCAAAACACTTATCAACTTTGCTGGCTAGTCCAAAACAGAAGGATAACCTAGTGAGCGCGAGTGGTGGGTGTCGGTAGGGTAACCCAACTGTATTCTCTAGGGCCTGTCACGGCCCTCCCCCTTTGATGAAGGGATTATCTAAATGGAAGACAGCCTGTGAATAGTGTTTTACAAACGCCCTTGTTAGATATACGACACCAACAAGGTGCTCGCGCGAGGGTTGTAACCTCTGCATTCCATGCTTTTAATTTTCTCTGGTATATTTGGAAGATTTATATCAGAAAAAGTACAAAGAAGGACTTTTTCGCCGGCCGTCACAGGTTCGACCCAGAAATGATAAAATTCGCCATAGCCCATATTGCACTGCAAATTACCCAAAGGAAAATGACAAATTCGTAGATAATTTGTATTTTTCCTAACATTACAAACCTTTAACTATTTATTAGGGGTATTACTTTCAGTGAAACTGAAAGGACGAGCCATTAAAATTTTAATGAGGGTTGACTACCCATCCCGCTGGTTAGCAGGGGGTAAGGGGTAGCTTGATACCACTCCCACTCACACACCTGTGATTTAGCTCACTTTGCTTGGAGGTAGTAGGTCTTCAAGGGGGATTAGGGTTGGCAGGTAAGTTTGTATAAATAGCTAAAGGTTTGTATCATTTGAAAAAAATACAAATCATCTCCGAATTTGTCATTTGTTCCATGACTGGAATACAAACCTACACTATTTATTAGGGGTGACTCACCCGGGGGCTCCTTGTTTTCAATATGTTGGTACCAAATATAAGGAGTGCCTACACCTCGCTAAACCCTACTAAACAAGGTCAGCGGCCTACCCAAGCTGTGTGTTGAGATAAACAGTGTGACTGTCAAAGTGAAAGTGATTCAGAGACTTTGTAGGAAAAATTGTTGGAACAAGACTTTCCCAATACCACTTGCCTGGGTATGGGGATGCAACAGTATTGACACAATACTAGGTATACAAGGGAGCATCGTTTACACACAGTGGTTGAGGTCAGCTTGTGCAGAGAACCCAGGCTGCTGCTTTCCTCATAAGAGAGGAGGATGAAGAAGAGAAAAAGAGCTAGTCATTCCTTTTCATTCATGAAGAATAAAGCTGGGTAACAATGCCCTCAACCTCCTGCTACTTGTCCAATAAGGAGCTCGAGGTATTCAACCAGCTGTTGTGCAACCACCACAGGACCGATAGAGATCGTATCGAGTTCCTGTGGGTCACGTCTTGCAGGAAAAAGGTTATGATAGTCGCCTGGAGCATTCAATCCTTTGCTTGTAGAACCTGCGTCAGAGTAATCTGCCTTGAAGGGCCGGGGGAATAGCTATGACCCTGTGAATCCAGCAGAGATGATGTTTTGGTGATCCTCCTTGTCATAATAGAGGGCACCCGGTTGGCTGCTGGTGTTCTCTTGAGGTACAGCCACAAACCTCTCCCTGGGTACAGTAACAGATGATCTGAAGCGTCAGGTACCAAGTGGAGACTTGTTGTCTGGAAGGAGTCGGATCTATGATCTGTCACCTCTGGAGACTGTCTTGGCAACAAACTTAGGAATGAAACTGAATGTTGCCTTTCAACCTTCTCACTGAATGGGCGATGTCGAATGAGAGACCATGAAGTTCCTTGACCAGTTTGGACGCTGGCAAAGTGTGTAGGAACACTGCCTTCTAAACCAGTTGAAAATTTGATGTCTAGTGAAGTGGTCAGTAGGGATGTCTCCTTAGACACAGGAGAACTCGAACCATGTCCCGAGAGGGAGGTCTCAATTCCGACTGATTGATTGATTTGAGGATGCCAGAAAACCTCAAATCAATCAATTAACCAATTCCGATTAGGGATACGCGTTTGTAAGTACGCATGAGTTAGGAAAGATCTAGTAATGAGGGGATAACCATTCCTTTCAGTTTGAAGGTGAGGCTCGAGGTTGCATCTTTACTTGCTGAAACTGAAAAGGGGGTCTTTTCCTCCTGCAAATACTCAAGAATTCCGCTATTGCTGGAAAAGAGGTATCGAGGGGAGAGATACGCTTTCCCATGACACCAACCACAGCAGACTTATTACTTTGCCTGGTAGACTGATGCTGAGGAAGGCCTAAGATATCCAGACAACCTCTTTGCAACGTTTTGCGAAAAACCTCTCTGAGAGAGGAGGTGCTAGGTAGTCCCCAGGAGTGCAATCATAGAGAAGCTGTGGCTTGTGATAGATGTCGGAGTGTGGTTGTCTGTGTCATGGAGAGGGTTCTCTTGGAGGCTTCGTCATGAGCTGCAGAAGGTTCGGAAACCATTCGGCATAATGCCATAGTGAAGCTATGAGAGACCTTGAGAGGCTGACTGATGTTCTAGCCTTGTTCGAGTACCCTTTTCTTCAGACAAAACGGGGACGAGACGTCGTTGTTGTAACCACCATTGTTGGCATGCTTCTTGCCAGAGAGCCTTGGGGTCTAGGACTGGGGAGCAACAGAAGCCTGAGGTTCAGGGGCGTTGTGAACAGATCCATAGTTGGAGAACCCCATAAAGTCAGGACATTGTAGGCTACAAGGTGATCCAAAGACCATTCGGTACACCTTATCTAAGATCCTGTGCACCGATTGTTGGTGAGCACATTCCTCTAGTCTGGAACGATAGTGGTACCGAGCGGACTTCGGCCCATATTAGTATTTATACTGTTAGATGGGAAGAGGCTGCGAGCAAGTTCCTTCTTGCTTGTTGATGTAAGCCCCTATGTGGTGTTGTCATTCATCACACCACTGAGTGGCCCGTCGGGAACTGATGAGGCTGTTGAAGGACCGGAAAGTTGCCCTTCATCTCTCAAGAGATTTAAATGAAAGTACTTTTGTACTCTGTCCAGAGGCCTGAGGTTGTGTGGTGCAGCACGATGCTCCCTCCTCCCTTCCTTTGATGTGTCTAAGCACAGCATCAAGTCGGAGGGGGGGGTGAGAAAGTAATACCTCTTCGTAGATTCTCAACTGCCACCCATCCATTGAGGTTCGTCCAATCTTCTGGTCCCCTGGGTATAAGAATTTCCGGGGAATCGAAAGCCTGATTCCAATAGGACTCAAGCTACCACTGGAGAGAACGAATCCTGAGGCTGCCGTTGGACACTATATAGGCCAGGGATGATAGGTGTCCGACGAGGAATAGTCACTCTGGGCTGGGAGTTGATCGTGTCTAGAGAAAGGGTCTTGTGATCTTTCTAAGCCTCGTTATCCTGTCTTTGATGAGGTTTTTGTGGAGATTGGTGTCTGGAGTCATTCTGAGAGGGAAGTAGGGAAGACTTCCCAAGGTTTACCATGAACACCAGATCTTGGTAAAAAAAATTTCAGAAGTTTCAGTGCTAACGCAAGGTTGCCACCGAGTCTGCTAGGATCAGTTAGTCGTCCAGAAAACAGAGGAGACGGAAGCCGATCCTGTAAGACCAGGATGGGTGCTGTGGAAAGAACGAAGCACAGTGCCCTTAAATGGTGTTTCTTGTAGTCTAGACTGAATCTCTGATACTTCCTTGAAGATGGATGGTTTGGGCCTTGAAGTATGCGTCCTTTAGGTCCAGCATGCATACGAAGACCTGTGGTCTTACCCCTTGTCCAAACTTCAACATGGTGTGGACATTGACCCGAGGGGACAGTTCCTTGCAGATCCTTTCGCATAGGAGTTTGTTGAAACTGGGGTCTTGACTCATGGAGGAAAGGATGGGATGCAATACCCTGTGTAAAGATTCTTCCCTGGGAGAGAACTCCTTCAACTAATAGAAGTAGGCAAGGCAACGCTGGACCCTACCAAGTGCCCTGACAGGGTTTGATGTTATTTTTTGGTACAGTATTGGTCTAGCGAACGTTAACCAATGGTCAACGGATGGGTATCGTGGCTACTGTGCAGTTGGAGAGTGCTCACAAGTAATCACCTGTCGACAAGCCGCTGATGGGGCTGTCGATCGCCTGCTGATTGCTTTAGTGGATTGGTGTGATGGCGAACGGCAAGTAGCGAGAAGTGTGTTGTTTGCCTTCCAATCTAGGGAACCATGAACAGAGGTTAACTAGAGTCTCAGTGACGAACTGCTGGTGAACGGCGAACTGCCGATGATCGTGTTTGCTTACAGTGGTACTGTCAGAAAAACCTCATGAAGAGAAAGGGACCAAGAGGTTCCCTGTGAGAAGTCTAGACCTATGGTAGATGCGGTGGATCCACGTCGGAAGATGGAATCTTCAGGATCTTCAACCCTTCTGTGAAGCCTCTTCCCTCTTTTCCCGGAGGGCACGCTGTACAGTGAACCCTCGCTACTTCGCGGTTCGACCATCGCGGATTTTTTTCATAACCCATATATATACATATATCGCGGATTTTCCAGAAATATCGAAAATACCGCGAAGTGACCGATGGTGCGAGATTGGAGAAAGTAAGGAAAATTGAATCGTGATTGATTTTCAATATAAATGAAACTTTGAGGAGCAACAAAGATATCATTTGTTAGAGAGATAGAGAGAGGTAAGGAATGGGAGGTAGTGAAAAGTAGCCTACAGAGAGAGAGAGAGAGAGAGAGAGAGAGAGAGAGAGAGAGAGAGAGAGAGAGAGAGAGGGGTTTAAATGTAATAAACAAAAAAATTTGATAGGTTATAACACATAGGTGCTTATGTAATATCAACTGTATACTGTAGACGGTTTGAATAAGTTAAGAAATGGTATAAATGATACTTTGTTAGTGTATTCGTACACACTCAAGAGCGGCAGCTAGATGACAGCTGATCTAATCACAGCCAAAAGTAAAAAAAAAAAGAAGTCAACAATACTCGATTTTTAAAACAAACCCGAAATTTAAAAACAAAAGTACACGCTTTCTTAATGTGCAATTAACTATTTAAAGAGTGGCAATTTTCTAGAATAAAATTATATTTCCCAAAAAATAGTGGTTTGCTGATGAAATCGGATGCCGTATTTTTAGCTATGATTGAAATGGATGTAGACTCGGCCTAATTATTTCGTTTCGTATTTAATTGACACTAAGAAAACTAATTTTAGTTTCTTCATCTAAATGTAAGTATTGTATAACACGAAGAGAGAGAGAGAGAGAGAGAGAGAGAGAGAGAGAGAGAGAGAGAGAGAGAGAGAGAGAGAGAGAGAGAGAGAGTCAGCTGTTGTACTCAAATGGCGTGTTTTTGTTTCGTGAGAATTTCATCGCCACGACTTTAACAACAACATACTGTACTGAACTTTACAGTATTATACAGACTACTGTAATATGATAAAGTAAAATATTTGTAATCTATTTTATATGAAATGGGGCTATTTTTTTTTTTAAATTTACATTTACGTAGGTAAAACAACTCTCTCTCTCTCTCTCTCTCTCTCTCTCTCTCTCTCTCTCTCTCTCTCTCTCTCTCTCTCTCTTAGATTGTTTTCCTGCTTTGCTACGTATGTATGATTTTATATAGATACGGTAAATAATATTTGTAATAACATATTTTATTAAAGCTTTTACTGTAATATCATTATTTATCACTTTCATCATGCGCGTTAAATTCCTTAGTTTGTTTACTGAGCGTACTTTATGACGCCGTCATTTCAGGCGGCGTCATAAAGAAAAACATTTCATTTGGAAGTCCTAAGAAAAATTAAGTAAAACATTAGTAATAACCAAATCAACATACTGTACTGAATAATCAATATAATCGATGCAGAAACTAACCTATAGACAGATGTGTAAATGCGTTTGTTTCTTCATTATAATCAGAGATAAACGTAAACAAAACATTGGTTGCCATTTTTTATCGTGCTTTTTGGCGTGTTTAGGAAACGCATGATATAAAGTCGCCCTTAATATTTGTGCCTGTTTTAGTTTAGGGTACGTTAGTATATGCATTAAGTATTCTGTACATTAAAGGGTAGTTTGTTAACACTACTACGTACAAGGGAAGGTTTTAAAAGTCTGAATATACATGTTAAATAAATAGGTAAATATGCTGTCACTACTTCGCGGATTTTCACCTATCGCGGCCGGGTCTGGAACCTATCTACCGCGATAAACAAGGGTTCACTGTAATGCGTTTGTGGGGAAGGGAATGAGGGAATGGGGCAATGGTGACCTGTCAAAAGGTTTTCCCTTTCATTTTTTTTGCCTCTCGCACGAGTGAACAGAAGAGTACTGGAGCGTTGGCGAGCACTAGCGCATAGGAAAGCACTGCACAGGAGAGTGCTGGTGAACGCGGGCGCGCAGATGAGGGCTGGTGAGCACGGGTTCCCAGGTGAGCGCTGGCGAGCTGGAGAGCACTGGCGAGTGCTGACGAGCTGGAGAACGCTGGTGTGCATGTAAACGCTGGTACGCAGGTAAGCGCGGGCGCGCAAGCGAGCTGGAGAGAGTTGGTGAGCTGGAGAGCTGGTGAGCTCACGAGCATTGACGAGCTGGAGACCGCTGGTGCCCAAGTGAGTTGGAGAGCGCGGGCACGCATGAGAACGGCGCCTCGCATGAGCGGTGTTGCATAGGAGAGCAGAGCTGCGTAGGGGAGCACTGACGAGTTGGAGAGCACTGTTGCACTGGCGAGCTGGCAAATATTGGTCATTACAGTATACCGGTGAGAATGCTCTGGAAAACGCCGGCGAGCAGGAGGTCGCTGGAGCATTGGTATGCGTTGATGAGCAGGCGAGTGCTGAGGCACCGAAGGGCGCTGGAGAGCGCTGGCGAGCGCTGACGCGCTGGCGAGCAACAACGCTCTGGAAAGTGTTGAAGTGCTGGAGGGTGCTGACGTGATGCTGGTGAGCGTTGGCGTGCAGCTAAACACTTAGAAGGTGCAGCTGAAGCAGGCAGATGATGAATAGGAGACAGGAACGGAGAAGGCAGGTCAGCAGGTCAGCGTGAAGGTTGAACTGGAACCGGGATGTGCCCTTAGGAAGGGAGAACAACCATCGACAGGGATCGCAAACGATCTACAGAAGAGTCCAGGACCAAAGTCTGAGGACTAGCTGCAGTGGCTCCATACCCTGGCAAGGTGGTATTGGGGAAGTCTTGGTTATAACAGTTTTTCCTACAAAGACTCGGAATATCTTTTACCTTGACAGTCAAACTGCTTATCTCAACACACAGCTTGCGTAGGCCGTAGACTTTGTGAAGCAAGATTTGGCGAGGTATAGGGACTCCTTATTTTTGGTACCTACCTATTCAAAATAAGGAGCCCCGGGGTAGCCAAACAGCCAGTTTGACAGGGACATCCATCCTCCTAATGGGAGAGTCACCCCTGATAAATAGCGTAGGTTTATATTCCAGCTATTGAACAAACGACAAATTCGGAAATAATTTGTATTTTTCCTAACGATACAAACCTTTAGCTATTTATACAAACTTACCTGCTAACCCTATCCCCATTGAAGTCCTACCTCCAAGCAAAGTGAGCTCAATCACACGTGTGTGGGAGGGGTGGCGAACTAACCCCCCCTCCTCCCGCTAACTAGCAGGATAGGTAGTTAACCCTGGCTAAATTTTAATGACTCGTCCTTTCAGCTTCGCCGAAAGTAATACTCCTAATAAATATCTAAAGGTTTGTATCGTTTGGAAAAATACAAATTATGACCAAATTTGTCATTTTACAATTACTTATTGAATTGCTAGTAAATTTTCCCCATCCAAAACCCTTGGTTACCACTGGGTGGCCCCCATTACCGTAGGATATATTAGGGTGTATCTTATTAACTATTTATTTGCATGGGAAATAAAGGTCCTTATCAAAGAAATGATATTTTCTTTATAAAATAAATTTTTGAACATATATACCCAGTAGTTATATATATATATAGCTAAAGTCCCTGACGTCACGGAAGAAAATTCAAAACTCGCTCCAATTGCCAATTGGGTAGCCAGGTGTACCACCTGTGCGCCCTCTAGTGAGGTACCTGGAACCATTCCATGATTCCTCAGATCTTCCATGTCTCTAGTCTCTCGAGGGGAGGAGGGTGGGAATTTAATTATATATAACTATCAGGTAAGTATGTTCAAAAATTCATTTTATAATGAAAATATTATTTTTAAACATATTCACCCGGTAGTTATATATATAGCTGATTAACACCTTTGGTGGAGGGTTAGAGACAGCCAATATAATTGGAATTCTGCTTAAGAGTTAATAAAAACAAGCTTAAGGGTTCGTACCTGATAAGGAAGCTGACTTCAATGACACTCTGCCTCATTATGTCCACTTTTCTGAGATCCAGCGATCCTCCTAGGGGATTGAAGACCTCTTAGGAGCTGTCAAACCGGTGTATATACCTCTACGTGACAGAAACTCCTCCAATACCCAGTTCCGGGCGCTCTCAAGGAACAAAATTGACCACCTGCTAAAATCAATGATTGTGGAAGACTGTTACAATCTCCACAAACAACCATGAAAAAACAAATAGAAGTTCAAGGAGAAGAAAAGGGTATTAGGATTATGGGAATGTAGTGGTGGATCCCTCCCCCATTACTGCACTCGCTGCTACGAATGGTCCCAGAGTGTAGCAGTCCTCATAACGAGTCTGGACACTTTTCAAATAGTGTGAAGCGAATACAGATTTACTCCTCCAAAAGGTTGTGTCCATTATGCTCTGCAATGATCTACAGTATTCTGTTTGAAGGCCACTGACGTTGCTAAGGCTCTAACTTTGTGTGTCTTGACCTTTAAAAGTCTAAGGTCTGTCTCACTGCAATGTGCATGAGCCTCTTTTATTAAATGTCTGATAAAAAATGACAGGGCTTCTTTGACATCTGCAATGAGGGATTCTTGACCGAGCACCATAGAGCTTCCGAATTTCCTCGCAATTCTTTCGTTCTGTCCAGGTAGAACTTCAGAGCTCTTACTGGGCATAAGACTCTCTCCAACTCCTCGCCAACCACATCCAAAAGAATCGGAATTTCAAAAGCCTTGGGCCAATGTTGAGAAGGGCGTTCATTCTTGGCGAGAAAGCCTAACTGCAATGAGCAGATAACCTTATTATCTCGAAAACAAACGTTTTTACTAAACGCATGGATTTCACTAACTCTTTTGGCTGTTGCAAGACTAACCAAAAACAAGAGTCCTTCATTGTGAGGTCCTTAAAAGGAATTGAATGCAAGGGCTCAAACCTGTCACTCATAAGGAATTTCAAGACAATATCCAGATTCCAAGCTGGTGAATCCTGGAGTCGTTGCTTTGATGTATCAAAAGACTTAATAAGTTCCTGTAGGACTTTATCATTCAAAGGTCCAGATTTCTGTGTCTGAATACAGTTGTTAACATACTCCTGTATCCCTTGATGGTAGAGGATGAAAAGTTGCACTTCCTTCTAAGGTGTAACAGGAAGTCAGCAATTTGAGCTACAGAGGTACTGGATGAGGAAACAGAGTTGACTCTACACCATTCACTAGAAACCTCCCACTTAGATTGATAAACCTTGATGGTCGAAGTCCTCCTTGCTCTTGCAATAGCTCTAGCTGCCTCCTTCGAAAAGCCTCTAACTCTTGTGAGCTTTTCGATAACCTGAAGGCAGTTAGCTAAAGATTTTGGAGACTTTGATGGTACCTTTCCAAGTGGGGTTGTTTGAGTAAATCTACTCTTAATGGAAGGCTTCTTGGAGTGTCCACCATCCATTCCAGTACCTCTGTGAACCATACTCTTGAGGGCCAGAAGGGGGCCACCAGAGTCATTCTAGTCCCTTCGTGTGACACAAACTTTTGTAACACTTTGTAAAGGATCTTGAACGGTGGAAAAGCGTACGTGTCCAGATTGGTCCAATCTAACAGGAAAGCATCTACGTGGACTGCTTCGAGATCTAACTTCTTTGTCTTTGAGGTCGCGAATAGGTCTATGCATGGACGACCCCAAAGTCACCACAGACTCTTTCAGACTTCTTGGTGGAGTGTCCACTCTGTGGACAGAATCTGACCTCTCCTGCTGAGGCTGTCTGCCATCACGTTCCTCTCCCCTTGAATGAACCTTGTGATCAGGACTACATTCCTTTCCTCTGCCCATAAGAGGAGATTTCTCGCAGACAACACAAGGTCTGGGTTCTTCTGTTCTAATGGGTAACCTTCTTGGAACCTGTTCGGATTGTTCCACCACTGAAGGCAACTTCTGATGGATTTCGTAATGGAATGCACATCGTCTCTGGGTCCTTTTCCTTGTCCCAAGGATGACTGAGGTGGAATTAGAGAGGACGAAGATTCAGTCTTCCTAGAGAGACAAACTGTTCTTATGAGGATAGGGTTCCCAACAGACTCATCCACTTCCTCGCACAACACTCCTCTTCCTTAGAAAGATTGCAGAGTTAGGATGGCTTGTTCTGTCCTTAATGGAGACGGAAAAGCCCGAAAAACCCGACTCTGAATCACCATCCCCAAATAAAGTATCTCTTGAGATGGTGTCAGGAGAGACTTGTCCTTGTTGACAAGAAGACCCAATTCTTTTGCTAGACTCAAAGTTGTCTGGAGATCCTTCAGGCAGTGATCGTATGAGTGAGCTCTGAGAAGCCAATCGTCGAGAGACAGGGAGGATCTGATGCCTCTTGAGTGGAGAATTCTTGCCACATTGAGCTTTAATTTCGTAAATATTTGAGGGGCGATACCGAGGCCGAAACACAAGAGCTCGAAATTGAAAACTTCCCCCTTGAAGACGAACCTCAGATAATGCATGAAGCTTGGATGAATGGGGATGTGAAAGTAAGCGTCCTGGAGGTCTAATGAGACCATCCAGTCGCCCTTTCTTACTGCTGCAAGAACTGACTTTGAAGTCTTCGTAGAGAACTTCGTCTTCTGGACAGACTTGTTTAGTGCACGTACGTCCAGGACTGGATGCCATCCCCCCGAGTTCTTGAGAACCCAGGAACAGGTGGTTGTAAAAGCCTGGTGATTGTAAGTCCCGCACCCTCTCTATGACCCCCTTCTCCAACAATAGACACTTGAAGTTGTAACGCTTGTCTCTTTGCCTCCTCTCTGTATCTGGGAGAGAAATCCACTGGAGCTAAAACCAAGGCGGTTTTCCTATAAACGGGATTTTGTAACCCTCCTTCAGCAGATGTACTGACCAAAGGTCTGCTCCCCTCTCCTCCCACGCTCGCCAGTAGTTAAGTAGTCTCGCTCCTACTGCCTGAAGGCGAAAGCAGTCAGACTCTGCTTCACCCTGATCTGAAGCCTCTCCTCTTTGCTCTCCTTCCATCGGGTCTGGAGCTACCCCTGCTGGAAGTCTTCCCTCGAAAGGGCTGAGAAAACTTAGGAAAAGGTGTTTTTCCTTTGGTTTGCGGCTAGAGAAGGAGGATGGAAAGACCTTTCTTGCCATCTTTGAGACCAGATCTTGTGTGGCCTTCTGAATTAAAGAGGATGAAATTTCTCTTATGAGTTCTTGTGGAAACATCGAAGAAGACAGAGGAACAAACAACAATTCCGATTTCTGAAAGGAGTAACCCTAAGAGAGAGACAGAAACAAACACATCTGAGCTCTTTCTTAAGAATTCCTGCTGAAAAGAGTGCCGCCAACTCATTAGATCCGTCCCGCAATGCCTTATCCATACAGGACATTATGTGGACTAAGCTAGTAGTATCATCCTGTTTAAAAGTAGAACTTTCTTGCCTAAGGCTAAGGTTAAAAACCTCAAAGGCTCTAAAGACGCTTTGAGAAGATGGTCTAACTCCGAGGTAGACCAAAAAATCTTGGTCTTCCTCATGGCCGACCGACGAGGAGCGTCTACAAGACTTGAGAAATCTCCCTAGGCAGCAGCAGGAACTCCCAAGCCGAGAACTTCTCCCATCTCGTACAAAGATACTAGATCTAGATGCTAATCTAGCTGGAGGAAACGCGAAGAGCGCTTTTCCTTGGTCTTTTTAGGACTCCATCCAGTCTCCATCAATTTTAGAGCTGTCTTTGAGGACCTTGACAAACCATCTTGGTAAAACGAGACTTCCTCGACGACTTCCCAAGTGTGAAATCTGAGGGTGGCGAACGTGGGGCAATGGGCACAAAAGACACCGGAAACTCCTCGTTAAAAACCTTCATGAGTTTCTTCAGATCCACTGAAGGCCGTAATTAGTTAGAGTCTTCTCCTTCAGATAACTCCTCAAACAAGTCAACAGGAGAAAGATGATCATCAATGTCTTCGTCTGACAAAGCCCCAGCACGAGGAACGACATTGTGTTTATTAGGATCCATCTCATGAAGTTCCTGGCCCCTGACATCAAGAGACCCCGGATCATCATGTCTGTCGCCTCGTTGATCTAACGCTTGACGCTCGGCGAAACGCTCGCGATCAAAGCGATTGGAACTAACATGTTCTTGATCACGACATCTGATATGACTAGAGTCATCGTGAAGTCCGAGGTTCTCATCCTCAAAGTCATGTCTTACTTCTTGACTACCGGCAACATGGAAAGATGTTCGCCGGTCGGTGTCCCATTCTGAAGAACGCTCGACGTCGCTTCCTGGCTGACGCTCAGCGTCGCTAACCGGCTTGACGCTCAACGTCCTGTCTGGCTGCTTGCCGCTCGGACATCGCCTTCCGGAGGACGCTCGATATCGCGTCTCGTTGGACGTTCGATATCGCGTCTCGTTGGACGTTCGACGTCCTGTTTGTAGGACGCTCGATGTCACGTTTAGCTGGACGCTCGACGTCATGTTTTGTTGGACGTTCGAGATCACGTCCTGTATGACGTCATGCTTAGAATTACGCTCGATGCCTCCCTTTGTAGGACGTTCGACGTCACGTCTTGCTGGACACTCAACGTCGCTCTTTGCTGGACGCTCGAGATCACGTCCTTAACATTACCTCTGGTAGGACGCTCAGCGCCTCGCTCTGTAGGGCGCTCAACGTTGCGTAAGACTGAACACTTAATGTCACGTTTAGCTGGGCGCTCGGGAACACGTCCTAGGGGACGTTCAACGACACGTCGAGAAGAACACTCGGTGGCTCGTTCTGATGAATGCTCGACACGGTAAGAAGCTTAACGTTCAATGTCACGTCTGGCTGCCTGCTGCGTGGCGTCATGTTGGGTTGCCTGACGTTCGAGAACAAGATCATGTCCACTTTCCTTACGAGGAACAGTATCACGACATTTCACAGGTGAAATGAAAAGGCGTTCATCATCAAGAACCTCTTGACTGACAGCCTTATGCCGCTTGGTGTCCAGAAGAGAAGCTTCCTGACGTTCAGGATCCAAGCCTGCTACTCTAATTACTGTCCGTAGCTTGGTAACTCTTCATGAATGAAGAGAGCCATTGTTGCATCTCTTGTAGCATATTAAGGTTCGGGTCAACTGGTTGTGATACCGGGGACGTCACGTCAATCACAAAATCTCTCTCCATACCGCTCATAGAGCGCTCAGAGCGTCAGATGGTGATAACCAGTCTGACGGTGGTGGGATAGCATGAACCGAGGTCATGTCCGGTTCAGCCAACTGACCAGCAACTGAAAGATTCTTAACAGAATCTGACGTCCTAGCAGGACATTTAGCAGGCGAGCTCTCAACGGAAGACAGAAACCGCTCCGGACTGCTCCAATGGCTACAACCAGGAGCTTGCTCTCTCCTAGAAGGATGCTGGTTGACTATATCTAACTTCCTCTTGAGAGGTCAAGACGCTTTACGCCAGCCTCTTTTAGGTACAGCGTCATCAGAGGATGACGAAACTAATTTAACCTCACCTTTCCTATGGTGAGGGCGAATGTCCTGTGAAACATCAACAGGTACGCTCGAGGGGACATATGCTCGGGAGTTAAAGCCTCTTGTTTCCTTTTGCCGTTCGACATTCCTTCTCCAAGGGTTGGGGAGCTTGGAAGAGGTCTCAGACTAGGAGAACGACAGGCCTGAGCAGGCGCACCCTCCACTGCACTAACCAAATTCACTGCACTTCTAGCACTATCACTTTTAACTGCTTCACGTCGGACATAAGTTGCGTTCTGTCCGCCGCGAGCGATTCAACCTTTGTGCCCAGCGCTTGAATAGCCACCATCATATCTTAAGCGTAGGCTCATTAGCAGTAACAATAGTGGGATCAGAAACTACCACTACAGGGGAAGGATTAGGTTCAGTGACACGGAAAGAGGGAAAGACTTTGTTGGAACGAAAAGAACTTCGTCTCCACCTAACTCTTTGTAATTTACGCGTATAGCAATCAAACTCTAGCCACTCATTCTCAGATAGAACAATGCACTCGTCACACCAATCGCCCAACTCGCATACTTTACCTCTACATTTAATGCGGAGCGAATGGGGATCAACCAATCGGGTCTTACACCCACTCACACATTCTAAAAGTGATAGGGGGGGGTGACCATTTTGAAAAATTTTATGAGAGAAATCAACAAGCAAGGGTCAAAATATAAAAATCCAAATTAAATTCAAGAGTATCCAAAAGCAAATCCAAACAGGCGAAAGTCAAAACCAAATTATTGTACATCACCAAAGTAAACAGCAATAAATCAGGTATTTGGCGAACAGAATATCTAACGATGTCGCCGCTAGCAACGGCAGGGAAGATCTGAGGAATCATGGAATGGTTCCAGGTACCTCACTAGAGAGCGCGCAGGTGGTACACCTGGCTATCCAATCAGCGATTGACGCGAGTTTTGAATTTTCTGCCGTGATGTCAGGGACGTAAGCTATATATATATTACTACCGGGTAAGTTATATGTTTAAAAAAGGGAGTTTTTCTGTGTATACTGTACTGCAATTTTTTATAAGCAAAGTTTGTACTGTGTAGTTATATAATAATACCAAGTTACCTCTCCAATGTCCGCTGGTATCCCTGTTTGACTAAGTACTTCGAATAAGGATGGAAATACTGACATTTCATGTTATTGTAGCTATGGTAGAGACAGTGGCTGAGGGGCCTTTCTGGCACTTCTTTTGACAAATGCCAATTGTTCCGTAACTGGAATACAACCCTACACTATTTATTAGGGGTATTACTTTTTGAAAAGCTAAAAGGACAAGCCATTAAAATTTTAGCAAGGGTTAACTACCCATACCGCTGGTTAGCGGGAGGTAGGGGGTAGTTTGTTACCCCTCCCACTCACACACCTGTGATTAAGCTCACTTTACTTGCGGCTCCAATGGAGACTGGTTGTTTACCGATCTTCCTCCACGCCTGTTTTGGACTGCCATTAATTTTTGTCTTTTAACTAACTTTTTTCTTATATATATTTGTTCCGTAACTGGAATACAGACCTACGCTATTTATCAAGGCTATTACTTTCTGTGAAGCTGAAAGGACGAGCCATTCAAATTTTAGTGAGGGTTAACTACCCATCCCGCTAGTTAGCACGGGTTAGGGGGAGTAGCTTGCTACCACTCCCACTCACACACCTGTCATTTAGCTCACTTTACTTTTGGCTTGGATGAAGACCAGTTGTTTCCTCTCTTCCTCCTTACCTATTTTGCACTGCCATTAAATTTTCTTTTAACCTACTTTTTTTCTTATATATATATATATATATATATATATACTGTAAATATATATATATATATATAATATATATTATAAACATGTTATATATTTATATATAAACATGTAATATATATATATATATATATATATGTATATACATTATATATATATATATATATATATGTATATCATATGTTTATAAAATATATATATATATATATATATATATGTATGTATATCATATGTTTATAAAATATATATTATATATATATATATGTTTATAATATGTATATATATATATATATATACACATACATATATATATATATATATATATTATAAACATATATATATTATAAACATATATATATATATATATATATATGTATGTATGTATATATAATATATTATATATATATATATATATGTATGTATGTATATATATAATATATATATATATATATATACATATTATAAACACACACACACACACATATATATATATATATATATATAAATATATATATATATATATATATATATACAATAAACATATATATATATATATATATATAATGTATATATATATATATATATATACTGTATATATATATATATATATATATATATTACATGTTTAAAAACACATGACCTAAGTGGTCACTGTGGAAGTAGGAGAAGTGTGAGAAATGCCATAGTCATATCATAAACAGGATGCAAATGCCAAACCTCAGCAATGTAACATTTTTCATGAAGAGTAAACACAACCAAGCCGTGAGAAAGAGTTGTCTCTGAGAACGGAACTAAGTACCTTCCGGTATTAATGTTGTGTTTATAATAAATCATTAAGTGCTGAGATAACTAAATAAACTTTAACATGAATATGGATATTTGTGGTAGTTCTTACTTAGATGTCATACGGAATGGTCATCCGACCAAACCATCTATACTCCTGTGATGGAGATGTTAATATCTGTTTTTAAAGAATAAACTACTTTTAAAGTTAACTTACCTAGACTTTACTTGAAGATGTAACATACCAAGTCTAATATACAACACATTGAAGATGACATTTGATGGGAACCCAAATGTGTGTTAATAACAGTAGCACACCAATATATATATATATATATATATATATATACATATATATATATATATATATATATATGAAAACATTCTTAATGTTTATGTATATATGTAATAGTTAGTTATTACATGTCTAAAACACATGACGTAATATGTCATTGTGGAAGAAGAAGCTAGCGTGAGATTTGCTGTAGTCAGACAAAATCATAACAGGATGCATTTTGCATCTCTCAGCAATGTAACATTTTTTTGAAGCATAAACACAAATGCATACCGTGTGAAAGATTGTGTCTCCACCGGATGCAGGTGTCTTCCTAGACTAATGTAAAGTTTACATATTGTGTTTAAATGCTGAGATAACTAAATATACAATATTTTAGACAGTTCTTATCTATACTTCACCTGAATTGGTCATCCGACCAAACCAGCTATACTCCTGTGATGGAGATGTTAACACTGTTGTTTTTAGAGAATAAACCATTTTAAAGTTAACATGTTTGACTTTATTTCAAGACTCAACATCTCAAACAACACATACTCAATGTGTGTTAATAACAGTAGCACACTAATAAATGGTGGCAGCGATAAAACTCTAAGAATCAGAGAAAGATCTTCAAGAAATCAACAATAAGACTCTAAGAATTAGAGGAAGATCTTCAAGAAATCAACAATAAAGCTTTAAAAACCAGGGAAAGATCTTCAAGAAATCAACAGTAATAAATCTACAATTTTGACTAAGTATCATAGTCCATCGAAGAATAAAACATTTAATGAATGTTATACATACAAACTGATGAACTAGATCTTCAATCAACATCCTAGGAAACCCAAGGACTGACGTTCAACGCTTACAAAACATATCCAGGAAGCACTACATTCAACGGAAATTGGACCAAAACATTCACCCAAACATCAAGAGAGAGAGAGGAAATCGGACCGAAACATTCACCCAAACATCAAGAGAGAGAGAGGATATGACGACATCACACAGAACCATATAAAGTTAAGTACAATTTTCTTATTCATTTCAGTTTGGGCAGTGAAGTGTAGTTATCACAAGTCGTTAGTCGATTATTACCGTTGTGAGTGGTTTGCTAATCTTTTATTTTCCTTTCATTAAAGGAAACTGTGTTCAACTCCGAATTCTCTTCTAGAATTTTTTCTCTCTTTGTGTTACTTCCGTTTCCTTTCAGAAATTCTCGGGAAATATCTTTGTGTTCCGTTTTCTTTCAGAAATTCTTGGGAAATATCTTTGTGTTCTGTTTTCTTTCAGAAATTCTCGGGAAACGTCTTGGGATTAGTAGCATTGTTTTGGGGAATTTGGTTATAATCTTTATCATTCAGTGCTTATGCATTTACGCAGTGGACGTATGTATTCATATAGATATTTTGATAGAATTGCAAGGGGTCAAAGAGATAGAAAAAGAAATACAGTAGTCATGACACCCCCTGTGAGCCCCATCCCTGGACCTAGTGGTGTAGAACAGATTAATCCTCTCCCGATTGTGACGCTTGTAAATGCCAGGTCTGCAATCCTTCCTTTTCAGGGTCGGGTTAATGAGTTCTTGCCTCAAAATGTGGAGTCATGGATTTCATCCGTCGATGCCCATTTAAATGCCAAACAAATCGTAGACCCTTTTGTACAATTACAAGAAGCTAAAAGTTTTATGGATTTTTCCAAGGGGGATGCGAGTGCGTATTTAAGAGGTGTTTCATTTCAAGAAGCAGTTACCTGGGATGCTTTCAAAGTTAGGTTACGCGCGGTCTATGGGGGTGAAGAAGCCTTGGATGTAGTATCAACGTTAAGAAATACACTTAATCAAGCCACTATGAATCGGCTTAATGCTATAGAGAGAGCAGCTTTCATAGCCAATAGGCTTAATGAATATCAAGATATTTTAGGTAATTCCACTTGGGTTACTAGAGATAACATCTCTGTGAAAGATTTTTTACGATTAATGTATATAACTTGCATGACACTTATGTTGCCTGAAGATTTAGTGCGGTGTTTTGATGAAAAGTTAACGCCTGCAAGTACAGAATTGGATGTATATAAACAGATAAAGAAACACATGTCCAAGTGTCCTGACCTTGATCCCGTGTTAACTCAAGTTTTTGCAAAGAATGAAACAAAGCCACAACAAGTAAATGTAGTTAATAATAGTCAAGTTGCGGGAATGACGTGTTATAATTGCAAACGTCAAGGTCACTTGATCGCGGACTGCAGAACGAAATTCTATTCGATACATAATAGTTGACTCATTAATACAGTCAGTGCTAGTCGCGTAAGACACAACAGAATCCTAGAAATACACAGTCAATTCCACAGTCAGTTCCATATGGAAATAAAAATAAAAATCCTCATTTTAACAACAAGAAGAAACAGCCAAACGTCAATGTAGTTCAGAAACCGAAACAATCAAACACTTCTTCGAATAACGCTGAGCCTGGGTCGTCAAACCAGACCTCGCAAGGTCAGACTAATTTTCAGAATGTGCAGAGCAAAGCAAATACCACATAATTAACTCCAGTGGGGAAGAGAGTGATGTTGGGTCAAGGTCATTCATGTCAACATCAATAGTATTGAATAATCAATTTAATGTTTTATCAGATCATTGTGAGGCAAAAGATTTTCCTATGAAACACATGGCCGAATTAAGTAAAACAGTGCATGCTCCCATAGATTTGCAACGAATTCATACAATAATAAGCCAAGATGAGTTACGACCAACATTATATGCTGTAAATTTAGAACACAAATCCTTTACGTTATTTTTTGACTCTGGTAGTCCACGTAATATCATGGATATGAGGACATATCATTTGTTGTTTTCGAACTTTCCGATAGAAAAATCCGGAGTGAGACTCTCGGGTATAGGAAATAATGAATTAAATGTCATAAGCATAACTCATGTTCAATTCAAAGTCGGTAAATGCACGTTTGCCGATACATTTGTTGTTGTACAAAACATTGATATGTATCCAGCTGTAATTATGGGATACCCATCTATGGGAAATCAAAACATTATCTTAGCCCCTGCCAAGCACGGCGTGTATATCAAAGGAAAATTCTATAAGTCTTCTAATACCTTAAAATCAGTTTTGGATAAAAAGGAGACGACAAATGTAACCGTAACGTACGTTGAAGAACCAATAACTTGTCTCACTAATAAAGAAATAATATACGCGACCCAGCAGAATTCTCGTTCACCCGTAATATCATCTTGCACGCAATCTATCGAGCCAAACGTACCTTCGAATTTAATAGTGCAAATAAAGAAAACATTACTGGGATCTGAAATATTAATCCTTTCCGACACTTTGAAAACTAACGGATTGTCTGTCACACAAGCTATTTATACAGTAGGCTCACATCAACAATGTAATATTGAAGTCTGTAATCATTTAAATAACACTTTAGTAATTCACAAAAATCAACATATCTTGGATGTAGAAGTTTATAAACATCATATTCTTACCGTTGCTGAAATCAATCATGCTCAATCAGTTGCGGATGAATCCCTTTTGCAATCTATTAAAAATAAAATCAATAAAGACATTCAAGACAAAGAAATTCAGCAGAAAATTTTTGGACTTTCAACTAAATATCATGATGTTTTTTCCACTATGGATGGATCCTTAGGAAAAACATATGTGATCGAGCATCAAATAAGGTTAAAGGACAAGCAGAAAATTATCTATGTACCCTCGTACAGACTCCCTATGAAATTCCAGAATGAAATAAATGATGAAGTAGGTAAAATGCTAGAAGAAGGAGTCATTAGGAAATCAAACAGCCCTTATAATTTTCCATTAATAGTTGTACCGAAAAAAGATCGAACATGGCGTATCTGCGTAGACTTCCGTCGTCTAAACGAGGAGACGGTCCCTGATCGATTCCCAGTGCCATGTACTGACGATATTTTCTCTTTGTTAGGTCAGAATAAATATTTTACCAGTTTGGACTTACTTAAAGGCTTTCACCAGATATCATTAGAAGAAGATAGTATCCCATACACAGCCTTCAGCACGGCCAGGGGACATTATGAATTTTTACGGATGCCTTTTGGTTTACGTTGTGCTCCCATAACATTTACAAGAATGATTAACATAGTGTTTGGAGACTTGTTAGGGGATATATTGCATGCCTATATGGACAATCTTGTAATCTTTTCCAACACCTTAGAAGAACATCTACATAAGTTAGAACTAGTACTACAGAGATTAAGACAACATAACTTAAGGGTAAAGATTAGTAAGTGTGAATTTTTCAAAACAGAATTAATATATTTGGGTTTCATGGTGTTAAGCCAAGGTCTTAAAGTAGTCCATGATAAGGTGTCGGCTATACATAATTTTCCCATACCTACTAATGTCAAGGGAATACAGCAATTTCTGGGTTGTAGTGGATATTACAGGCGTTTTATATGCAACTATTCAATAATAGCCGCTCCTTTAACTGATCTTACGAAGAAGGGCGTAGATTTCATATGGTCTGAGCATCATCAACAGGCGTTTAATACCTTGAAAGATGAACTGTGTAGTTCTCCTATCTTAAAATTTCCTGACTTCGGTAAGGAATTCTTCATTGCAACAGACGCCTCAGACTTAGGAGTAGGAGGGGTATTGCTTCAGCAATATGATAAACAATTTTTCCTGATAGCTTTTTATTCTCGAAAACTGAGAACTTCCGAAAGTAAGTATGCAGTAATAGACAAGGAAGGGCTAGCTATTGTTAATTCACTAGTCCATTTTAAGTTCATAATATACTGTTATCCCATTAAGGTTCTTACTGACCATAAACCACTGACCGAGTTCTTTAAAGGCTTCAACCACAGCCCTAAACGAACTCGGTGGCATTTGATCATTCAAGACTTTGGCGCGAGAATCGGGTATTTACCTGGAAAAGCAAATATCATTGCGGATGCGTTATCACGCAACCCTGTGTCATCTTGTACGGAGCCTTTAGCTGAATTGATAGATATATCAACATCCATGCCTATTGTTAAAACAATATCTGAACAAGAAGATTTAGGGTGGAGCGCTGAATTATTACAGACTGAGCAAAGAAAAGATCAGAAAATAGAAACAATTATAAATGCTTTGAAAGGCAATCATAAGGAAAAGGGATATATAAAGTATAAGCAGCAGAATTATATAATCAAAGATAATATTCTGTGTAGGACCGTGACAAGGAAAACCCGCAATACACCACATGTAACTAATGACCAGGTAGTGGTACCAATCTCACTTATTTCCACTGTCCTGAATTGGTTGCATGCAAATCCATTATATGGAAACCTGGGGTTCTCATTAATGTCATAGAAAGCCAAATCATTGTTTTATTGGCATACAATGATTACAGATATAAAAAAACACATAGCTAATTGTCGCACATGTCAGGAAAACAAAGGGCATACGAAAACACCTGTCAGCCTAGGGGCTTATCCCGTGCCCAATCAACCCTTTGAAAGAATACATTTAGATTTGTTAACAGGATTTTACGAGTCAGACAGAGGAAATAAGCACCTCTTAGTAATTGTAGATGCTTTAACTCGATATACAGAACTAATAGTGCTTAAAACTAAAACTGCGATTGAATGCGCTAGGAAGATTTACGAGTGTTACATTTGTACACATGGAATTCCACACATGATAATCTCAGACTCGGGTGGAGAATTTAATAATCACTTTCTTACCTCACTGTGTGAATTCCTTAGCATAAAGAAAATAAATACCATGATATATCACCCAGAGTCAAATGGGCTAGTGGAAAGAGCAAATAGGAAGGTTTTAAATATATTAAGAGTAACACTAGGGGGATCAGACCCCAACTGGGATATTGCAATACCTGCAGTACTGAGTACTCTGAATCATTCATATCATATATCAATTAAAATGTCACCGCATGAAGCATTGTATGGTACCCCAGTTAGAACGCCTTTCCATGTATTAACGCCTACAACTAATCTATCAAATCCTTTAAAAGAATGAATAAATGCAAGCAAAAGTCGATATGATATCCTTCGAAAGAATTTAGAAGAATCACAAATCATAATGAAAAGGAATCATGATAAAATAGCGAAGCCAACTAAAACATATACCGTGGGTGATAATGTATACATACAGGTAATTGTACGTAAAGGACTCAATTATAAACTAACACCTAAGTTTGAAGGCCCATTTAACATTTTGGAAACATTAACGGCCAATAGGTTTAGAGTTCAAAACGTATCCCAACCCACGGATGAGAGAATAGTACCATTGGCTCACATAAGAAATTAAAAAAAAAAAAGAGAGAGAGAGGGAAAGAAGTGAGGGAAAGATTTTTATTTGTATGTTAAAAGTTTTCTTCTTAATACAGGAGTACTGTAATTACATATATTTTTCTCGTTACAGGTTTCCAAGATGAATTATTTGTTGTTGGGAGTGATATTGTTCGCTCAGACATTTTTCTCGTGTGGGATGAGCTCTAAAACTAAAAGTATAGATTTTAAATATGGCACGATATTTGAAAGACAAGAAGACATTTTTATTACATCAAGCAACGTAGTTGTAGAAGTGCATATGCAAGCAATTTTTCTTCAAGAGAATGATGTCACTAGCTTAAAAAGTGCCATTTCAAGGTTTGCTGTCTCATTAGATGAGTTGCATAGAAGACATTTTCATTTGACTAGAGAGAGGTCTCTTGGATCGACACTAAAAGTTGCAGAGATGCTATCTGAAGACTTGCAAAATAAGACTTACGAGACAGAATCTTTGGCTCGTTACCTTTTGCAAGTTTAGGTTTAGGAATTTCCAATCGTCTTAAGATTAGTAATCAAAACAAGAAAATTGAGTTCTTGACTCATGAAGATAAATTGATTATGTCAGAACTAAGGAATCAGTTAGCTTCAATCAATCAAATTATGGATTTAGTAAATGAACATTCAAGTAATATCAGTCAGATTATGGAAGTACAGGATTTGTTGGCAACGTTAATGTATTATGATTCAAAATAGATCACATACATAACAGAATTGCACATTTCATTGAGATATCAAAAGATTATGTAGAAGCTATCACGTTAGCAACTAAAGGTGTACTGTCGCCCCATTTGTTGCCTATAAAATACTTAAAGTTAGTTCTGGAGAACGGACGGGAGAAACTAGGCTATGTTCCTTTGTTAGACGCACGTAAGTTAGAATTTTATTACAGCCTAATTACAGTAAGCATTGAAAATAACAAGATTATGATTACAATTTCCTTTGATTCTTCAGATGCCTGGCAATCTTACAGGATGTCACCATTTCCGACTTTCATGACGAATCACTCAAATCCAGTAATATCCAGTTTGACAGGACACGTATTGATTTCCCCAGACAAGGAAACATATACGGTCATTAAAGACTTAAATCAATTAACTCACTGTTCAGATGCAATGGATAGAAAAATATGTACAGCTGACTCATTTGAATTCCATAAAAACTTAATGGATTCATGCGAGTTAGGTATAGTGCTAGACGGTGCTCTCTCCTATACAAGTGAAAATTGTCTGGATAAGCTTTATCCCTTTGACAATAATGAGTTCAATTACAGACTGAACAATGGCTCGTGGATACGATACGACAAGGACGGCTTCAATGTATCATGCCCGGACGGATCCACGTCCTATTCCAAAATCTTCGTTGCAGCAGATGGTTGTATCGGGACTTCCCTTAATTCCATGGTGACCGGGATCAAGACCATCATCAGAGAACGAGCCTACTTCGCAAACTTCACGTGGTCGACTACAAAGCCATCACTACCTCTCCCATACAACAAACAGGTAGCCAAGCGGTTGATGAAATTGACCGAGATGGACCACCTGTCACCGACTTATAAAGAATTTCTTCACCCCATACTACTAGCAGGAACAGTTGTGACGGTGATGATATTTATCGCCGTTAACATCCTTGTTTGGCGTAGATTAAGGAACAGTTTGCAGCTTAAACAGAACGTTTTGCCATGTCCAGACAAAACTCCTTATATAATTCAATTTAAAGCCGTTTGAAAGTGGCCACTTCATTTGCTAAAAGGAGTAAAATTGTCTGGGAATAGCATGTGTACGAAAAGCAGTTAGTACGCTAGTAATATGTAATTGTAGAGACTATAGAACATTTGCATTTTTAAAAATAAATTTAAAAAACATTTAAAAAACATTTAAAAAATAAATCCTTTTTTTCTCTCAGCATCTAATAAAATATATACCTATTTGAACATTCGTCCTCATTTGCTTATGGCTAAAGTTGAACAAAGAATGATGCATATATCCAGTCACACTCCTAGTAAACATATTTTGGCGTGTTGTTAAAATTTGAAAAAAAAAAAAAAAAAAAAAAAATTGAGATAGCTGGCCGAGCTGATGTAATAGTTAGTTATTACATGTTTAAAACACATGACGTAATGTGTCATTGTGGAAGAAGAAGCTAGCGTGAGATTTGCTGTAGTCAGACAAAATCATAACAGGATGCATTTTGCATCTCTCAGCAATGTAACATTTTTTTGAAGCATAAACACAAATGCATACCGTGTGAAAGATTGTGTCTTCCTAGACTAATGTAAAGTTTACATATTGTGTTTAAATGCTGAGATAACTAAATATACGATATCTGTGATATCGATATTTTAGGCAATTCTTATCTATACTTCACCTGAATTGGTCATCCGACCAAACCAGCTATACTCTTGTGATGGAGATGTTAACACTGTTGTTTTTAGAGAATAAACCATTTTAAAGTTAACATGCTTGACTTTATCTCAAGACTCAACATCTCAAACAACACATACTCAATGTGTGTTAATAACAGTAGCACACTAATATATATATAGATATGTTGTAAGTTTCCTTTTCAGTGTTTGTGCTGTTTGGATGATAACGTATACACTAGGTTCTCAAGACAATTGCGCAAGGTTGGGGAACCTTCCTTTCCGACCTCTCCCCCCCCCTTGTACATCAGTCATCCCGTCCGCAGATAACCTGCCGTTGACTCATCCGCCACTGCAGGGAATCGTCATCGTTTGGACCCTCGTCATTCAACTGTTGTCTTTGCCTTTCCCTCTTCCACGGGAAACATATGGATTTACTGAGAGAAGAGAGTGTGTCCTTTCAGAGCTTGACTTCGGTCTTTCTCTTTTCAAGGCTGTTCACCTTTCATGGGTTTCTGACAGTACAGTATACTAATGGGGGGAGCACCTTTCCCATTCACAGGTTAGGTTGCGCTTCCGATCATTTTTCTTAATTATTCAAGTAAAATTATAATTGTAATATAACTTTTCAGCTTCTTCAGCGCGGGGAACACTTTCCGCCTGAGGATCCAGTGGTTCTTCCGATTAGTGAATATCTTTAGCTGATTTAAATAATTGTAATATATTTTCATAAAATAAATTTTTGAACACACTTACCCGCTGGTTATTTAACAATAGCTTTATTCTTCTGTCCGGCAGAAATTCAAAACTTGCGGCAATCGCATAGATATGCCAGGTGTACACTAGCGCCACAACAGTAGCTAGGCCGAACTATTCCATCTAGCACCAGATTTTCCATGCCCATAGGTCTCTAGAGGGGAGGAGGGCAAGATTATAAGTTATATAACCAGCAAAAATTTATTTTATGAAAATATAATTTTTAAACATTTAAACTTACCCGCTGGTTATATAGCTATAGCTGATTGATACCCTTGGTGGCGGGTCAGAGACAGCAACATTGTTGGAATTTCACTTAAGTGTTAAATAAAAACAGGCTTAAGGGTTCGTACCTGTGAAGGAAGCTGACTTGAATGATTCTCTGCCTAATTATGTCTGCTATCCTTATAAGATCCAGCGGTCCACTCAGGGGGCTGAAGATTTCTAGGAGCTGTCAAATGGGTAATAACCTCTATGTTGACAGGACATCAACTAATAATCTTGTTCCAGGCACTCTCAAGGAACAAAATGATCACCTGACTAAATCAAAGATGCTGAAGATTGTCAACCAATCTTCACATACAATCATAAAAATATATAAAAGTTCCAAGAGAAGAACAAGGGTACTAGGGATTAGGGGAAACGTAGTGGTAGATCCTTCACCTACCACTGCACTCGTTGCTACGAATGTTCCCAAAGTGTAGCAGTCCTCATAAAGAGTCTGGATACGTTATAGGTAATGCAAGACGAATACAGGTTTACTCCTCCAAAAGGTTGTATCCATGATGCTTTGCAGAGAACGGTTTTGTTTAAAAGCTACAGAAGTTGCCACAGCTCTAACTTCATGAGTCTTTACTTTAGGCCACTTAAAGTCTGCCTCACCACAGTGTGAGTGAGCCTCTCTAATCAAAAGTCTTATTAAAAATGATAGGGCGTTTTTAGACATAGGTAGCGCAGGCTTCTTGACTGCGCACTAAAGAGCCTCTGAATTGCCTCTTAAATCATTAGTCCTGTTCAGATAAAACTTCAGTGCTCTGACAGGACAAAGAACTTTCTTCCACTCTTCACTCACCATATCAGAGAGAATAGTAATCTCGAAAGATTTAGGCCATGGATGAGAAGGACGTTCGTTTTTGGCCATGAATCCAAGTTGCAAGGAGCATATGGCTTTTCCGTTTCTGAAGCCAATATTCTTGCTAAAAGCGTGAACTTCACCGACTATCTTAGCTGTTGCCAGACCTACTAAGAAAAGTCTTCAAGGTCAGATCTTTAAAAGAAGCCGAGTGTAAAGGCTCGAATCTGGTGAATCTTATCGACGCTTCTTAGAAATCTCAAAAGATCTGAGATCTTGAAGGTCTTTATTATTTGAGAGATCTAAATTCCTGTGTCCCAAGACAGCTGCCACCATACTCCTGTACCCCTTGATGGTCGAAGAGGAAAAAATGTGCTTTCTTCTAAGGTTTAAGAAGAAATCAACAATTTGTGTTAGAGGTACTGAATGAAGAAACTGATTTAGCTCTACACCACTCTCTAAAACCTCCCACTTGGACTGTAAAACCTTGATGGTAAAAGTCCTTCTTGTACTAGTGATAGCCTTAGCTGCCTCCTTCGAAAACCCTCCAGATCTTGGGAGTTCTTCGATAGATTGAAGGCAGTCAGACATAGAGCTTGGAGGTTTAGATGGTTTCTTGCCAAGTGGGGTTGTTTGAGAAGATCTATTCTCAATAGCAGGCTTCTTGGAATGTCCACCATCCATTCCAGAACCTTTGTGAACCAACTTCTTGACGGCCAGAAGAGAGCTACTAAAGTCAACTTGGTTCCCTTGTGAGACACGAACTTTTGTAACATCTTGTAAAGCACTTTGAATGGTGGGAACATGTACAAGACCATGTCACGAGCTGCTTGACGCTCGGGGTCACATTGTGCTTGATGATTAATGTAGCGTCTCGATAGACGCTCAACGTCACTTCTTACAGGACGTCCTGTTCCGCTGGAAGCTCGACATCCTGTTAGGTGGACGTACGACGTCAAGTCTGTTTGCTTAACTCCTTGCTAGGGAGTTGTAAAGGCGTTCGTCATCAAGCACATCTCGACTAGTAGGCTCACTACGCTTAGTGTCCAGGCGTGAAGTTACCTGACACTCAAGATCCAGGTCTGCTACTCTCTTGTTGTATGCAGGCCGACAAACTAGCATGAGTGAAGAGAGCTTCTGTTGCAAAGCTAGTAGTGTAATAAAAATAGGGTCAAACTGTTGTGGTACAGGAGACGTTACATCTACCACAAGCTCTCTTTCTACACCATTTAAAAACACGCAGAGCATCCAGAAGACAATAACCAGTTTGATGGTGGAGAAGGAGCATGAACTGGAGCCCTGCTAGACTCAGACAACTGTCCTGCAACTGAGAGAGTTGGACATTATATGACAGTTGCTGACCTCCTAAAAGGATGTTTGGTAGGAGAGTTTTTCTTCAGTAGAAAGAATAAAAGCTCAGAACTGTTCGAAAGACTACAACCAGAAGCTAGCGGTGTCAAGAAAGGACGCTGATTGACCGTGTCCATCTTCCTCTTTAGAAGTCTGGAAGTTGATGCCAGCCTCGTCTGGGTGCTGAGTCGTCTGAAGACGACGAAAAAACTTTCACCTTACCTTTCCTATGATGAAGGTGAGAGACCTGTAAGGCATCAAAAGGTATGCTCGAGTAGGCGACTGCTCGGGAGCTAAAGCCTCTTGTTTCCTTTATCGTTCAATATTTTTTCTCTCCGGGAAAAGGGAGCTGGAAGAAGCTTCAAATCAACATTCCTTGGAAGAAGTCTAAGGATAAGAAACAACGATATGTCCTCACAGACGCACCCTCTATTTGAGGGGTGGTGCTGAGACCGAAACAAAGAACTCAAAACTGGACAACTTCCTCCTATACACGAACCTTCCGGTAGATTGAAGTTCGGATGGATGGGGAAGAAGAAGTAAGCATCCTGGAGATCTAAAGAGATCATCCATTGGACCTTCTTTACTGCTGCAAGCATAGTCTTCTGAGTCGCCATAGAGAACCTTTGTCCTCTGGACGTAGCTCGAACAGTATGTGACTGACGTTGGACGTCACGGTTTGTTTGGCGTTCGACATCACGAGCTTGTTGCTCGATGTCACGTTCAGCTTGACGCCCAACGTCACGTTCAGCTTGACACCCAATGCCACGCTTAGCTGCCTAGCGATCATCGCCGCGCTTGGAAGGTAAACGCTCAAAGACACGCTTGGCCACTTGATGTCTGGTATCAAGAGAAGCAGACACTCAATGGGATATAGAAGCCTTATCATGCTGTTCAACATTTAGCTTGCTGGTAGACCGCCTGTGCGACAACACATCCTGATAAGAATCATGACGAACCATCACTTTGCTAACAGCAGGCTGATAAGACTGCATAAAAGATGAGAGCCGCTGCTTCATGCTAGCAGCATAGTCTAATTAGGATCAACATTAGGTAACACCGGTGTAGAAAACTTCGATCGCGAACTCACCTTCCTCATCGCTTACATAACGTTCCACATTTCAGCTGACGGAAATCAGTCTGGCGGAAGCGGCGGTGCCTGTACCGTAACACCAGACTCAGGAACAAGATCCGTATCAGTCTGAGCTTTGCCAACTTCTGACATCCTGACAGGATGTACACAGCAAAAAAGGGACACTGCCTTCTCTCACAAAAGC
This sequence comes from Palaemon carinicauda, assembly GCF_036898095.1. Classification (NCBI taxonomy): domain Eukaryota; kingdom Metazoa; phylum Arthropoda; class Malacostraca; order Decapoda; family Palaemonidae; genus Palaemon; species Palaemon carinicauda. The sequence goes on along the minus strand of NC_090765.1, from coordinate 17,008,010 downwards.
CCTAATGCACTTCCTGCTGTTGCACTGAACGTGCTGCTGCACCAACATCTGCAGTTAGGTTCTTTATGCTGCATTGAGGACGCGCTATTGCACTGCCCTATCAGCACTGTCTTTTTGACGTTGTTACTTTTCTTAGAATGATTTATTGTTAATTTATTCTCATCATTTATTCATTTCCTTATTTCCTTTCCTCACTGAGCTATCTTTTCTTATTGGAGCCCTTGGGCTTATAGCATCTTGCTTTTCCAACTAGGGTTGTAGCTCTGCTAGTAATAATAATAAAAATAATAAACAGAGACTCCTTCGACGTCTTCCTTAGCGGAAAAACTATGAAAGCAGGATGAGGAGCAGCAGGTACAAAATAAAATGGAAACTCTTCAGAAAAAAACTCTCATGAGTTTCTGAAAGTCACTCCCTTCCTCCTACAAGTCTCTAACCTAGGTAGAGATGTCTTGTTTCCTAGCAGTCAACTCCTTAAGGTCCTGAATTCTGACCTCAATGCTTTAGAGGTTTAATTCTCACTCTCCCACAGACACCAAGAATTAGTTCAAGCAGGCCTTGGTCTGAGAACATATCTTTCTAGTTAATATTTATTTCTTAATATAGCGCCTGGCGCAATAATGTTCCAACGCTAGACGCTCATGGTCATGTAGACATCAAGTCCTACTGTTGGAAGCCAGACGCCAAGCAACTGCTTGGCGTTCAACGTCACGTGACTCTCGGAACAATACTATTCACGATTCAGACGCTCACGATCTAGACGCCTGGAGCTATGCTTGACATGCGACGTCATGATCAATTACTTGATGCTCGACGACACGCAACTGCTTGGCGTTCGGAGTCATGATTAACTGCTTGACACTCGACGTCAAGTTCAACTGCGTGAAGCTTGATGCCATGCAAGCTCTTTACGCTCAGCGCCACGTGACTTTCAGAACAATAACACTCGCGATTGAAAAATGCTCGCGATTCAGACGCTTGGAACTATGCCAATCACTTCTAGAATGGTCGATCATCGAACAAAAGAAACCAAGAAGTTGCACTAAGTTACAAACATCGAGTCAAACTCTTACAACAGCGTTAGTAGCTAGCCTTGCTGAACGCTCGATGACCAACGCTCTGTTGTTGTCATGTTTAGCTTGGCGCGAGGCGTCAAGCTCAGTCACCTGGCGAGCGCCATCATGCTCAGCTGCTTGGCGCGCGCCATCAAGCTCAGCCGCCTGGTGCGCGCCATCACGTTCAGTTGCCTGGCGCTTGTCGCGCGCCTGAAAGGAAGACGCTGCGCTTGGCCGCTTAATGTTAGAAAACACTTTTACCTCGCCTTACTTACGGCGAGGGCGAGCGTTGTGGGAATCGTCAACAGGAACGCTCGAGGGAACTTCTGTTCAGGTCTTACAAGATGTTCGGCGCCAGGCTAATGCCTCTCTCTCTCTTGGAACATTTATAAATATTATACGAAAAAATTTAGTATTCCAAAAACAAACAAGTAAACAACGATACAAAGAATCATGAGATTATATCGATTGTCATGAATACTACGTCGTATAAAAATTAACTGAACGCTAATTTTGTTTAATCTTTGTAAACAGATTAGCTAAAGAAAAAATACTAAAAGGACCAATATAATTGTAAAATAACATAATCCTTTTATCTAATACAACTTAAAAACTTTAATTTTCAAAGAAAAATGTACTTTTCATAAATATTGATACAAAGAGTAATACTGTAACGATAGACTGAGGACTGCGTAGCATAAATAAACTGAACGCTAGATAATCTTTAAAACAGATCGAAGATTATCCATAGAAAGCATACCAAAAGGAACCGAACTAGTCACACAGGCCGTGACTGGAAAAATCAATGCTGAGACAATTGCAACCAGCATTGAACAAGTCCTAAAAGACTTGCTCTCCAGGAATAAGTCCTCCCAATCCCCCTCTCTTGCTATCCAGGAGATCACTTCTCACTCCTCACCAACCACACCTACCATTCCATCACCCAATCACCCGTACCTTCCACATCCTCTACTTCAGTCCCCGCACCTATCATACCACTCACCCCATCCATCATCCCATCATCCACTCTCACCCCATCCACCTCATCCACTTCATCCTCCGAGGTCAAGGCAATTGCCTTTGCCCCTAGGGACCCAAGACAATACTCTTCAACCTACACCATGGAGTAAGAGTTCTGAACTGGAACTCAGCCGGTGTTAGATCAAAGATCTCCTCCCTAATTGCAGTATGCAAAACTGAGAATGTAGATGTCATCCTGCTACAAGAAACCAATCTTCCAGCAGGAAAGAAACTAAAAATCCCAGGCTACAATGCCTACATCGCACCACAGATAGGCACAGACAGAGGCTTAGCTACATTAGTTAAAACTAGCATACCAACAACAAGGTTACACAACCCTATTCCCTGTGGCACCAACATAGAGACACTAGCAGTAACAATAACATTACTGAATCAAAAAATAGACATATACAACATATACAGAAAATTACATAGGGAGGATACAGGAGAGTTACAACTAACTCAACTCTTTGCTCACACAGAAAGAACACCAACAATTATCTGCGGGGATTTTAATGCACATCACCCCATACTATCATCCCCATCAAGGACAAACCCCTCAGGGGAACACATAGCTTTCGCCCTGGATGAATTTGAGGGAGTCTCCCTCCTAAACACAGGGCAACCTACACACATAAGAGGTGGAAGACTGGATCTGACTTTTGCCACAACAGCCATTAGACATCTAACCAAGTGGCAAGTACACTCGACCCTGATAAGTGATCACTTTGCCACAGAGACAGAATTGGACTTACAACAACTACCTCCAATCCCACCACCCCCACCAAGATGGAACCAGGACCTAGCAGACTGGGTCTGCTTTCAAACAACCATAGAGGAATGGGCAATCAGCTACGTTCCTCCAGAGGACATAGATCAACTAGAAAAAGACCTAGTAGAGGCCTTTCACAATGCAGCCAACAGAGCTATGCCACTAAAAACAACACAAGGTAGTTACACTTACAAACACTCCTGGTACTACTGCCCAGAAGTCAGAAGACTAAAAACCAGACTAAACAGAGTCACAAAAATATACAGAAGAAGATCCACAGTAGAAAACAGAGAGCTACTACAAACAGTCAGAACTGAAACAAACGAAAGAATCCATGAAATCAGAATTGAAAAATGGATGGAATGGTGTTCAAGCCTGTCAGAATACACCAATCTAACTCAGCTTTGGAAATGGCTAGGCAGAGTAGCCGGAAAAAAGAGAAAGACACCAATTGCCACACACCCACACCCACATGAGGAGGCTGAAAGAATTGCAACATCATTTGCAAACAGAACACTGTCAATCAATCTCTCCCCCGAAACCAGAATGCAACAAGAGCAACTGGCGCCATCGAGATGGGAAGAGATCAACACAGCCTGCCTTCAGCAGGATGACACAGACACCCCATACACAGTTGAGGAGCTAAGAGCAGTACAAAAGACAGGGAAAGACACTGCACCTGGAGCTGACAAAATCACCTACACAATGATCAAACACATGGGTCCAGCAGGAGAAACTGCATTCCTAAGATTACTAAACAAAACACACCTAGAGCACATAAGGCCTCAAACCTGGAGACAACAAGATACGCAGCCAATCCCCAAGCCAAAGGATCCAACAAATCCTAGGCCAATAGCCTTGGTATCCTGTATAGAAAAAACAGGAGAAAAAATGGTCTTAAACAGATTAAAGTACAAAATTGGCCCCCTAAACAAGCAGCTATATGCATATCAGGAGGGAATTGGAACCTCTGAATGCATCACAGATGTATTAAGCTGCATAAATCAGAACAAGGCAACAATAGTCTTCATAGACTTTGAAAAAGCCTTCGAGCTTGCAAGCCCAGTTGCAGTGCTGCAATCAGTAGCTAAAAAAGGAGTCAAAGGACACCTACTAGCATGGACTAAAAACTACATGCTAGGAAGGCAAGCCAGAGTCAAATTTCAAGGAGTGATATCCACATATCATGAATTGGAAAACGGTACGCCACAAGGAGGAATTCTAAGCCCCCTCCTTTTCAACATCCTCATGGAAAATATAGCCTCACTTCAGCTACCTGAAGGAGTTAATATATTTATCTATGCAGATGATGTATGTGTAATAGCTCGAGGGCCAGTCAGGACAATAAAAATGCAAAGAGCACTCAATGCCATCAGCCACAAATCCAATGAGCTTGGACTAAAAATTAACATTGCCAAAACAAAAGCAATGACAATCAAAGCCCCAAACCCCGTACAACCACTCACAATAGGAATGGAACCCCTAGAATGGGTGGACCGATACACATACCTCGGGGTAATAATAGACAAACAGCTCACTTTCAAGCAAGAGATAAAATATCTCAAGGAAAGAACAAATGCCAGAAATGCAGCTATGAGATATATGTGCAGGCTCAAGGATGGAGCAAATGAACACGTCTAAAAGAAATATTATCTAGCCTGTTCCAGATCACTAGTAGACTATGCTGCCCCAACACTCCTGGGACTAACAGATCTACAAAAAAGCACAATTGAAGTGATTCAAAACAATGCCATGAGGCTCATGTTGGGAGCCCCAATGTGGACAAGACTTTGCAACCTAAGGTTGGAAACCGGACTACCAACCCTCGAAGACAGAATTGCACTAAGAAATGCAAGCATAGTTGCAAAGATGTTCCTGTCAGACAGAGACTCAATCACCAAAAGACGAGTAAGAGAGGAACTATCCAAACACCCTGAAGTACAAACCCCAGATTCTTATGGCAAAGACCATAGCGATAACATCAAAAGACTTGGCCTTACAGAAACAATCCTACAATTAAAACCTGACACAGCACAAAGTACTATACACATTCCACCATGGAAAAAACAAGTTGCTAAATTCAACTACACCAAACTCCCAAGGGCAAAAGAAAACTGCACAATAGAAGAACTCAGAAACGCAGCAGAAGCAGCTATAACCTCTGTAGAAACAACAGGGGCGCAGATCTACTATACTGATGGTACAGTAGATCCTGGAACCCAAACAGCAGGAGCGGCAGTTCACTCCTGCAAGTTCACAGCTTGCTGGAGAACATCCAATAATGTCTCCACCCTGCAGACAGAGCTTGTCGCAATACAGCAAGCATTAAAATACTCCATTAAAAATGAGGAAGGACCAGTAGTCATCCATACTGATTCACGATCCTCAGTGCAGGTCCTACAGCAGGACAAAAACAAAGAAAACAAATCCCTGATAGCGGACATTAAAATCCTCTTACATCAACATAATGAAAGAAACAGACTAGTAACTATAAACTGGATCCCCAGTCACATCGGGATACCAGGGAATGAAAAGGCTGATGAGCTAGCCAAAAGCACCAAACACATTCACAATGTACAGGTGCACATACAGCCTCCACTGCAACAAATCAAAAGCAAAATAAAGACACAGCTCAAGAACAACCTAATCAAGGAACTACATATGAGGATAGAGAATGGCTCTCCCTCTGCAACATGGTACAAATGGGCATCGGAACTAGAACCCCCTCCCATAGACAGATACACCCCAAGAAAACTGGCAGTATGTATACACAGACTCCGGCTGGGTTACAAAGCAAACTGGGAACTCCTAGATGACATCCAGACAAGGTGTGAACACTGTGATGTCATACCACAACAAGCTCTCCTGCACTATCTACTAGAATGCAGAGAAACAGCACAGCTACGAGGTGATCTACTTGTAGACACCAACACACCACATGCCATGAAAGAGGCAGCCACACTGGCAAAAGCAATTGTCGAAAGCATAGACACACATGCACAGTTGCTTTCAACACTACCTCCACCAAGGTAAGACCTCCTCATTCCATGCACCATCTCATCCCCTCATTGTAAGGCTCTATTCACATCACCCCCTTTCACTTCTCAACTAATCTACCACTTAAAATCTCTCTGCAGGGACCCTAGGGAGTAAAGGGTTGGACAACCCCACCTGCACAATTTTTCTCTAATCTTCAAAAGCCTTACACCCCCACTTTTCAAACTACCACTATCCAAGAAATGATGGCCCTCTACCACTACCACCATCATCCTTACCCTATCCACATCTTTTTCTACTACTAAAAACCTTTCAAATTTCCATTAATGCAACTACCTTAAAAATTTTTACAGATCACCTACGGGCCAACCAAGGGAAAGGCCCGTGCCAACAACAAGTGTTGGCTTTAATACCCCAACAACAACAACTACCAAAAGGACAAAAATTTTCTTAAAATAACATAATCCTTTTATTTTATATAACTAAATACTTTGTAAGATAGTATTAACTTATTCTTTGTAAAAAAAAGAAAGAAAATGCAAGTCATACTCAAGCTTACGTCATATGACAGTGACATTATCGATGAGGCGGGGTGTTTACCTATCGCCATAATGCTTTCATTAGTTTAAAATAGGTTTAAAAATTTCTAATCCTACCTTTTAAGCTATAACATAGCGATCAAATATCAAACAAAACAAAACAAAATAAGCGAATGACAAAACCCATATACTGTATAAGAGTACATCACCAATATACAGTACTGCTAAAATCCAGGTTAATCACGAGTGAATTCCTTCTATGTTGCCATAATGGTGGCAGAAGAAAATCTGGTGCTAGATGGAATAGTTCGACCTAGCTACCGTGGTGGCGCTAGTGTACACCTGGCATATCTATGCGATTGCCCCGAGTTTTGAATTTCTGCCCGACAGAAGAATAAAGCTATTGTTATATAACCAGCGGGTAAGTTTAAATGTTTAAAATATTGTTTAAATACAGTTACACTCCTCTCTCCTTCTCCCGTTAATGTTGACCAGGGAAGGGAGTGCGCAGGTTTTATTTTATGCTGGAGAGCGATGGCGCGCAGGTGAGCGGTGACATGCTGGTAGGCACTGGCGTGTTGGTGAGAGCTGTTATGTTGGTGAGTGCTGGCGTGCAGCTGGAACAAAATCTGGAAGATGTTTAGTTGGTGCGCATGCACGCGGATGGACAGGAGAGCATTGCACAGGGGCCTGGGTCCCTGGCGAACGACGCGTTAGCTGAAGATGAAGCGTCGGTGATTAGTACGCGTGAGGATGGAGCGGTCACACAGGTGCAGAACTGGAAGAGTCAGGAAAGGAGACAAGTTAGGAGGACAGCAAGATGCAGAAAATCAGCACATAAGAAGAACTGGAATAGGGATGTGTCCTTTGGAAGGACGATTATCCACCGTAGGGGATTGCGTGCGATCCACAGGAGAGTCCAAGGCCACGTTTTTAGAAGAAGGTCGAGGGCAAGAAGACGATGGCTGAGGTAGCTCCTTTGTGGAAGACTGTTGCAGTGACGAAGTTGAAGAGCCAAAGAGTCGTCTTTTCCCCGACGGTGAAGGCCCTGATCTAAGGCGAAGAGAATGGCAAGCACGACGAGAACGATGATGCCCTTTGGGGCCTGGCGGATCATCAAGCTGACCTTTAGCAGCAGAAGTCCTCCGAAGAGGAGTCTCTATGAGTGAACTTCCCCAAGGGGGAGAAACACTCGCAGGAGAGACGAACTAAGGATTTTGCTTCCCCCACGGAGGACGTTCAGCAGGGGGGGAAGGGCAGTCTACAGCAACGGCAGAAGAGTCCGAGGGGGCAGAAGTGTTAACAGGATGGGCAGCGGACGACGCCTCTGACACAACGTCGAAACAAGCAACAGGATCTACCTCTGACGTCGATGAAGGCTGCACACAAGCACCACGGCGCAGAAGTAGCAGCAGGTTATCCTTGGAGGGCGAACCCGGTAACCCCAAGGATGACCACACCTGTAATAAGGGAGAAAATCATGGAACCCCCTGGAGGGAGAGGCAGGACTGCTTTGTTAGGGGAAGCGACACCGTCTCTCAAAGACTGGGGTTGACCAGGTGTTAAAGGGCCTGTGCTACTAATTGACAGTCTCTTGAAAGGGACCGAACGAGCAAGAGCTTTGGAGGAATGTCAGGAAGCTGAAGAAGCAGCCCTGGTTTTTTCTGCTTCGAAAAAACCTTCAAAGGAAAAGAGTCCCGCTCAGACTTCTTCCGCCATCGCCCAAACCTTTCCCACTGAGAGGCAGACCACTGCCAACACTCACTACACTACACTTGTTACCACTACCACACCGTTGACCTCTGCACAAGAGACAAAGGGTGTGAGGATCGGTGTCCTAGGCAGACATAAAGGTACCGCAGTGCCGGCCCACAAGTCCAGGTCAGGTACGCATGGTCGGCAGAAGTCAACACACACACACTGAAAAAAAAAAAAAGCACAAAAAACATTAATAGCAGCCCAAATATTTGGTGAGGATGAAGAGGGGCAACGACCTTTCACCATACGAGCCAAAAGCAAAGTGAGCTCAATCACAAGTGTATGAGTGGGAGGGGTAGCGAACTAGCAAGATACGAAGTTAACCCTCACTAAATCTTAATGGCTCGTCCTCTGGCACACTATTTTATCTTATTTCTCTTCCTCTTGTTTTGTTAAAGTTTTTATTGTTTATATAGGAAATACTTATTTTAATGTCACTGTTCTTAAAATATTTAATTTTTCCTTGTTTCCTTTTCTCAATAGAATATTTTCCCTCTTGGAGCCCCTCAGCTTATAGCATTATGCTTTTCCGACTAGGGTTGTAGCTAGCCAAGTAATAATAATAATAATAATAATAATAATAATAATAATAATAATAATAATAATAATAATAAATAGTGTAGGTTTGTATTCCAGTTATGGAACAAAGCCCTATTTTCTGCAAACCAGGGTAATATTTCACTACAATTCCACCCAGCTATCATTGCATGGAAAAAAAATTTTCTTGTGTTGTAATGTTACCTCCCGCAAATGTATCGTTTTCCAATAACCACCACACAACAGTAACTTAGGGAACTCCAGGTGGGGTATTGAAAAGTAACAAATTGCCGAAGAAAATAACAGCAGAAACGAACAAAACAACAAGAAAACTAAGAGAAAAATTTGTTTTTAAAAAAAAAATGAGGAACAACACTTACGAAAGCTATCACGGGCCCGTTTTCTTCCGAGCCGTTTTCTATCAAACATAAACTGATCATAGCTTAGCCATGGCTCGCTTCGCTCGCAACTAATTATTATATCACCTCCATATGTTCTGGCAAGCAGTACATATTGAGCTACGAGCATTCACTGTATGGGCGTGCATTTTGCCGTATCCCTAGTTTACACTAAACCATGCTCTACAAGTGTATTGTTTAATGAATTAACAATAATTATTCACACACTGATCTTTGCTCAACTGTGGCTCGCTTCACTCGCAATTAATTATTACATCAAGTCCATTTGTTCTGGCAAACGGTACATACTACGCTACACGCGTTGCAAGTATTTTGCCGTATCCTTAGTTTACACTGAGCCTTAAATCTATAATGGTTTACCTTAATAGTCGGAGTCGGAGTCAGAAGACCCAAAATCAGGAGTGAAAACTGGATATATTCTTCATTATTTGTCAAAAATAGTCTAATAGCTTCGTGTGGGGTAAATTCACAATTTGTACAAAGGGTCACCACAACAGAACTAAAGGCCCAGTCAAGCGCCAAATGATATGATTATACTGTAGCTAGATTCTGATTGGCCAATTCATATTACAGATCACGCAAAACGGGAGAGAAAAGATAATTGCTTTCTCATGCATGCGCAGTAAGGTCAAGGATAACCACATCATCAAGTCAAAATCCTCCCAAAATCTAATAACCAATAGTAATACATTTAGCAAAACTAGTGTTTCCAATGGAGCAACGACGTCATTGGGTTCCGCTACTTAGCATTCGGGCAAAACTTATCACAGAACGCAAAGGGGTGGAGCTTAATAGAATATGGACGAACATACTAAGTAACAGGAGTTACTCTGAAGATAAACAAGGGACTTATACTAAATCTTTATTTACCGTAAGTTGTATTTTTTTTTCCTCTTATTACGTACTTACGAGGATAATGTATCGAGACTTTTTTTTTTTCACGTGTTTTACCTGATAAAAATATTATTAACAAAATAAGTGCTGGGTGGGGTTCTAACGAAATATTACCCAAACCAATTATTGCACTGTTCTATAATTTTACCTCTTGGTCTCAGTTACTTGGGTCGACATACAGTAAAATTAATTGAATCGAGACCTTACAAAGTGTTTGATTATAGCAATTACAAAATTCACTAGCTCTTCGTCCTGCCTCTAATACTGAGTCATAAAGGGATCCAAACTATTTTCTATTATTAGGACATTGGCCAAAAGTAAGGAAAAGTGAAGGTTGAGAGGAACAGCCAAGCTACTTGTCGATACTCTACAGTGTACATTCAACAAAGAATTCTAATCTTAAATATTTTCTTTTCCCTTCCATAGAAAATAGTAAACGTTTTTCTCAAATCATATAGAATGGCTTTTTATAGTTACGTACCATATCGGTTTTATTGTAGTGTATTACAGGGCAATGTAACCTAGGAAAACAACCACTTTTTCTTATAGAAAAAATTACGCTCTCTTCGAAAATGACACTCGTTCCCGTCGCAAATGAATAGTTTCAGAAATATATATACATCTATATCCTACGATAATGGGGGACCCCCAGTGGGAACTCGGGGTTTTGGGTGGGGAAAACATACTGGGGAAACGATATATAATCGTAAAACAAGCATTTTCTTCTCTACACATTACCTTCTTGAATGTATTATAATCAGAGGAAAATACAAAACAGTATAACTGGATAAACTTTGGAGGAGCCGTTGCAAAGATTATTTCATGAAAAAATACAGTAACCAGTGCTGCCAACGTCTGATGTAGATCAAATGTTAGCATTCCATTCTAACATTAGCACCCATTTGTACGTACGTTCGTGCATACCAGTTTTCGGCCTGCGCAAATATCACTCCCCCTGCGCAGAAGCCTCCCCCCCCCCCCAATTACTCGTTTTATTATCGTATAATCATCTCATTTTATATTCCCATTCAATATTATTTATCATACATTCCATTTTATCTTCCTATATTGGGTTTATTTCTTTGGTTATTTCCTTTTCTCTCCCGGTTTCACGTAAATACTTGCTTTGGACCAGTTTCCCTATCCAGTTCATTCACGATGAAATCATTTTATATTCCCATTCAATAAAATTTATCATACATTCCATTTTACTGTATCTTCCTATGTTGTCTTTATTCCTTTTCTTTTGTTATTTCCTTTTCACTCATCTGTTTCACATAAATACTTGCTCAGGACTAGTTTCCCTATTTAGTTCATTCATGTTTACCCGCTAGTCTCTTTTGTTTTTCCCTTAACCAATCACCAACCGATGCCTATTCAAAGTTTACACAAGGGGGTTGTCTACTGATATTTCCCTACCCCCCTTCCTTTATCTCTTTGAGTGGTCTGTTCATGCCCCATCCTCCAAACCCTTTTCCCTTGTAACCTTTGACCTAGTAAGGTGTGCGTCATTTCAAGTGAGATTTATTTTTTCGTATTTTTCGATGGAGGAAGTTATAGAAACTTGTAACGGCTGCAGTATTCCGTACCTAAAAGCAGTTGCTAAATTCCATGGTGATTTTTATGATTCTTCAGCCAATGTCGATTATTTCCTGAAATCACACAACGTAATTCCTCAACGCTTACAGTGCCCCAAGTGCCGTTATCTTATAGGAAAGACATTCACGTGTTTTATTATAATTCTGAATCCATCATACCTAAAATTAAGAAGAAACGTTGTTGTGGTTATACCGTTACTTCCTATAAAGGTACATTTTTGGGGAAAAGTCGTCTACCCCCATGGAAGATAATGTTATTTGTAAACCACTTTTTGCATAAACATTCAGACCACGAGACCCTCATGCATGGTATCGACATACCCTCGAAAACTAGTGTCGATTGGAGAAGTTTCTGTTCCGAGGTTACCGAATACTTCTTCAATAATCAAGAGGCGATTGGTGGTGATGGAGTAACAGTTGAAATAGACGAATCTCATTTTTGTAAAGCTAAATACAACCGTGGTAGACCATTAAGTGCCATATGGGTCTTTAGGGGTTTTGAACGTGAATCCAAGAAATTTTTCATTACACCTTTAGTTCCCCCCCTTTCTACTAAACGAGATTCTGCTACTCTGATTCCCCTCATTCAGAAATATATCAAACCTGGTAGTGTTGTCATCAGTGATAAGTGGGCTACATACAACTCTCTTTCGGAAATTGGTTACGAACATAAGTCTATTAATCATTCTGAACATTTCGTTGACCCCTAGACCCAACCATCCATACTCAAAATATAGAACGGCTCTGGAGAGAAGTGAAGGAGTGGGTTCAGAGACCTGGAATGAAGACTGAATATTTCAAGCAATATTCTTCATTACTGCCAGTCGCCTCTACCCTCCTATACAACAACAGACAATGGACCCCCTCGACCCACAAAACCCCGATACTCCTCATCCATCCACATCCCAGTCATTGGAGTTAATCCGTCAGTCTCACCCTCCCGTGACCCACAAGTTTCGTCGCCGTCTTCATAAAAGTAAGTCATTCCTCAATAATCATTATGTGTGTTTTGTGACCGGGGTACTTCTAGGTCAGGTTGGGTGGGTTTGTTAGGTTCTGTGCCCTTTTTGTACTTTTTATATATTGTGTAAAAGCTATGTGGAAAAATTATTTAAAATACGTATGGAAATAACTAGCATTGCTACCGCTAGTAATGTCATCGTGTCGTTGGTAACTCTGTGTACCATTCGTCATCGTTGGTAGCACTGTGAATCATTGGTAACGTTGCTAATGTTATCGTTCTCAGTACATTCGTAAGAGAAGTGACAACATTGAACAAGTGCTTATATTTAAATATTTTAACACAACATATATGTCGACAGTGATAATATTTAACCATTTTAACAGAAAATATGTTTTCCGGTAGGAAATATCGTGATTTAAGCGGTTTTCACCTTCATTTCATACGTAATAATATCAACCAATTCGTCAACATAAAGTTAGACGGATTGGTTGATCTGTTTGATTGCGGTTGAAATGAAGGTCAAATTCGGTTAAATCACATTATTAACTATAAGAAAACATATATTTTCTGATCGAAATCACACCTTGTAATACAATACAAATTTACCCCTAGAAGCATAGGTCTAGCCTTTGTGGGTTAGACCACCTACACATGATGGTGTTTTGTTGGGAATCTAATTTTAGAAGTGTATTTTTCAATTAATAGGAACTGAATGTTGTTCGTTGAGACAGGGTTATCTACGATTACGGTAGTATAAAAGGGTCGTATTGGCGGGCCGGCCTTGGGTAAGGTTACGGCTCAAAGATTAGGTTAGGTGGTGTTCTTGTACAGTATCAGTTTACCATCTAAAATGCGGTTTTACATTCTATCCCACCGAACTACAAAGGCTACGTTAAAAATTCTACACCAATTCTATGCGCAAACCTTGAAAAGTCATGTCAGTTAGGCTGATGTAGGCCTACTGTATTATCTTGCACAAACCAAGCGAGTCAACAAAGCAAAATGCATTTTACCTTGATCTCTGAAGGGCAGCAAACTTCAGCCTCTTCCCTCTTGTAAACGCCATCCTTTTTCTTGGATACTAATAATTAAATGTTCAATTAGAGCTAGATTATAATTGTCACCGATTAAAATAACCAAATTTGACTGCAAACGATAACCAATGGTAAACCACTGACTGACATATGCCAATCAAATTAGCATTACATCGCTTTGTTTTTAATCAAATGAGACCTTTCATTCTACCCTAATTATAATATTTTGTTGATGTACATGGATAACTTTAATAACACTTCCATTATTGTTATAGGGTAATTAATTCAGAATTTGCAAGTTTACAACTATGGTAAATTGAGTGTAAGCAAGTTGAATATCTACGTCTTTAAGAACATCAACAAAGGAAAAAAATTGAAGTTTCTAACAGTTTGAATCTAATAAAAACTTTGATTTAACAAGAACCAGCAAAAAACACATAAATGCATTGAAAAAAGAACATGAAATGGATGGAGTTATATATATATATATATATATATATATATATATATATATATATATATATATATATATATATATATATATATATATATATATATATATATATATATATATATATATATATATATATATATAAAGCTGGCTCGTATCTACAATTTTGTTTAAAATCCTAATGCCCCATCCACATTGTTCTATCTAGTTTCTCTTCCTCTTGTTTTGTTGTTTTTATAGTTTATATAGGAAGTATTTTTTCAATGTTTTTGCTGTTCTTAAATTATTCTATTTTTCCATGTTTCCTTTCCTCACTGGGCTATTTTCCCTGTTGGAACCCCTATGCTTGTAGCATCCTGCTTTTCCAACTACTTACTTTTACTTTTACTTTTACGGGTTTATTTCTCGCCCTCCATCAGACACTAAAGGTCTGTTCAGGCGGGCCTTGGTGTGTGAAAAATAATTACTTTCCCGTTAATATTTTGCTCTGTATCGTTACCAGTTATTTCGCTAGCATTTGTATTCAGGCTTAATAGTTTTCAGGTCACTATTATAACACTTTCTAAAAAGATAAGTCTTCGGGTTTTTCTTGAAAGCTGCCACATTATTGCTATTCTTGACATCGAGTGGAAGGTCGTTAAAGAGTTTCGGTGCAGCATAACTGAACGTTCTTCCTCCTATTGCATTATTCACACTAATTTCGAATAGTCTATGTGGGTCATCATCATGTCTAACTCTTACAGTGGCGCTGGTAGCTTCAGGGTAGGGGACCAAGCACTCACGAAGATATTTAGGCTTATCACTTGTAAGTGCTTTGTGAGTCAACAAGCAAATTTTAAATTCAATTCTAGCCTTAACATGTAACCAATGTAGATCGATCAATGCAGGAGTTATTCTCTCCCTTAGTTTAACGCCTTTTATCAGTCTAGCCGCCCGGTTTTGCACATTTTGAAGCTTTCTTAGTAGTGTATTGGGCAATATATAGTACAGAGAATTGCAATAATCAAGCCTTGATACTACATGACTCATCACTAAAATTTTTGTACTGCCCTCTGTTAAATATTTTCTAATAAATGCTATGTTTCTCAGGTGATACTTACACACTTTCACTGTGTTCACAATTTGGTCCCTCATTGAAAAATTACAATCTATCAGTACACCCAAATTTTTCACAACAGGCACAATCCCAACATCAGCATCACCAATTTTTATACTTTGAATTAACTGGTAATTCTTCAAAGCCACCTTTGTGCCAAAAAACATACATTCTGTTTTAACATCATTTAATTTGAGCTTTTTCCTCTGCATCCATGTTTTTATTTCAGTCATTATCTCATCAATTTTCTTCTCTGTATCTTGTGTTGTTGAAATTGAGAGGTAAAACTGAGTATCATCTGCATATAGTTTAAAGCCCACTTTTTGTTTTTTCAAGATGTGTGATAGCTCAATAATATATATGTTAAACAAGATGGGGCCCAGAACACTACCCTGTGGTACACCCTTCATAAGAATTCTCTCATTGGATCGGTTTCCAGAAACTTCTACAATAGTCTTCCTATTCACTAGGTAACTTCGCAAAAATTTCAGTGCTTCCTCAGTCACTCCAATAGACTTTAAGTCGTCAAGAAAGTACTCGTGCACAACAGTGTCAAAAGCAGCACTAAGATATAACATAATCAAAATTCCACACTTTCCCTCATCAAGAAGACCTATCATATCATTTATTATTGAGCATAAGGTAGTTTCTGTAGAATGATTAGCTCTGTAGGCCGATTGATTTTCCGGGAATACCTCTAACTCATCAATATGCGCCCATAATTGCTCACTAATGACTTTTTCAATAAGCTTTGACATGTAGGATAAATTTGAAATGGGCCTATATGAATTTAGCTCGTTTACATCACCTTTTCCTTTGTAAATTGGTTTGATCAACGCAGTTTTTTCACAGCTAGGAAAACAGGATTGTGATATACTTAGGTTAATTATGTTCAGGTAAATATTATATACTACTTGCTTGTTTGGACCTTCACTTATTGAACTGTTTGGGAAAGGGTCGTTTCCACAATATGTATTCTTCATCTCTCTCATAACCTTTAACAAGTCGCACATATTTATTTCCTTAAATTTTATCAACTTCTTTCCCTCCTTCACTGGCATAGCTGACTGTCCTTCCAAGTGATTTTGGGGGAAACCTCTATAGATTTTATCAATTTTTTCATTGAAGAATATAGAAAATCTCTCTGCACAAACATTGTCAGGCAAGACATATTTTTTCTTTAATCCCATCAAATCATCAAGGTTTTGTGAAAGTCCTTCATGTTATTGTTTTTTTTTTTACATTCGCCGTTGTAGAATTTATATCAACATCAAAAGTGATGAGTTATATGTTTTTTGAGATCTCAAAGTCTGGTTCCACTTCAAGGTTTTTTATTTTTTCCACATATGACCAAGTCGAGTGTATAACCACCTACTGACGTTGATACCGGAACACTATTTATTAAATTAAACATCTCAAATACTTTCTTGAGTTCTTTAGTCTTATAATCGTTTTCATCGTCTACCCAACAATTAAAGTCACCACCAATTAATGTATTTTTAATATCGTCCACCACACCCACAAGAATACTAAATTCTTCAATGAATTTCCTCATATTACTCCCTGGTGGTCTATATAATGATATTATATTCAATACCTTATTGTTTCTTGTCAGTTTTAAACAGATATATTCAAACTAGGGTTGTAGTTTAGCATTTTATAATAATAATAATAATAATAATAATAATAATAATAATAATAATAATAATAATAATAATAATAATAATAATAATAATAAAAGGGCATGCAGACTGTGTGCAGGAAGTTTCAAGACTTGCATAGATACGCACTGTTAAAATCGTAGCTACCGATATCAAACTATTCATTACCATAGAAAATACAAAAACCGTAGTGCATCATCTTGTTTAATACCTTGAAAGGTTTGATATCTTGCCAGATAGTCCATTCCTTTGATGTTCTGATGGAGGGTTTCGTTATCCTTTTATGGAATATGAAATAAACTGCACATTTTAGGAAAGTTGAAAAAGTACTTAGTCTCAAAATTAGTTTTTGAAATTTCTGTCCTGATGTCTGTTTAGAAGTTTCAAAATGATAGCCTACATATACCAAGATAACTAGGCTAATGCGTGTTAATGCCTTTGACGCTCATACTCCTGGTATATAACGGATTTTGAGCAAAGTGAAAAATCTGTTTTTGGGTGAGATAGCCATATCGTCCTGATGGAAGGTTCCCTTAGGTAGCTTTCTAAGGGATATTTCCTACAGTGATACTCCCAGAGAATTAACCATAAGTCTCCAGAATTCTAACTCCTAGCGCGAGTATCCTTAATATAACTTTAAGGATATTGCATAATATCAGGGGACGTATGTTTAGATATGACACAGCAATCTTCACCCCGAATAGATTTAACTCTTTGAGGGGGAAGAGTGGCGAAAAAAAAGGGGAGCCGTTATCAAGGTATCCGGTGGACCTCCTCTCCGTACTACTACGGGCCATCATTCCTAACTTGCATTTAAGCTGGAATAGCAGCAGGTAGAGTAGTTTCGGGTGGGGTCATTTAAGAAAGAACGGTGGGTCCATCAGGACGACATGGCTATCTCATCCAAAAATAGATTTTTCATTTTGCTTAAAATCCGTTTTATGGGCTCGGCCATGTCGTCCTGATGGAAGCTTGCCAGAGAATTAACTTGAAAGTACTATATCTGTGGGCTTATATAAGTGCCTTCAATGAGTTCCTTATATGGTCTGCTACACCTGTATGTATGACATTACCGTTATTTGTCATATCCACTAAGCTTGGAACTAGCTTAGGGCTTCCTGATCCCTGAAGGGAAAGTGTCGACTTCGACCATAAGGATTCAAAGTTTATATATCCGTAAGAACAAAAAGGAAACTTTCTAGAGATTACCTTTTCGTGCTTTGGAATTGTACATTCAAGGTTCTATTTAAAGGAATAGAATAAAACTCTGGGTTTGTTTTATTTCATTAACTGAGGGTTAAAGAAGACGCAGCTACATTTTTCTCTTTATTTTCATAAGCAAAATAAATTACAAATGTAGGCATCACAAAGTAGAAGTCTAACCTTTCATAGATAAACATCATGGTTTTCTATATTTCTGACCTGCAAAGGAAGAATATACATATATGACCTGCGGGTGTGCTATCAGGATCTCCTCTGCGAATAAAGTAGGTGAGTTTCTCTCTCAGTTGTCTTAAGGATAAATTCGATCCTAAGGTTTCGCCTCGGAGGAGCTGTCCCTCCTTGAAGTCTGAAGTTCTTCGAAGATAGACCTTGAGACACTCTACTGGACATAGAGAGACATCTTCCTTTAGTGGGCAGATTCTCCAAGGACCCCACCTTTTGGTGGGCAGCTCATTCTTGGCGAGAAAGGCAGAATCAGGGAAGAGATTCAGTTTTCCTGTGTCTAGGAACTGAATATGGCCTTCATTTCTGGATAGGGCCACTATTTCACTAACTCTAGCCCTTGAGGCTATTGCAAACGGAAAGATAACTTTCTGCGTTAGATCCTTTAGGGTGCAATTCTCATTGTTCCGATTCGAAGCATAGTGCAAGACTTTGTTCAACGACCATGTGATGTGCTTTGGAGGGGTTGCCGGCTTGAGTCTAGCGCATGCTTTTGGTATCTCATTGAAGATTTCACTTGTGAGGTCCACCTCAAAGGCGTATAGGAGAGGTCTAGTCAAAGACGACTTACACGCAGTTATCGTGCTGGAAGCCAGGCCTTGTTCGTGTAGGTGGATGAAGAAAGAAAGACAGAAATCTATTGATATTTCTGTTGGTTTCCTTGCTTTCACAAAGGAAACCCACTTCTCCCAAGATTATTCATATTGCCTTCTAGTTGAACTTGACTTGTACTCTTCAATGAAGTCGATTTTGTCCTTTGAGATCCCAAACTTTTTCTTTGCTGCTGGGACGAGAAAATCATGAGATGTAGGTTGTTGGTTCTCAAGGATGAAGCGTAAACAGTCGACTTCTGAACCAGCTGGGATAAAACTGGGTTCGGCAGAGGAAACAGATTTAGTTTCAATTCTAGAACTAGAGGGAACCAATTGCTTCTGGGCCATTTGGGGGCCACTACTGCAGCTGTTTCTCTGAAGGATCTTAGCTTGTCGAGGACTCTTAGCAGGAGATTGGTTGGTGGAAACAAGTAAATCCGATTCCATCTGTTCCAGTCGAGAGACATGGCGTCTATCGCTTCTGCTTGAAGGTCCACGTAAAGGGCTACATAACGAGGTAGTTTCTTGTTGTAGCTCATTGTGAAGAGGTCGATCTGCAGTTCCGGGACTTTTTCCGAGATGAAGGAGAATGAGTCTGCGTCTAGGGACCATTCTCTCTCTATCGGCTTTCGCCTGGATAGAGCATCTGCTGTCACATTGCGGAACCCTTGAAGGTGAACCGCTGATAAATGCCATCCTCTCTTCCTTTGCCAGGTAGAAGATGGCTAACATCACATGATTGATGTGAGGTGATCTCGCGCCTTGTCGATTTAGACATTTTACTATCACTTTGTTATCCAGGACCAGTCTGCTGTGGACTGCTCTGCGAGGGGATAGTTTCTTTAATGTTAGGAAGACTGCCATAGCCTCCAAAATGTTGATGTGAAAGGTTTTGAACTGGTGCGACCAATTCCCTTGCACTTTCCTTTCTTGCGAATGGCCTCCCCATCCTTCCAGGGAGGCGTCCATGTGTATCACCACTGATGGTTGTGGTGGTTGCAGGGGAATTGTCCGTACTCTTTGCTGTTGACCACGGCCTTGATAGCGTGCGCAATCGGGTCGGGGTCAACCTTCGTTGATCTCTCCGAGCGTTTGATGCGTATCTTCCCCAGACTCCTGACGCATCATTTAATCATGCTTTTAGCACTGGGTCTGTCACTTCTGTTTACTGGAGAGAGCCCAATACTCTTTCCTGTTGGCATCTTGATATCCTCTTGTGTTTGATTAGTCTCTTGACAGCTTCCGCTATATCTCTCCTCCTCTTTAATGGAATGGAGAGGTGATGCGACAGTAAATTCCAATGGATTCCTAACCATTGAAACTTCTGAGCTGGAGAAAGGCAAGGCTTCTTGCGATTGACCTGGAAGCCCAGGTGCTCCAGGATCTGGATCACCTTTCTAGCCACTTGCAGACAAGTAGTCTCGGATGCTTCCTACACCAGCCAATCTTCCAGGTATGCTACTACTTGAACTCCCTCGGAGCGTAGTTGTTGGACGATTGTGTCTGATAGCTTTGTGAATATCCTTGGGGCTATGTTAGCCCAAAGGGCATGGATGTGAAGACAAATTTTGTCTTCTTTAGCCTGAATCCTAGGTAGGAGGAGAGGGGGCTACTGACTGGTAGGTGCCAGTAATCATCTGCCAGGTCTATTGAGACTGTGTGCGCCCCTTTGGGTAGAAGGGTCCTTATGTGTTGCAAGGTAAGCATCCGGAACTTGTTGTTCTCGATGAACTTGATGAGTGGATACAAGTCTAGAATGACTCTGAGTTTGTCTAAGTCTTTCTTGGGAACACAAAACAGCCTTCCCTGGAATTTGATGGACTTCGTTTTTCTTATTACCTTCTTGTTCAAGAGTTCTGAGGTATATTTTTCTAACAAGGGGTGGTGTGTTGGAAGAATTCTGGAAAAGGGGAAAGGGGATGGAATTTTGTTCCATTTCCAACCGAGTCCATTTGTGATTAGGCTGTGGGTCCAGGGATCGAAGGTCCAACGATCCCGTTAGTGAAAAAGTCTGCCTCCTACCTGGAGCTTCTCATTGCTTAGAGGTTCTTGAGGACTTGTTTCCGTGACCGCGTCCTCCTCTACCCATTGGGTGGTTTCCGGAGGAACCTCTTTTTGGACCTCTACCTTTGTAGGGCAGAAAGGTGGTAGTGTGCCTCTCAAAACCTGGGTTAAAGACAGGTGACTGGGCTACCAGCTGCTGAGGGACCATCGGGAAGGTGGTTTGAGGCTGGGCTACTATTTGAGGCACCGTGGCCATGGTCATGGCCGGAAGTCGTGCAGGTCTACGTGGTCTTCTTGCCTTTTTGTTCTTAGGCTGGGGACCACTGTCTGAGGAAGATTTCCTCTTTGAAGACATGCCCCACTATTGGAGAAGGTTCCTATTCTCCGTGGCAGCTTTAGCAATGACTTCTTAGACCACATTTTGTGGGAAAAGATCTTTGCCCCAGATGCATGATGAGATTAGCTTTCTGGGTTCGTGTTTCACCGTTGCTGCAATGAACACATGCTCTCTACAGGTCCTTCTTGACCTGACAAAGGCATATAAGTCCTTCACAAGGGTACCCATGTGGGACTTGGCTAAGACCATATACATATCTGGGGCGTTAGTTAGGCTGCACACATTTCCAAGCAGTTCTGATGAGACAAGGAGGTGGCAAGTCTTTCTTTCGTCTCCTGTTCCCTTCTCAAAAGATGATATGGCAACTTTGGAAGGTTCTCATTGAACTGTTGGCCTGCTATCTCCGGATCCAACTTCGAGACGAAGAAAGTTAGATGTACCTCTTTCCACTTCTCCTCGCACGTGGGCATAGCTAGAGATAATGGTTTGCATTCCTCTAGAATTGGGCAGGGTTTGCCCTCTTCGACTGCTTTAATGACACAGTCGAGGGCTTTCATCGAAAAGGGGAAAGCTCTGGAGGAAGGGGCAATGAAGGTTGGATGCCTCTTGCTCAATGCTGAGATTTTGGAGTTGGTATATCCGGCTCCTTTCAAGGTCTTGGTAAGGATGGCTTGTGCCTTGTTATGTTCGAAAACAATGACTTTCTTCGGTACCGTCTCCTCGTGGGATGCGGGTTCATCTCGCAGTCTCACGTAACAATCTGAGTAAGCTGAAAAGCTAGGCCAGAATTCAAGATCTTCAAGGGGTTTGGCCCCCAACTTCTTGGAGATGTATAGCTTCCCATTCATCATGGGCATGTGCTCCATATACCTCAAGGGGTTGGTTTTGGAGCAATGAGGGAGGTCAGATACTTTAAGGGGTTTAGTAGAACCCCTGGAAGCGCCAGGATGCTTTCCTTCTTGTACCTCTCTCTTTGTCTTCCTCTGTTGGTGGTTGAACCACATCTTCTTCAGGGCCTTCTTGCAGTAAGTCCTATTCGATGTCAGTAGACACCTGCGACATCCGTTCTTGGTGGATGTCCATGCCCTCAAGTGCCTTGTTAATGTCTGAGTCGATCTTCAGTTGAATGAAGGGAGGCTGGACCTGTTCCTGGGGCACTACCGCACTGGATTGAGCCTTAGGGAACAGAAGGCATCCAAGAGATTCGTTAGGTAGGTAAGGTCCCGGAGAGTTCTTTTGGAACCCTCTTACCCACCTATGAAGGGTTTCCCTTGCTGTATCCCTAGCCTCTGTGGTGGCAGGGATATCTTCTCCAAAGCCGTCAGTCAGCAAGGTCGAGCAGTTGGAGCAACCCTTCGGGTCCCAGTACCTCAGGGATCCAGATATGATGCAGCAGGGGGCATGAGACCTGCACATCGTATGCCCACAAAAGTCCTTACTCTTGTGGTTAAAGAACATAACTGTACACGTCACCATTGGCTCCTCCTGTAAAGGAAAAGGTTGAAATGAATATACAATTGTTTATATCATTGATATAAATGCATACTTTTAATAATAATGCTTACTATTATATTTAATAGCTCAGGATAGTAAGCTAGAAAGGAAATAGGAAAGACACATATCTGTGTTTCCTCTCCCAGGCAATCGCTGAGACCTCCGTCAATATTAATATTTCAATTCCCTTTAAGGGAGAATACAGGGTAGAACGACTCCCGTACATATAGCCAGAGTTAGTAAATCTTTTAAACTAACTTCTCCACCTGTAGTATATTAATAATGAACGGTGTTTTATATGTGTCCCTATGATCAAAGGATTCATCTGGGTGTTAAGGGATTACTCAACCTCAACATGCTATGCGGTCCCAACAATAGACTGTGATAGGATACACAGAGTATGTTAGAAATACTTGTACTACTGTATTGTATACTGTAGTTTTAGGCTAGTGCCTGGCGGCATTAACTGATAGAGAGAGAGAAAGAATGGAAAGGAGGGTTCCTATTATTATGGTTTAACACAATAACTAGAAATGTAAGAAGGCTATTCTGCTGCCCACTGTCTCCTTGCCAGAATTAGAGTTCTAATGGAAGGGGAGGAATCCATCTGATTCTAGCTTCCATCCATCCACAATTTTTGCCTCCGGCTGTACTGCTGGTTGCAAGGTTTGTGGATGGCAGGCTAAGAGAGGACTGAAGAATTCTCAACAGTATGTTGGGTTTCCCACCGGCAGCCATCGGGGCCGGCTCAGTCTTTCCCCCCGGGGCATTCACCTCTGGTAAAGGAAGGACATAAGGAGGAAGTGGCCGAGGCGGCAACCTAACCGCCGCTGGTAGGGTCCCGGCCGGCAACGCAGTCAACCCAGCAAGCCGGGATGACTGTCAGAATACCAGCGAAAGAATATAGTGACGGCTAGGCCGACACTAAAGGACAGAGGGGGGAGGGGAAAGGGTCTTATAGTTCACAGGGGAGAAAGGCGGCGGCAGGTATGGCGCCTACTTTCAGCCGTGAACTTAGGAAGCATGGCTTCCTGTGCTGATGACGTCGTGGGCGGCAGGGGAACAAAGATTCCCCTGTCGGCGACATTGTCGGCTGCAAGACAGTACACCCTGAGCTACCATCTTACTTCAAAGCCGGGATACTCGGCTGCAAAGAAGACAGACGGTGTGAAACTATCTAAGTCAAGCCGGAGTTCACTACTCAACGGCGATGACGAAAGATAGGGGTTGCCGCCTATAATGGTGGCGGCTCAGGGAGGGAGGAAGGGTTTAGCCTCTTTTCTCTAAAAGAGAATATATTGAACCTTATCCATAAATTCTAGGGGATATCCCTATCCGAATTAATAAGGAACGATATGTTGAAGTTAAACATGGAGATTTACTTTACTAACGTATACATAATGAGTTAGGCTAGCCTAACTCCAGTGGGGACCGCGGCCAAGGTTGGTATCACCGGGGTCCCCGGCGTATACGAAAAGTAGTCACATATCGTAAGAGGAATAAAATAAAATTGTATGCAATATCTCCACTAGTATAATTGGCCTAACTAGCTAAAATTTATAGCTAAAAATCAGGAATGTCGCTCTGCTGACTAAATAAATGTGTTTATAATGGGCGACAGTGGTCTTAAAATGGCCGCCTCCGGTGTCGGCTACACTCAACCAAACACACTTAAATTATACGAATTTAACTGTGAGAAGGGAGCCTTAGAATTATACACAGGAAAGATTAAATACTCAACTTTCCAGTGGCTGAAGATGCTGGAGATTGCATGATTATATTCCAAAAATCTGTAACAAAAACCGGGAAAAGCGTGGGAGTGCACTTAGCTTAAATGCTACAGAACAAGGAATGATGGCCCGTAGTAGTATGGAGAGGAGGTCCACCGGATACCTTGATAACGGCTCCCCTTTTATTCGCCAAAATTCCCCTTCAAAGAGTTAAATCTATTCGGGGTGAAGATTGCTATGTGTCATATCTAAAAATACGTCCCCTTATATTATGCGATATCCTTAAAGTTATATTAAGGATATTTGCGCCAAGAGTTAGAATTCTGGAGACTTATGGTTAATTCTCTGGGAGTATCACTGTGGTAAATATCCCTTAGCAAGCTACCTAAAGGAACCTTCCATCAGGACGACATGGCCGAGCCCAAAAATATTATTATTATTATAATTATTATTATTATTATTATTATTATTATTATTATTATTATTAAATACAAAGCTACAACCTTAGTTGGAAAAGCAGGATGCTATAAGCCCAGGGGCCCCAACAGGGAAAATAGCCCAGTGAGGAAAGGAAACAAGGAAAAATAGAATATTTTAAGAACATTAATAACATTAAAATAAATATATCCCATATAAATTATAAAAACTTTAACAACATAAGAGGAAGAGAAATTAGATAGAATAGTTTGCCCGACTGTACCCTCAAGCAAGAGAACTCTAACCCAAGACAGTGGAAGATCATGGTACAGAGGCTATGGCACTACCCAAGACTAGAGAACAATGGTTTGATTTTGGAGTGTCCTTCTCCTAGAAAAGCTGCTTACCATAGCTAAAGAGTCTCTTCTACCTTTACCAAGAGGAAAGTAGCAACTGAAGAGTTACAGTGCTGTAATTAACCCCTTGAGCGAAGAATTGTTTGTGTATATATATATATATATATATATATATATATATATATATATATATATATATATATATATATATATATATATATATATATATGTATATATATATATATATATATATATATATATATATATATATATATATATATATATATATATATATATATACATGTATGTGTGTGTATGAAACACCTAAGCCTGTATCAAATGTCAGCGGTAGAAGAAAGCATTAAAAGGCATGAGAAAAGGCAAAGAAGCAGAAGGTTGCTTAAAATTTAATTTAGTAATAAATGGAGGAGACTTCTTAGTAGCAAAACTCGCATAGTAGTAAAATTCAGGCAAAGGGAGACACAAGAGACATTAAGAATTACCTCCCAATAAGTTTACTTTCCGTAATATATGAAATATTTGCAAAGATCACAATAGGCCAAAAAGAAAGACAGCTAGGCTTTAATAAACCAAGAAATCAGGCAGGCTTTAGAAGTGCATGTTCAACAACTGACCATATCCATGTAACCAGCTAATGGAAAAAAAAATCAAGGTATGACAAACCCCTGTGTATGCTATTTATAGACTATGAGAAGGCTTTTGGTTCTGTCACAACTGCAGCAGTAATGAAAACCCTTCAACGACAAGGAATAGAAGAATCCTATGTTAGAACACTTGAAGATATCTACAGTAGGCCTATACAGGAAGTACAGCAATTCAAAATCTACATAAAGATAGAGGGGGCTGGTGATCTGTGGAGAAGTGGCAACAGTGGGGGAATCCGTTTAAAACCAGGTGCCATCCCATATCGGCCATTTTTCACAGTGTTGAGTACAGTTTTGTGTCGACATGAGGTGGTTTAGGATATTGTTTAGAGGGAGAATTTCCCTCCGTGAAAACTTTACTGGGAATCATCTCTTTCGAATGCCATTCATTATCACTAACGGTATTACTTAATTTATGCATTCTGGAAACTTGGTTGTATTCTTTTACACTCTTACTTTTAGTTTTGACAAGAAACCTGTCTACAGTCAACTGCCTTAGCTTTTTCTTTCAATTTTCTTTTTATAAAACTTTGTAGGCTTTCCCACATTCTTAACATCTTTCTTCTATTGAAATTTCAACATTCTTTTTCAGTAATAGTGTTTTCAGTAACCGTACCCCTGACTAACTGCTTTTCTTCAATCCAGATAAACATTTAGGTTAACTGTTGCTGTTGATTTATTAATGACAGCGCCAGTTCTGTATTGTCTAATGCTTAAATATCCTCTTTTTTATTTAGAAATATTTTACCCATCATAGATGTTGCAATATGAATGTACGGTATTTGCAGGTTTGTCCCATGGTTTTTCTTCTTTCTACCGTTTTATTTAACCTCATCGATTATCACGAAATTGTTAACTTTACAATGCAGCACAAAATGTATGTAATAAACAATACAGTAGTGATATCACAACTTGACAGAATGCATATGGTCACAATTGCAAAAAAAAAAAAAAAAAAAAAGAAAAAAAAATCCAGAGACGAGTGTGAGAGAAATTATTCTATACTTGTGGTGCTGGGTGAGTGAAATAGTTAAGCTCTGAGCTGTGGTGGGTGGGGTGGGATTGAGAGCTAGAAAAAAAAGAAGTCAGTGAACTCTGCGTAGATGGCATAGGGATAGGCCTACACATGCGAATTTCCTTAGTACATGTCTACAGAAAATGAATAAGGAGGGAAATTTTTGATAACAAGCCGACACAATGCTCGTAAACTGATTGGAATTTGTATACTCATAAACCAATTTTCTCATATTCAGTCACTCGTAAACCGAGGTATTAATGCAATTGTAAATATTGATTGCTTAATGGATTTAAAGTTTTCTGGCGTTGTAATGTCAGCCTAAATTTCTCTTTACATAATTCGAAAGAATATCAAAATCAAGAGTGATCATTGTGGGAAAACATAATGAAATGAAATAGGGAAAGGAAATCTCTTGTTAGTTGGAAACCAGTGAAGCCCTTTCCTTCAAATCATGAAAACGCCAAAATGGTGAGACGTGATAAAGTACTTCCATTACAGAAGTTCTTATAAATATTCGTCAAATATTAGTCAGGTTTTCATATCTTTCATCTCTCCATCTTTCTTAGATGTCAAAGTGAATAAAAAAATCCAAATCATCTTTGGCTCTATGTTCGAATACTGCCACTGTATTTCTCCAAGAAGCCGTTTACTTTCATATTCATTTATTTAGGTTATTCCTTATAGATGAGCTTTCCAAATACAAAGTTAATTCTATTCTTGCTCATATATATATATATATATATATATATATATATATATATATATATATATATATATATATATATATATATATATATATAATATATATATATATATATATATATATATATATATATATATATATATATATATATATATATATATATATATATATATATATATATATATATATATATATATGAAACTACGGGTTGTCGTGGCCGACGTGTTAACGTCCTTGACTGGTGAACTCCAGACTCGGATTCCAGTCCCGTTCAAAAGTCGTTAGTTTCTTTGGTCACTGCAACCTCACCATCCTTGAGAGATAAGGAGCGGGGGTATTTGGGTGTTTTGTCATTTAACTCCCAACATTCTTCTGGGGGCTTTGTTCTCAAATCTACAAAATTTGTTGGATATTGTTTCATTGTCATACCCGACTCATGACCATACAGTAACACCACTCACTAAACTAATATATAGCCTAATTTTTATATCTAATTTCAGGGGATTTGATTTCCATATTTTACTTAACTTAACCATTGTCTGATTTTCTTTGTTCAATCTTTCATTAAACTCAATTTCTAAAGATCCTGTATTAGAGATTATTCTTCCTAAATATCTAAATGATTCCACCACATTATTTCTTTCTCCTTCCAATGATATTCCATTCTCATCATCTCTCTTTCTTCTATTTATCCTGAGCCCAACATGGTATGATATTTCATGCATTCTGGTAAACAATCATTGCAAGTCCTGTGGTGTTCTGCTAACATAAGGACAGTATCACCAGCATATTCTAGGTCTGCTAATATCCTGCTAGCAAACCAGTCCAATCCTCCACCATTCCCAACTGTTCTATGCATTACAAAATCCATATGGAGGATAAACAACATAAGTGACAACACATTCCCTTGGAGTACTCCACTATTCACTGGAAATTCATTTGGTATTGTTCCACTAACATTAACTTTGCACTTGCTATGCTTATCAAAAGAATTAATTAAATTTACACATGTGATAGGAATTCCATAATAACGTAGGAGTCTCCACAAAATTGGGTGGTGCACAATATCAAAAGGTTTTTTTTTCTTTGTAGTCCACACATGCCATCAAAGGTGTTGATATACATAATATTATTTTCAAATAATGTAGCTGAGGTCTTGTGTAGGCCTATACCAGATACACAGCAGTAACTATATTTCACATACCAGGATTCCCACATGATTTTCTCTCCAAAGTCGACTGACTCAAGGTTTCAGTCTGAGAAATAGAATATACAAGAAGTTGTGGGAAAAGGATCCCCCCAAAAATAGAAAAAAAATAATTAAGGAAAAGATAGAGGAAACTATTGAAGAAAAGAAGGAAGGAGTGAAAAATTGAGATTCACAGAAGGCACGGTGTGTGACCTATGCAAAGAAGATAATTCAGAACATTTAACAGTTAATGAAATATACATAAACGTAGGTATGTTGCAAAATCCTAGCAGGGATCTGGTTGTATATATAAGTAGAGCAATGCATACCACAATAGGTTGCCAAAACTGATGATAGTAAGGTATTATTCCAATTGATTTCAAGGTAGAATGGGACGAAATTAAAGATTAAGATTTGTATTAATAATGTTGCTTATGGTACAGACAAAATGCTTAATTACAATGATAAATAAGGGGTTACTAGCTTTGTACCTAACTATCAAAATTATTTTGCAGATTGGGCAGAAGAACCATGAAGTTGAGACGATGCTTTCCAAGAAATTCCTCTTTGGCAACTGTTTGATAGGGATACAGTTCACAGTTTTCACGATTCTTCACGAATCACAATTCAGTTCAATCGAAACATTCGAAAGTGACACTTTCTGCTCGTAGTGACGTTGGAAGTGTGTTTGCGTCGGTTGTCTTGTTTTTCGTGTTTCAAGTTTTCCTATTATAAGTGTACTTAAACGAAGGCGTGATCGATATCTGGGATTTGCCTAAATGTTTAAATATGGTAAGTATAATGATACATGCCACAGTCTTTATTGGCTTTTACCATGTACTCCAAAACATTTAAAGGGTTGTATCTATGATAGCGGTCACCTGTATGTATTATTACGGCTAACGTAGAATATACTGTAAGGGGGTGTCGGAGGGGTGGGGGGTTACCCCCTCCCTCGGTTAGTTAAGTAGGTAAGGACACGGATTGCAGGTTAGGTTAGGGGGGAAAGTTTGTTAGTTGATGTCCATTTTTTATCCAAGAGGGAGGAACTGGCCGCTGATATACAAAGACTCCCATTTAAGTTTGACTTTATTTTGAAGATTTAACACCCAGCAAGTCGATATTAAATGAGAAATTACTGTTTAACCAGGTTTTTGAATGTGGCTCTAGGAGTGTGATCTTGGTGTAGAATAAAAGTTAAATAGCCATAACCTCCATACTGGAACTTGAGACTTAGTCTTAGGGTAAGGAAAGGACAGGAGGTAAAGTTGTACTGTATTACAGATTCTCATTTCGAATAGAAAATATATGTCTTCCAGTAGGAAATGACATGATTTACCTGAATTTGACCTTCATTTCAACTGCTAACAAACAGAACAACCAGTTCGACTAATTTCAAGCAGCCGAACTGGTGGTTGTTGTTGCGGATGAAATGAAGGTGAAAACCGGTGAAATCACGTTATTTTCTACTGGAAAACATGTATTTTCGGTAAAGTTGTACTATACTACAGCGTCTGATTTCGGTTTTATTGTAGTGTATTACAGGGCAATGTAACCTAGGTAAACAACCACTTTTTCTTATAGAAAAAATTATGCTCTTCAAAAATGACACTCGTTCCCGTCGCAAATGAATAGATTCAGAAATATATATACTGTACATCTATATCCTACGATAATGGGGGACCCCCAGTGGAAACTCGAGGTTTTGGGTGGGGGAAACATATTGGGGAAACGATGTATAATCGTAAAACAAGCCTTTTCTTCTCTATACATTACCTTCTTGAATGTATTATAACCGGAGGAAAATACAAAACAGTATATCTGGATAAACTTTGGAGGCGCCATTGCAAAGATTATTTCTTGAAAAAATACAGTAACCAGTGCTGCCAACGTCTGATGTAGATCAAATGTTAGCATTCCATGCTAACATTAGCACCCGTACGTACGAACGTTCATGCATACCAGTTTTCGACCTGCGCAAAAATCCCTACCCCTGCGCTGAAGCTTTTCCCCCTCCAAGTACTCGTTTTATTATCGTATACCTTTTAAAATCATCTCATTTTATATTCCCATTCAATATTATTTATCATACATTCCATTTTATCTTCCTATATTGGGTTTATTTCTTTGGTTATTTCCTTTTCACTCCCCGGTTTCACATAAATACTTTCTCTGGACTAGTTTCCCTATCCAGTTCATTCATGGTAAAATCATCTCATTTTATATTCCCATTCAATATTATTTATCATTCATTCCATTTTATCTTCCTATATTGTTTTTATTTCTTTTGTTATTTCCTTTTCACTCCCTGGTTTCACATAAATACTTTTTTTGGACTAGTTTCCGTATTTAGTTCATCCATGTTTACCCTTTAGACTCCGTTGTTTTTCCCTTAACCAATCACGAACCGATACGTATTCAAAGTTTACACAAGGGGGTTGTCAACTGGTATTTCCCTACCCCCCTTCCTTTATCTCTTTTAGGGGTCTGTTCATACCCCTTCCACCAAATCCTTTTCCCTTGAAACCTTTGACCTAGTAAGGTGTCTGTCATTTCAAGCGAGATTTATTTTTTTGTATTTTGCGATGTAGGAAGTTATAGAAACTTGTAACGGCTGCAGTATTCTGTACCTTAAAGCATTTGCTAAATTCCATGGTGATTTTTATGATTCTTCAACCAATGTTGTTCATTTCCTGAAAGCACACAACGTAATTCTTCAACTCTTACAGTGCCCCAAGTGCCGTTCTTTCCTATGTTACAGGAAAATCATTCACGTGTTTTATTGTAATACCGAATCCAACATACCTAAAACCAAAAAGAAACTTCGTTGTGGTTACTGTACACCGTTACTTCTTATAAAGGTACATTTTTGGGAAAAAGTCGTCTACCCCCATGGAAGATGATAATATTTGCAAACCACTTTTTACATAAACATTGGCCCCACAACCATCCTCATCCTAGTCATAGGAGTTAAGCCGTCAGTCTCACCCTCCCGTGACCCGCAAGTTTCGACGTCTTTTTCATAAAGGTAAGTCATTCCTCAATAGTCATTATATGTGTTTTGTGACCGAGGAACTCCTAGGTTAGGTTAGGTGGGTTTGTTAGGTTCTGTACCCTTTTTGTAATTTTTATATATAGTGTGAAACTTATATGGAAAAATTATTTAAAATACGTATGGAAATATCTATCATTACTATTGCTAGTAATGTCACCATACCGTTGGTAACTCTGTGTATCATTCGTAACATGGAGAATTTTACCGTTCTCAGTAAATACCTGAGGTTTGTGACCTGTCATACTACTAGGTTAGGTTAAGTGGATTTGTCAGGTTCTGTGCCCTTTTTGTACTTTTGATATATTGAGTAAAACTTATATGGAAAAATTATTTAAAATACGTATGGAAATATCTAGCATTGCTATCGTTAGTAATGTCATCGTTCCGTTGGTAATTGTGTACCATACGTCAACGTTGGTAACACGATGTATCATTGGTAACGTTGCTAATGTTATCGTTTGCAGTACATTCGTAAGGGAAGTGACACCGTTGAACTAGTGCTTATATTTAAATATTTTAACACAACATATATGACAACAATAATTATATCTAACCATTTTAACAGAAAATATATGTTTTCCTGTCGGAAATAACGTGATTTAACTTGTTTTCACCTTCATTTCAACCATAATAACAGCAACCAATTCGGCAACTTAAAGTTAGTCGAATTGGTTGGTCTGTTTGTTTGCTGTTGAAATGAAGGTCAAATTCGGTTAAACCACGTTATTTACTATAGGAAAACATATTTTCTGTTCGAAATCACACCCTGTAATACAATACAATTTTACCCTGATGGTGAACAGAAAATATATTTGTTCCGTAACCGAAATACAAACCACGCTATTTACAAAGGGTTATTACTTTTAGCGTAGCTGAAATGGCGAGCCATTAGAATTTAACGAGGGTGTATTACCCCCGCGCTAGTTAGCGGGGGGGTAGGGGAGTGGTAGCTAGCTACCCCTCCTCCCCCTCACACACAGGTGAATACTCACTTTCACTTTTGGCTCGGACTGTGACAGACGTCTCTGTCTTGGTCCTCGCTTGGCAGCCATTGTCTGTTTTGTCTTTACTTAATCGCTTACTTTTCTTTTACTCAATATATATGTAAACATGTTTTCATGTTTGTATATATATTTGAGTATAGAAATAAGTAAGTTTCCTTTTCAGATGTGTGTGTGTATTGTACGATATCTACGTGGAGGCCTCGGCAGTTAGGCCACCACGGCCTAATTTTATGGGTTGCGATCGAGTTTGACTTCGGTCTTTCTCTCTCTCTCTCTCTTGAGGTCGTTCACCCTTTTACTATGTTTTACTACGCCCTTGTAGCTTCATTCCCGTGTGGGTGGGGTTGCTACGCCGTACATTTTGTCTCAATTAGTTTATGAATCTAATTGTAGTTGTTAATTTTTCAGCTTGTAGAACGATTCCTTTCGGGGTTTTCGTTTTTTTTTCTTTAGTGTTCATTCATTTTTAAATTACATAATTACATAGTTACATAATTATAATTGTTATAATTCTGTTTTGGTTACAGCTCTCCTTCCGCGAGTGTAAGTGGTTGTGAGGGCACGTGCCTGTTGTGTAATTCTTGTTCCTTTTCCTCGGGATTCCTCTTCGGAGCCTTCCCGGGGGAATGAATGTGTACTAATATTATTTGTTTTATTTTTTTACAGTTACCGATCTAGTTCGTTTCTGTAATATAGCAACGGTGTGAGCTGTCTGGTTGAGTCCTGGGGATTCGGCTGTTGCTGCCTCCCCCCTTGTATTGTCGTCAGGGGCGTGTCTCCTTCTACTGGTAGTACTCCCGTGTCGACGGACAGCTCTCCAGTTCATTTTAGAACAGTCAGGAGGCTTGCCTCCTTGGGCGGATAACTTTCCTTCCGAGGGAAGTTTTTTCCTGTCCAGGCTTGAGCTTTTCCTCTTTTGGGGGGTTCTTCTCTTGCCTTTTTTTTCGTGCGACTATGCTCTTGGTGCTGAGCGGTCGCACCTGCAGTTTCGCTCAAGGGGCTGGGCAACTGCAGGAGCTCCTCTTCGGAGGATTGCCCCTTTTAGGTCACTGGCTGACCAGTCTCTTCCACGAAGTGTTTCTCTTTCGTTCGCGAGAGAGTACACTCATAGAGACTCCTCTTCGGAGGTTTCTTCTGTTGCTGTTGCTGTTGGCCTCCCTCGCCGTAAGGCCCTCCGTCCGCCTCGTTGTAAGGGCCTCTCATCTCCCTATAAGGGTGCTTGAGGCACCTTTTTGAATCTCCGTTTGCAGCCTACAACTTCTTTTTCTCGATCTTCCGTCTTGGTGCAGATGGACAGCAGTCTAATCTCGTCTTCCGACGGGCAACGGTCTTCCCGACGGACAACGGTCTTCCCGACGGACAGCGGTCTTCCGACGGACATCAGTCTCCCGGCGGACAACGATCCCTTCGGGGCAAAGGGTTGCCCCCACGGGGGTTCTTCCCTTGCGTGTCAGGGTTTCCCTGCGCGCCCTTCTGTTCGTCAGCGCTCTCCTGTTCGTCAGCGCTTTCAAGATGATCTTCCCTGCGGTTCCTGTTACGTGCCCTGTGCGCCCACGTTCGCCCTCGCGATCTAGAACTTCGGTTCAGGTCGGGGTCAAGGACTCTTCTTCTTTGCGCAGGCTTCCACGCGTAGCCTTCTGCTCGTCAGCGATCATCAGCTCGTCAGCGATCATCAGCTCGTCAGCGATCA
This sequence comes from Palaemon carinicauda, assembly GCF_036898095.1. Taxonomy (NCBI): domain Eukaryota; kingdom Metazoa; phylum Arthropoda; class Malacostraca; order Decapoda; family Palaemonidae; genus Palaemon; species Palaemon carinicauda. Next base: position 16,973,514 of record NC_090765.1, on the reverse strand, counting down.
TCAGCTCGCCAGCGATCGTCAGCTCGTCAGCGATCATCAGCTCGCCAGCGATCTCCGGATCGCCCACGTGTGTTACAGCTGGCACGCCAACGTTCTCCAACACTTCTGTGGAACATGGTTCGCCAGCTACTAGCTCAACTGCGGATGCTGATCGCCATCGCGCGACCCTCAACTGCGGATGCTGATCGCCATCGCGCGACCCTCAACTGCGGATGCTGATCGCCATCGCGCGACCCTCAACTGCGGATGCTGATCGCCATCGCGCGACCCTCAACTGCGGATGCTGATCGCCATCGCGCGACCCTCAACTGCGGATGCTGATCGCCATCGCGCGACCCTCAACTGCGGATGCTGATCGCCATCGCGCGACCCTCAACTGCGGATGCTGATCGCCATCGCGCGACCCTCAACTGCGGATGCTGATCGCCATCGCGCGACCCTCAACTGCGGATGCTGATCGCCATCGCGCGACCCTCAACTGCGGATGCTGATCGCCATCGCGCGACCCTCAACTGCGGATGCTGATCGCCATCGCGCAACCCTCAACTGCGGATGCTGATCGCACGACCCTGCAGGATCGCCCGCTTACGCATGCTGCTCCTCATCGCACAATCCTGAACGATCGCCCTCCTGCAGATGCTGATCACCATCGCACCCTTTCACGCGATCATTCACCTGCGCATGCTGCTCGCCATCGCACAACCCTGAACGATTGCCCGCTTACGCATGCTGCTCCTTATCGCACAACCCTGAACGATCGCCCTCTTGCGGATGCTGATCACCATCGCACCCTTTCACGCGATCATTCACCTGCGCATGCTGCTCGCCATCGCACAACCCTGAACGATTGCCCGCTTACGCATGCTGCTCCTCATCGCACCACCCTGAACGATCGCCCTCTTGCGGATGCTGATCACCATCGCACCCTTTCACGCGATCATTCACCTGCGCATGCTGCTCGCCATCGCACAACCCTGCACGATTGCCCGCTTACGCATGCTGCTCCTCATCGCACAACCCTGAACGCTCGCCCTCTTGCGGATGCTGATCACCATCGCACCCTATCACGCGATCATTCACCTACACATGCTGCTCGCCATCGCTTACCGCCAGCGATCTTCTTCACCTACGCGGCAGCACGATCCCTCGCCGTCACGCCCATTCGCCTGCGCGATCGCTCGCCTGCGCGCCCGCGCGATCGCTCGCCTGCGCGCCCGCGCGATCGCTCGCCTGCGCGCCCTCGCGACCGCTCGCCTGCGCGCCCGCGCGACCACTCGCCTGTGCGCCCGCGCGACCATTCGCCTTTGCGCGACCGTTCGCCTTCGCGCGACCATAGTTCGCGGCGAATTCCACAGCCGGTGGTAGCAGCAGGGACGCGTGCTCCTAGGCGGCACTCGGGATCACCTCCATCCTAGCACAGGTTGGTAGTGCAGGACGAAGACAGGTCAGTACAGCATTCTTCCCACCTTCTTTTCAGGCAGGAACCGTCGTGTCCTCTCCAAAGGATCGCCCGATCCCTTTCACCTTAGCGAGGATTTCGGACTCTGTGTCCTTGGAGCAGCAGACATGGTTTGATCCGCTGGCACGGGCGTTAATGAGGGTTATGAAACCAGCACTCACCGGCCAGGGTAACAAACCAGCGGCTGTCTCTCCTACGCTGAAGAGAAAGAGAGGAGTGGACTTCGTGGTGACTTCCCCCAGGGCGAAGTTGGTTCCCAAGAGGTCGGTCTCGAGGGTCCCCTCTCCTGCACGAGTACTCTCTCCTTCTCCCGCCCTGGAAGGATTTTTGGCGGGGGGGCTTTCCGTTGAAGATTTCTCCATCGGACAAGGGGTGACTGCTTACCTCTTCCTCTGGGAGCTTACCAGGTTCTTTCCCTCCTCGGTTACGGCCCGAGGTTTGGTTCAAGGAAGCTACAGGAAGATCAAGGGTACTTTCCTCCTCTCGAGCTCAGGCACCTTGGCCTTTCGTCGTTAAGTATCTACTTGCGGACAAGCTCGATGTTGTACCATCTGGACGCACTGACTGAAGGCTTCCTTCGGGTGTCTCATCTGTGGAGGTCAACGACCTCAGACACCCTTCCATCCTTGAGAAGAGTTTTGTCTTTGCCCAAGGACAGAGACTTAAACATCTGCTGTGCGGAGTAAATCGACTTCCGGTTTCACTCCTCCAAGGCGCTTTCTTCCAGACTCTGCAGGGCTCCAGCTCCCTTTTCTTTCAACCACGTCGGCCTAAGTTATCGGCTACGACAACTGGGACAAGGTGTCCAATTGCAGTTTCCTCCTGTCAGGAACAGATGGCACGGGAGACTCCCCCGGGGGGGCATAGTCCTAAAAGGAGTTCACGAACTCTAGGATTGCAGGTTTTTTCGCTGGGAGGATGCTTAAGGTTACTCATCCGAATGACAGCTTCCCGATGCCCATTCCCGCACAATCTCTGTGAGTAGCCAAGGATATCGCGCCTGCCGTCTCTGTCAGCGAATTCAGTGTCTCTGAACCTCTATGCCATAGCATCAGCAGAGTTGCCCGGTTGGGCAGAATGATCCATACCTTAGGCGAAGGTCTTCCTTAGGATCATCGACGGCTTCACCCCCGGCCCCCTCAGTCGATCCTTTCTTGTAAGGAAGGATCTGAGAGGGGATGTCCATAGTCGACCTCTCAGCCCTGATCAAGTTTGTCGAACAAACTTCGGCCAGCGTAGACCAGCAGAATCGATCAGACTGGTAACGAGGCGACAGGACTCCTTTAACCCTGGATCGGAAGGACGGGTACTTTCAGTTTCCATTCCATCCATCTTCCAGGGTGCTCGTCGAATTCAGCCTAAACTGCAAGTATTCCTGCTTATGATGCAGTGTGGCTATCCCGCCGTGGCATAGCAGGTTTGTTTCCCCAGAGAACTCTCCCTGCCTTCCTCTTGGCCGCTCAGGTGCAGACTTCCGCCTCTGCTGTTTGGAGGGCTGGTCAACTCCGGTAGGCTCGGGTTTCGACCTTCTTCAGCGCCGGGAAAAGCTTCCGAATGCTGACCATGAGTGTGGGCTCATGGTATTTTGCTTGGAGCCTTCTCTTCCTCTGCCTCAACATCTGGAGTATCTGGCCATGATATTGAGTCAACCGCCTTACCACGTTGGAAACCCCGCTTCTCGTCCGTCCAGCGAGGTTAAGCAACGTCGGTACTTGGATGGGTGACCACCTGGGGACGCCAGATTCTGTTACCACATCCTCCGAGCCTTCCTTTCGGTTGACCGTGGCAAGACTGAGGAGAGTCGCAGTACCTGTTCTCAGTCAAGCAGAGTTTTCAGCCCTACCTTGGAACGTTTCCTAGTTCTTCTTTCCTCATTGACCCGTTTATAGTCCGAACGGTCGCCTCAGGATAAGTTCCATGTGGGGCGATCCAAGTTCCGGTGGCTTCAGGCAATGTTTAACCGGACTCCCTGGCCCTATGGGACCAGCGGAACTATTAAACCTGCAATGGGTGTTGACCTATGGAGCCTCTTGATGGTAGTGGATATTCTCGTCCTTTCCCCACATTCTTGATGCGGTTCTCGGACTCGTCAAAGGAAAGGGGGGGGGGGGGGCATGTTCCGGTCCAGGCCTATGGTCAAGACCTGAAGGATACCTCTCCATCATTCAGGCAGGCTTAAGGGCCTTAGTCTGGCCCCTCTTCAGATCCTACCGCTCCTGCCAAGTCGCCCCGTTGCGTGTCGACTTCATGCTAACCAGCAGGGGACGCATTTTCACACCTTCACATCTTGCAGTAGAGATACCGGGATGATTGAGATTCTCTCAATTCCACCATCGGCTCTCTCATTCCAGGCAGGGGAATGTTTCTCTCAGACTATCCGAGCAGAGCCTCATAGAGAGAGTGTACCTAGGGGTCTTTGACCTTGGGTAACCAGCAAGTGCTGGTCTGGGGGACCTGATCGCGACAGCTTGGAACCTCAAGCTTCCGCTAGTTTTCCCCCCAGTCTCAGACCCCGAGACTCTGGCAAGATGCATTCCGGTGATGGTGGGACAACTTCGACGCCTGCGTCTTCCCTCCTTTTTGTCTGCGGACAATGGGTCTCAACAAAACCAGGTTGTCTGTCAACCTTTCAATGGGAGAGCTCCACTGGGACTATGCGCAGAACGGTTTCTGGACCCTCTGCTTCCCCTGACGGAACTCCCGGGAGAGCTTCTCCCACGGCGCAGACTACTCAAGCAACCACACTGCGACATCTCTCCCGAACCGGGGCGTCGCTTCGGCTTCATGCCTGGAGACACTACGCTTCCTCCTCTTGAAGAGACAACCCACTACAGTCGCGGTACGGAGGTCGCGTCATCTGCGATAGTCATCCACAGGGGTCTCCCAGGCAAAGTGAAGAGTCTAAGGTGGTTGGTGCCGTGGGAGATATACCTCTTCCCGTGAGGCCTCTTCTCCAGCAATAACGGTCTTATTGCCTTTCGGCGGGAGGAAACTCCTTTCTGCTCTTGGCAATGAAGCCTGTCGCTCAGCCTTTCCCTGACCTTCAGGCTTAAAGGAATAACTTTTTCCTGCCCGCTGGATCTATCCTCGCTCATGCGAAGCTACGATCGTCCCTGCCTTAGTCGGAGGAAGACCTCCAACTTGGAGCATGGCTCGGACTTTTAGTCCTTTAAGAGATCTTCTCAAGACCCTTTTACGACAGGCCTCGGATTGTATTCCGCCCTGGGTCTTCTGCTCACTCTGGCCACGGCCAGTGTGTAAGCAATCTTCTTGGTCTCTTACTACTCCCCCCCTTTCTAAGGAAGAGGGGAAGGCAACATTCAGGCTCGCTCCTGAGTTGTTGGCTAGACTCAGAATCTGAGGGTCCCGACCCTTCGGTCCGATTCATTCAAGATTTTGAGTCTCCATTCTGTGTCTGATGTCCCAAGACCTTCTCTTTCTTGCCAGTACAGGAATCGAGAGGTTACCGCTGGGAACAGCTGCAGTTTGGCCTCAGTTGCAGCCGATTTGGGAACACAAGGAGGACATGGGGGGAGAGTCACCAGTATACCTCTTCAGCCCGGACTCAAGGACATTCATCTCGACCTGTCTTCAGACCCTCCCCCGTCACGTCGCCCTACAGCACGATGTTGGATACATCGCAACGTCCCTCGCCTTCGAGTAATACTACTCTGTGACGCAGGTGCTACAAGCTGGAGTCTGGAAGCGTCTGATGACCTTCGCAGCCCGCTTCCTGCAGGGCGTGACCCACAGGAGTCTCGATACGTTTTCTATCGCTCTGTGGTGGCTACACAACAGCTGGTCTAACCTCAGGCTCCTTTTTGGACAGGTACCAGAAGGTTGAGGGCATTGTTATCAGGTTTTAGTCTGCATGAACGAAAGAAGTATGTCTGGCCCTTACTTCTTTCTTCATCATCCCCTCTACGGGGAAGCAGCATCCTGGTCTCTGCATAGCTGACCTCGAACCTCTGCAGGTAAACCATGCTTCCTTGTGTTCCGAGTATTGAGTCAATACTGTCGCGTCCCCCATACCCTGACGAGGTGGTATTGGGAACGTCCTAACCCAGAGTTCCTTCTGGAACTCCAGGTCAACTGCCTAAGACGGGTCACACTTCTTCCTTCACACACAAGCTTACGTAGGCCACATGGTTCCTTGCGGTGCAAGGAACTTGTGAGGTGCAGGGACTCCTTTTCTCGAGTGCGACTCACTCGGATTCTGAGTCCCCGGGTAAAGCCAAAGCCAGTATGGCTGGGGACTTTCCACCCTTCCTAAGGGATAAGTCACCCTTTGTAAATAGCGTGGTTTGTATTTCGGTTACGGAACAAATGACAAATTCGAAGATAATTTGTATTTTTCCTAACCATACAAACCTTAGCTATTTACACATATTTGCCCGCCAGCCCTGTCCCCCAAGACAAGTCCTACCTCTAAGTGAAAGTGAGTATTCACCTGTGTGTGAGGGGGAGGAGGGGTAGCTAGCTACCACTCCCCTACCCCCCCGCTAACTAGCGCGGGGGTAATACACCCTCGTTAAATTCTAATGGCTCGCCATTTCAGCTACGCTAAAAGTAATAACCCTTTGTAAATAGCTAAGGTTTGTATGGTTAGGAAAAATACAAATTATCTTCGAATTTGTCATGTTTTCCTATAGTAAATAATGTGATTTAACCGAATTTGACCTTCATTTCAACTGCAAACAAACAGATCAAGCAATTCGGCTAACTTTAAGTTGCCGAATTGGTTGCTGTTATTACGGATGAAATGAAGGTGAAAACCGGTTAAATCACGTTATTTTCTACAGGGAAACATATTTGTTCCGTAACCGAAATACAAACCACGCTATTTACATTGGGTTTACTTCTCGGCGTAGCTGAAATGATGAGCCAATAGTTTTTAACGAGGGTTAACTACCCCCGCGCTAGTTAGCGGGGGTAGGGGAAGGGATAGCTCGCTACCCCTCCCCCCCACACACCGGTGATTTGCTTCACTTCACTTTTGGCTCCGGCGATGAACAGTCGTGTCTGCCCATCGTCCTCGTTGACAGCCTTAATCTTTTTCTGCTTTTTCTTTCAGTTTGTGTGTGTGTGTTTAGAAGTTGACCTCACCCTTTTTGTTCACTATGCGCAAGTGCCCTGGAATTGCCGGCCGCCCTTGTGTTACTTTAATGTCGGCGGTGGACACAGATCCTCACACCCTTTGCCCGCAGTGTCGAGGCCGACGGTGTGATGAAGAGAATATGTGTAGTGAGTGCAGGGAGTGGTCTGCTTCCCAGTGGGAGAGGTTTGGCCGCGGGCGTAAGAAGAAGTCCAAGAGAGACCGGTCTCCTTCCGGGGTTGCCTTGAAGGAGGAAGGCTCTCGGGACTCTTCTTTCGTCGCCCAAACCTCCTCCGAAGCTCCCCCTCGTTTGGCTCCTAAGGAGAGTCTGCCGAGTGGGAGCGCAGGCCCTAGTTCTGTTTCCCGACCTTGGATTGGGGGAGAGGGCGTCGCCTCCCATAGCGGGGCGGTTCCTCCTCCTCCTCCTCCTCCGGGGGAGGTTGTTGTTAATGAATCTTTGTCTAACGATGATCTTTTTCAGATTTGGGCTTCCCTGGGGCTTAAGGGCCTGCCCTCCAGGGTAGCCCTGATTGACCTTGTCCAGTTGGGGGCCGCAGTTAAGCAGTCGCCGGTGATAGCAGAGGTAGACCCTCTGTCTATCGTCGACGTCGTGGTGACAGAGGCTTCCGACGGGGCGGGTCAATCCTCTGCAGGTACCGTTGGGGATGATGGTGCTGACGGCTCTTCTCCCCCTTCCGTACATCCTTCGAAGGGGGAAGGGAGTCCCGCGGGCTCTTCTGTTGCCGAGCCTCCCTCTAAGGGGAGTGCTTTGACTGAGACTCCTCTTCGGAGGCCTGATGGTCCTGACGATCTTCCTCGTGGCCGCCTTCGCCGTAAGGCTCATCGTCCGCTGCGTTGCAAGGGCCTCCCGTCACCTTATAAGGGTGCTAAGAGGTGCCTTTTTGAATCTTCTCCTCCTTCCGCCGAAGGGGACTCTCCTCGCCGTAAACAGCCTACAACTCCAGCTTCCTTAGACCTCTCTGAGGATCGGTCTCCTACGCCTTCCAACCTTCAACTTCTGGTGCAGATGTTCAGCAGCCTGACCTCGTCACCCGACGGACAACGGTTCCTTCGGGGCAAAGGGATTCTTCCCTTGCGCGTCAGGGTTCCCCTGCGCTCCCTTCTGCAGTGTCAGCGCACAGGCGCTCTCCTGCAGTGTTAGCGCGCAGGCGCTCTCCTGCAGTGTTAGCGCACAGGCGGTCTCCTGTTCGCCAGCGCTCTCCGGATGATCGCCCCTCTTCTCGCCAGCGCTCTCCTGAGGACATCCTTCAACCTGTTGTTCCTGTTGAGCGCCCAGCACGCCAGCGTTCCCCCGCTCGCACTTCTGCAGTGTTAGCGCACAGGTGATCCCCTGCTCGTCAGCGCTCTCCTGACCGTCAGCGCTCTCCTGTTTGTCAGCGCGCTTCTGATGACCATCGCCCCACTGCTCGCCAGCGCTCCCCTATGGACTCCGAATATCCTGCAGTTCCTGTTGTGTGCCCCGCGCGCCATCAGTCTCCTGAACGCCCTCGTGATCCTCAGCTTGTTCCCGCACATCATCACTTGCGTTCTCCAGTGCGTACTTCCAAAACGCATGTACGCCCACGCGCCTCCTGTTCCTATGCCCGTTCGTGATCGTTCGCCTCTGCGCCCTGCGCCGACTGTCCCCTCACAGGATTCCACGCGCCACCCTCTTGCTCGCCAGCGATCACAGACGCATCAACATTCGCCTGCTCGTGAGCGATCTCCTGCGCGTCAGCGATCACCTGAACATCAGCGATCTCCAGACCGCCCGCGTGACCTATGGGTCGCCTTCTGTTAGCTCTCCCTCGCGCGGTCGTTTGCCTACGCGATCTACGCGCTATCGCTCGCCAACGCGTCACCATGCGCCTACGCGCTAGCGTTCACCAGCGCACCACCGATCGCCTGCTCGCAATCGCTCTCCCACGCGCTACAGGTCTCCTGAACAATGTCGTCAGCGGTCATCGGAGCGGTCTCGCTCGCCCGCGCGTCAACACGCTCCCTCTCCAACGCACCAACGCGTTCGTTCACCGGATCGCCCACGCGCTCGTTCACCGGCTCGCCCACGCGCTCGTTCGCCTGTACGCCCTCGCGCCCACTCGCCTGTGCGCTCGCGCGACCACTCGCCTGTGCGCTCGCGCGACCGCTCGCCTACGCGCGACCACCGTTCGCGTCGGATTTCGCAGCCCGTGACAGCAGCAGGAACGGGTGTCACCAGACTGCGCTCAGGATCGCCTCCACCAAAGCGCAGGACTCTTGTGCAGGATAGGAAAGACACTTCAGAGAGGTCAGTGCAACTTTCTTCCCCTTTTCCTTTTCAGGCAGGTCCAGTGGTGTCCACTCCGAAGGATCGCCCAATCCCCTTCCCTCCAGTGGGGATTTCGGACTCTGTGTCCGTGGAGCGGCAGACTTGGTTTGGTCCTCTGATGCGGGCGTTAGTGAAGGCTATGAAGCCAGCACTCGCCGATCAAGGTCACAAGCCAACGACTGCCTCACCCCCGCTGAAGAGAAGGAGAGGAGTGGACTTCGTGGTGACTTCCCCCAGGGAGAAGTTGGTTCCTAAGAGGTCTGTCAGGAAGGCCCCATCCCCTTCGCAGGCGTTTTCTCCTTCTCCCGTGGACGAGGCTTTTCCGTCCTCGGGTGAGTCCGGTGAGGTGATAGTCTCCCCCTCGGCACCAAGGGGGGAGCCTTCTCCTCATGAAGGAGAATCGTCTCGCACGGAAGGTGCTCTCCGAACCTCTTTGTTGGGATCCTGTATCCCTCCCAGGAGGGAACCCAAGGACTCCAAGACCATCCCGAAATCGTCTTCAAGGATTCGCCAGGAATCCGCAGCTCCCCGGTAGAACGTCCACGCTTCCCCCCAGGAAGAGATTCCGGGGACAGGAGACTTAGCTGCCAGTCTGCAAGGAGGAGACTAGCAGGAGTCTGAACATGCCTTCTGGCAGGTCCTGAGCCTGATGAGGCAACTCAACGGGTTCATGGACCCCGTGATCGCCCCCCGAGAAGGCAAGGACACGGTCCTGGACCAGGTGTTCGATGTTCAGAAGGCCCCTAAATCCAGTGCGGCTCTGCCCTGGTCTCGGGGATTGAAGAGTGCCAGAGCCAGGGCCAATGCCCAACTCGCGACTCTTGCTTCCTATAGTCGTTCTTCTGCCGGGAACAATCTCATCCCACCTCCTCGTCTCCAGCAGAGGAGGTATTTTGAGATCTTGGGTGAGTCTAGGCTCGCTCTTCCTCTCCATCACTCCGTAGAAGAGCTGGCTAAGGGAGTTCCATTCGAGAAGCTCTCCGCCCGGCAGGTGGCGTTCTCGGCGTTGGAGATCCTGAGCCATGAGAAGGTCACAAAGTGCGCCATGCAGGCGACTTCATGGCTGCATATATGGCTAGGAACTCTGGGTATCCTATTGCGCTCCAAGGACTTGTCTAAGGAGACCAATAGGAAGGCCCTGGAGACCTTCTTACTCTCGGGCACCCGCTCTATCGAGTTCCTGGCACACCAGGTCACCACCCTATGGACCATCTCGGTATTGAAGCGGCGCGATGCGGTGACCGAGAGGTTCCACCCGAAGGTCCCCGCCGTGGATGTGTGTAGGGTCAGACATGCTTCCCTCCTTGGGGAGAATCTGTTGGAGCCACAGGATATGGAACGAACGGCTGAGAGGTGGAGGAAATCTAGCCAGGACTCCCTCCTCCATAGGGCCCTTACAGCTCGGCCCTATAAGCCTCCAGCTCCGCAGCAACAGCAGCAGCAGCCTCGTAAGGCTCCGAAGCAGGCACCGGCAGCTAAGAAAGTGGTGTCTAAGCCCCAGCCCTTTCCAGCCAAGGTCAAGAGGGGCGGTAAGTCCTCCAGGGGAGGCAAGGCTCCTAGAGGGAGTGGCCGCGTCCACAAACACTAGGAGTGGCAATCCCCCCGCGTTTCCACCTGTGGGGAGATGCCTTTGACATTGCGTGCACAGGTGGCAGCAACACGGTGCCGATGCTTGGACGGTTTCTGTGATCGGCCAAGGCTATCGCGTCCCGTTCATAACATCTTAACCTCCCCTGACAGCGAATCCAGTGTCGTTGAGCTCCTATGCCATGGGATCGGTAAAGGGGCTAGCCCTTCGGGCAGAAGTCGAGACCATGCTCAAGAAGGATGCTCTCCAGGAGGTCGTCGACGGCTCCCCAGGCTTCTTCAGTCGACTCTTTCTTGTAAAGAAGGCGTCTGGAGGCTGGAGACCTGTCATCGACCTCTCAGCTCTGAACGGGTTTGTCAAGCAAACTCGGTTCAGCATGGAGACAGCGGACACGGTCAGACTAGCGGTGAGACCTCTAGACTTCATGTGCACACTGGATCTAAAGGACGCGTACTTTCAGATCCCAATCCATCCGTCTTCCAGGAAGTACTTGAGATTCTGCCTACACGACAAGATCTACCAGTTCAAGGTGCTGTGTTTCGGTCTCTCCACAGCACCTCAGGTGTTCACAAGAGAGTGTACCCTGATTTCATTTTGGGTGCACAGGAACGGCATCCGTCTCCTTTGTTATCTGGACGACTGGCGGATCCTAGCAGACTTGGAGTCGACCCTTCTTCGGCACTGAGACAGGCTTCTAGGTCTTTTGCCAGGATCTGGGGATCGTGGTAAACCTCGAGAAGTCCTCTCTGCAGCCGTCCCAACGACTGGTTTATCTAGGCATGCTGATAGACACCAATCTCCACAAAGCCTTTCCATCAGACGACAGGATAGCAAGGCTGAGGAGGGTGGCGGAACCCTTCCTCAGGCGAGAAGAGCTTCCCGCCCAATCGTGGTTGCGTCTCTAAGGTCACCTGTCCTCCCTGGCTCGTTTGGTTCCAAACGGCCGCCTCAGGATGAGATCCCTGCAGTGGCGGCTCAAGTCCCGATGGAATCAAGGATCCGATTCCCCGGACGCACAGGTCCCGATAGGATCTTTGGAACGGACGGACTTGCGGTGGTGGCTGGTCGACAAGAACCTGCGAAAGGGAGTGAGTCTTCTCGTCCTCCCCCCGGGATTGACACTGTTTTCGGACGCGTCAAAAGAAGGATGGGGGCCGCACGTTCTGAACCAGAGGACCTCAGGCCTTTGGTCAGAATCAGAAAAGTGCCTGCACATAAACCTGCTAGAGTTGAAGGCCGTCTTTCTGGCTCTTCAACAGTTCCAACGGACCCTGGCGGGTTACTCCGTGGTTTTGATGAGCGACAACACCACGGTAGTGGCTTATATCAACAAGCAGGGAGGCACTTTTTCGCAGCAGCTATCCCATCTTGCAGTAGAGATTCTGAGGTGGACCGAAGTCCACTCGATAACACTATCAGCTCACTTCATTCCAGGCAAGAGGAATGTGCTCGCCGACAGTCTGAGCAGGGCTTCGCAGATAGTGAATACCGAGTGGTCTTTGGATCGTCTAGTAGCCAACAAAGTCTTGACTTTGTGGGGTTCCCCGATCGTGGACCTGTTCGCGACAGCGTTGAATTTCAAGCTGCCGCTGTACTGCTCCCCAGTCCCGGACCCCAAGGCTCTCTGGCAAGATGCTTTCCAGCAACAGTGGGACAACATCGACGTGTACGCCTTCCCACCGTTCTGTCTGATGAGAAGGGTGCTCAGCAGGACCAGACTATCGGTCAACTGTTCGATGACTCTGGTAGCCCCGCTATGGCATCACGCGGAATGGTTTCCGGACCTTCTGCAGCTCCTGACGGAGCTCCCGAGAGAACTTCCTCCACGACGCGAGCTTCTCAGACAACCCCACTCCAACATCCCTCACAAGGCCATGGCCTCGCTTCGGCTTCACACCTGGAGACTGTCCAGTGTCTCCTCACGGAGAGAGGCTTTTTGCAACAGGTTGCGGAGAGAAAGTCTCGGCACCTGCGAAAGTCCTCTTAGGGAGTCTACCAGGCGAAGTGGAGAGTCTTTTGTGGTTGGTGTCGTGGGAGGGGTATCTCTCCACTCGATGCCATTATTCCAGCAATAGCGGAGTTCCTCGCATATCTGCGGGAGGAAATGCGCCTTTCTGTCTCGGCAGTGAAAGGCTATCGCTCAGCCTTAAGCTTGGCTTTCAGGCTGAAAGGCGTGGACATTTCTTCCTCGCTAGAATTCTCTCTACTCATACGTAGCTATGAGCTTACCTGCCCCCAGTCGGAAGTGAGACCACCTCCTTGGAACGTGGTTCGGGTCCTCAGGGCTCTTAAGAGACCTCCCTTCGAACCATTACGCCAGGCCTCCGATCGCCACCTGTCTTGGAAGACGGCTTTCCTGCTCGCTTTGGCTTCGGCCAAGCGAGTTAGTGAACTTCATGGTCTCTCGTACGACATCGCCCATTCAAGGGGATGGGGGTGAGGTACCGTTCAGGTTTGTCCCTGAGTTTGTTGCCAAGACTCAGAATCCTGGGGTGCCGGATCCTCGGTTCGACTCTTTCAGGATCGCGAGTCTCCATTCTGTAACAAACGACCCAGACCAGCTGCTACTATATCCAGTGAGATGTCTGAGGTACTACTTGAAGAGAACAGCTGCAGTCCGTCCTCAAGTGCGAGCATTGTTTGTAAGCACAGGCAGGACGAAGAGGAGGGTCACCAGGAACACCATCTCGGCTTGGATTTGAAGGGTTATCCACCACTCCTTGAATCCAGACCCCCCTCCGTCACGTCGCCCGAGGGCACACGACGTCAGGGGCGTTGCTATGTCCCTGGCCTTCAAGAGAAACTTCTCTGTGATGCAGGTACTTCAAGCTGGGGTCTGGAAGCATCAGACGACCTTCACAGCCCGCTACCTGCAGGACGTGACCCACAGGAGCCTCGATACGTTTTCTATCGGCCCTGTGGTGGCTGCACAACAACTGATCTAACCTCAGGCTCCTGTATGGACAAGTAGCAGTAGGTTGAGGGCATTGTTACCTGGTTTTAGTCTGCGTGAATGGAAGAGTATGTCTGACCCTTACTTCTTTCTGCATTCTCCCCTCTCTTGGGGAAGTAGCATCCTGGTCTTCGCATAGCTGACCTCGACCTCTGCAGGTAACCCATGCTTCCTTGTGCTCCTAGTATTATACTTAATACTGTCGCGTCCCCCATACCCTGACGAGGTGGTATTGGGAACGGCCTATCCTAGATTCCTATTTAAAGGTCTCAAGGTCAACCTCATAGGACGAGTCACAATTTCCTCCACACACAACTTATGTAGGCCACTCATTCCTAGCGAAGCAAGGAACTTGTGAGGTGCAGGGGCTCCTTCTCTCAAGTGCTACTCACTGAGAGGTGGAGTCCCCGGGCAAAGCCGAAGTCAGTAAGGCTGGGGACTTTCCACCCTTCCTAAGGGGTAAGTCACCCAATGTAAATAGTGTGGTTTGTATTTCGGTTACGGAACAAATGACATTCGGAGATAATTTGTATTTTTCCTAACCATACAAACCTTAGCTATTTACAAATATTTGCCCGCCAGCCCTGTCCCCCAAGTCAAGTCCTACCTCTAAGTGAAGTGAAGCAAATCACCGGTGTGTGTGTGTGGGGTGGGGGTGGGGTTGGAGGGGTAGCAAGCCATCCCTTTCTTTAACCCCGCTAACTAGCGCGGGGGGGTAGTTAACCCTCGTTAAAAACTATTGGCTCGTCATTTCAGCTACGCCGAAAGGTAAACCCAATGTAAATAGCTAAGGTTTGTATGGTTAGGAAAAATACAAATTATCTCCGAATTTGTCATTTCCTGTTAAAATTGTTAAATATAATCACTGTTGTCATATAGGTTGTGTTAAAATGTTTAAATATAAGCATTCGTTCAATGGTGTCACTTCACTCATGAATGTACTGCGAACGATAACATTAGCAACGTTACCAATGATACAAAGTGTTACCAACATTGGGTGTAATTGTTCTCGTTGCAAATACCATGGTAATATTACCGGTTACACAACATATAAAAAGTACAAAAAGGGTACAAAACCTAACAAACCCACCTAACCTAATAGTTGACAGGTAACAAACCTAAGGTATTTACTGAGAACGGTAAAATTAGCCACGTTACGAATGGTACACAGCGTTACCAACGGTACGGTGACATTACTAGCGGTAGTAATGCTAGATATTTCCATACGTATTTTAAATGGTTTTTCCATATAAGTTTTACACAATATATAAAAAGTACAAAAAGGGTACAGAACCTAACCTAGGAGTTCCAAGTCACAAAACTCATGTATGTACTATGAACGTTAAAATGAGCAATGTTACCAATGATACACAGTGTTAACAACGTTACAAAGGCATTGCTAACGTTAGCAATGCTACGGCAATATCATATGTATTTTAATGAATTGTTCCATACACACTTTACACAGTATATAAAAGGTACAAAAAGGGTACAAAACCTAACAAACCCACCTAACTTAACCTAGAAGTTAACAGGTCACAAAACATATATAATGACTTATGTTGAATGACTTGCCTTTATGAAGGGGACTTCGAAACTTTCGGGTCACGGGAGGGTGAGACTGACGGCTTAACTCCTATGACTGGGATGTGGATGGTTGTGGAATATCGGGGTCTTGTGGGTCTAGGGGGTCTATTGGCTGTTGCTGTTTCAGAGGGTAGAGGCGACTGGCAGTAATGAAGAAGTGGTGCAATAACGTATGCTCTGGGTAGTAGTGGGTAAAAAAGAACCTGGAAAAATATTGCTTGAAATATTCAATCTTCATTCCAGGTCTCTGTACCCACTCCTTCACTTCTCTCCAGAGACGTTTTATATTTTGTGTATGGATGGTTAGATCTAGGGGGTCAACGAAATGTTCAGAATGATGAATAGTTTTATGTTCGTAACCAATTTCAGAAAGAGAGTTGTAGGCAGACCACTTATCACTAATAATTACACTACCGGGTTTGATATATTTCTGAATGAGGGGAATTAGAGTTGCAGAATCATGTTTAGTAGAAAGGGGGGGAACTAAAGGGATGATGAAAAATTTCTGGGTTTCACGTTCAATACCCTCAAAGACCCATATGGCACTTAACGGTCTACCACGGTTGTATTTAGCATTACCAAAATGTGATTCGTCTATTTCAACTATTACCCTGTCACCACCAATCGCCTCTTGATTATCGAAGAAGTATTCGGTAACCTCGGAACAGAAACTTCTCCAATTGACACTAGTTTTGGAGGCTATATCAATACCCACCATGAAGGTATCATGGTCCCAATGATTATGTAAAAAGTGGTTTGGAAATAATAATATGTTTCATGGCGGCAGGCGACTTTTTCCCAAAAATGTACTGGTTCCGTAACTGACATACAAACCACACTATTTAATGGAGGTTATTACTTTCGGCGTAGCTGAAATGACGAGCCATTAGAATTTTAACGAGGGTTTACTACCCCACCGCTATTTAGCGGGGGGTAGGGAGGGTAGCTTGCTACCCCCCCTCTCACACACACCTGTGCTTGAGCTCACTTTGATCTCGGCTCGGGTGGTAGTCGGACGTGTCCGCTCTCACCCTCACCTCTCTGACAGCCATTAATGTCTTTTTGCTTTCTCTCCTACAGGTTTGAGTGTGAAGTTAGCCTCTGCGAACATGCGCAAATGTCCTGGATTACCCGACCACCCTTGTGGTACATTTATGTTGGCAGGCGAGACGGACCCTCACACCCTTTGTCTTTACTGTAGGGGCCTACGGTGTGATGGTAGTAATAAGTGTGGTGAGTGTAGGGAGTGGTCTACCTCCCAGTGTGAGAGGTTTTCTCGGCGACATAAGAAGAAGTCCAGGCGGGACATTTCTCCTTCGAAGATTCCTTTGAAAGGAGAAAATCCCAAGGACACTTCTTCCGTTGCCCAACCCTCCTCCGAAGCTCCCACTCGATCGGTCTCTTTCGAAAGACCGTCGAGTGGTAGCGTAGACTGTGGTTTTGTTTCCCGATCTCGGGGTTCGAGAGATGGCGTTGTCTCCCCTAGCGAGGCAGCTCCACCTCTTCCCCCGGGGGAGGATTTAAATGTAACCAATTTATTCCAGCTTTGGTCTTCCTCTGGGCTCGAGGGTTTGCCCACCAAGGAAGCTCTGATTGACATCATCCAATTGGGTGCCGCTGTCAAGCAATCGTCGACTTTGGCAGAGGTTGATCCTCTGTCTATTGTCGACGTTGTGGTGTCAGAGGTATCCAATGCGGTATCTCCTAATATTGTACCTCTGCATCTTCTCACCCTGCAGTAGCTGAAGGCTTAGTTTCTCCCGTTCCTGCTCAGCCTACGAGGGAGAAACTGAGTCCAACAGTCTCTCCTGCCAGTGATTCTACCCCTCGTGGGAGTTCACTCACAGAAACTCCCCTTCGGAGGACTGCTGAAGGTCAGTTTGGTGATCTAACGGCCCCCAGAGGGCATATACGTCGCAAGGCTCGCCTTCCTCTTCGCCGGAGAGGCCTTCCTTCACCTTATAAGTCGGTGAGGAGGTGCCTCATTGGTTCATCATCGTCGTTGCAGTCCGCCGTAGAGGAGCCTCGTCATCAATCACCGACTGTTCCTGCTACGACCCTGGACCTCTCTGTGGATCGTTCACGATCTCCTTCGGTGGAAGGTCGTCCTTACAAAGGACACGTCGACCTTCCACCCGACAGACCTGCTGACCTGCCGTCGCCGTTCCTGGCAGCTGATGCACTTTATGCGCCAACTAAACCTGTCTTTAAAAGTCAGGCACCGGTCCCTTCGGGGCAACAAGGGCGTACGCGCTATCTAGCGCACACGTCCCTTAGCCAACGATCTCCTGACCTCATTGAGGTTCCTGAGATAGTGCGCCAGGACTCACCTGCTGCTGCTGTTCCTGAGATAGCGCGCCACCGTGCGCCTTCAACCTACTGCGCGCCAGCGCTCTCCTACGAGTCAGCGCTCACCAACGTGCGAGCGCTCTCCTGCGCGCCAACGATCTCCTGCGCGCCCACAATCTTCGGATCTGGGTGTGGTAAGGAAGTCTAAGACTTCTACTACTCTTCAGCGCTCGCCCACGCGCCACCTGCTCTCTCCTGCGCGCCATCCTTCGACAGCGCGCAATCGCACGTTCACTTACACGCTCCCACAACGATGCGCCCCCACACCCATCTCCTACAGCAGCTACACACCGCTAGCCGGACGTGCGCCTCTTGTGCGCAGGTTCCGGCTGCGCGCCCGCACGCAAGGGATATCTCTCCTGCGCGCGCGCGCCCGACGACATCTTCTGGGGCGCACGATCTCTCGACCGCACGCCCACGGCCCCTTCATCCTGATCCTGCGCGCACATTCACCCTCGAGCGAGCGAGTGCACAATCAGCCTCCTGCGCACTCTCCGATGTCTCCTGCGCACGCTTCTACGCGCCATCGTTCGCCTGCGCGCCCTCGCAATCGCCTTCTCGCCCTCGCAATCGCCTTCTCGCCCTCGCAATCGCCTTCTCGCCCTCACAATCGCCTTCTCGCCCTCGCAATCGCCTTCCCGCCCTCGCAATCGCCTTCCCGCCCTCGCAATCGCCTTCTCGCCCTCGCAATCGCGCTCGCAATCGGCTTCTCGCCCTCGCAATCGCCTTCTCGCCCTCGCAATCGCCTTCTCGCCCTCGCAATCGCCTTCTCGCCCTCGCAATCGCCTTCTCGCCCTCGCAATCGCCTTCTCGCCCTTGCAATCGCCCTCTCGTGCGCGCCCTCGCAATCGCCCTCTCGTGCGCGCCCTCGCAATCGCCCGCGCGCGACTCTGGGTATTCCTCATCGTGCGAGCGCCAGCGCGCTCCCCCGCGTGATCGTCAATACCCTCCCGCGCACAAGGCTGCAGGACAACGCACGGCTAGGTCGCCATCGCTGTATCCCCTCCCCCCGCAAGCACAGAACCGCGCGCTCCCCGGTAAGGGAGAAGGTTCCAGAAAGGTCCAGGGACATTTCTTTTTCTTTTTCTTTACAGGCGAACCCCCCTATGGGAACTCCTCCCAGGGATCAGTCTATCCTTGTCCCTCCAGAGGGAGTGTCTGACAGCGCAGCCGTCAGCCAGCAGCCTTCGTTTGGGGCACTAATCAGAGCTGTTACGCAGGCTTTCAAGCCTGTTCTCTCTGAATTGGGCCACAAATCCTTGGCTGCGTCTACTCCCCTGAACAGAAAAAGAGGAGTTTCAGACGCAGTGACTTCTCTAAGGAGTAAGCCTTCGAGGCAGGCCCCCTCCCCCCAGACTTTTTCTCCCTCCCTTTTGGACGAGGATTACTCGTCCTTAGGGGAGTCACGTGAGGTGAGACGTTCCCCATCGCACCAATGAGGGAAACCCCACCTCGCACTGAAAAGTCTTCTCGGGTAGGAGCGGAGAAGAGCCTACCTCCGTCGTTGTTGGAGTCCTGCATCCCTCCCAGGAGGGAGTTGAAGGACTCCAAAACAGTACCGAAATCCTCGTCAAGACTTAGAACGCAGCCAGCCAGTCACTCGGAAAACGTCCGCGAGTCTCCCCAAGAAGAGCCTTGGGGACAGGAGGCTTCACTGCTAGTCCAAAGAACGTGCCAGGAAAGCTATGGAGACCTTTCTACTCTCAGTCACTCGCACGATCGAGTTTCTGGCCCACCAAGTCTCGAACTTGTGGGCGAACATCATCCAGAAACGTAGGGATGCGGTGGCTGAGAGGTTCCATCAGAAGGTCCCTAGCACCGAGATAAGCTGGCTCAGACATTTTTCCGTGGAGGGAACGAACCTGTTTGAGCCTAAAGACGTGGAGCATGCTGCTGAGAGGTGGAGGAAGTCCCGCCAAGACTCCCTCCTACATAGGGCTTTAACATCCAAGCCCTATAAGCCTCCAATACCCCAGCAGCCCCGTCCTACCTAGACCACAAAACCGACAACGGCAGCGAAGACAGAAGACAGTGGTGTCTAAGCCCTTTTCTGTCAAGGACAGGAAAGGCAAGAAGTCCTCCAGGGGAGGGAAGAATCCTAGAGAGAGCGAGCAGTCGAGGCCGCAAACGCTAGGATTGGGAGTCCCCCTGCACTTCCACCAGTGGGGGGATGCCTACAAAGTTGCTCAGACA
The DNA here is from genome assembly GCF_036898095.1 of Palaemon carinicauda. NCBI lineage: Eukaryota > Metazoa > Arthropoda > Malacostraca > Decapoda > Palaemonidae > Palaemon > Palaemon carinicauda. The sequence continues at coordinate 16,953,982 of NC_090765.1, read as the reverse complement.
GGTGGCAGCAACTCGGGGCCGATTCCTGGACGATTTCCGTAATCAGTCAGGGATATCGCGTCCCGTTCACAACATCTCTACCTCCCCTGACGACGAATCCAGTGTCACTGAGCTCCCTTGCCATGGGATCAGCAAGTGGGCAGGCCCTTTGGGCAGAAGTCCAGATCATGTTGAAGAAGGGCGATCTCCAAGAGGTCCTCGACGGGTCTCCAGGCTTCTTCAATCAACTCTTTCTTGTAAAGAAGGCGTCTGGAAGCTGGAGACCAGTCATCGACCTCTCAGCTCTGAACAGGTTTGTCAAGAAAACTCCATTCAGCACGGAGACCGCAGACACGGTCAAACTTGCAGTGAGACCGTAAGACTTCATGTGTACACTGGATCTGAAGGACCCGTACTTCCAGATCCCAGTCCATCCATCTTCAAGGAAGTACTTAATATTCAGCCTAGACAACAAGGTGTACCAGTTCAAGGTGCTGTGTTTCGGTCTCTCCACAGCACCACAGGTTTTCACCAGAGTGATCACCCTAATATCGTCGTGGGCACACAAGATGGGCATCCGTCTCCTCCGTTATTTGGACGACTGGCTGATCCTAGCGGACTCGGAGTCATCCCTTCTTCAACACTGAGACAAACTTCTGAGACTTTGCCAGGATCTGGGGATCATGGTAAATCTCGAGAAGTCCTTTTGCTTCCCACTCAAAGACTGGTATACCTAGGCATGATTATAGACACCAATCTCCACAAAGCCTTCCCATCAGACGACAGGATAGCAAGGCTGAGGAAGGTCGCAAGCCTTTTTCTCAGACAAGAAGAACTTCCAGCCCAATCATGGTTACGTCTCCTCGGTCACCTTTCATCGCTGGCTCGTCTAGTTCCCAACGGTCGCCTCAGGAGGAGATCCCTCCAGTGGCTACTCAAGTCCCGGTGGAATCAAGGTTACGATTCCCCGGACGTCATGATCCCTATGGGACCTGCGGAACGGACGGACCTCCAGTGGTGGGTGGCAGACGAGAACCTACGAAGAGGAGTGGATCTTCTCGTCCTCCCCCCGGATTTGATGCTGTTTTCGGACGCCTCAAAGAAAGGGTGGGGAGCCCACGTTCTGTACCACAGGACCTCAGGCCTCTGGTCTCTGGTCAGAATCAGAAAAGTGCCTCAACATAAATCTTCTAGAGATGAAGGCCATTTTCTTGGCCCTTCAACAGTTCCAACAATACCTGGCGGGTCACTCTGTGGTGGTGATGAGCGACAACACCACAGTAGTGGCTTACATCAACAAGCAAGGAGGTACCTTTTTGAAGCAGCTATCCCATCTTGTAGTAGAGATACTGAGATGGACCGAAGTCCACTCGATACCACTATCGGCACGTTTCATTCCAGGCAAGAGGAATGTGCTCGCCGACAATCTGAGCAGAGCGTCTCAGATATTGAGTACCGAGTGGTCTTTGGATCGTCTAGTAGCCAACAAAGTCCTGACTTTGTGGGGTTCCCCGACTGTGGATCTGTTCGCGACAGCGTTGAATTTCAAGCTTCCGCTATACTGCTCCCCAGTCCCGGATCCCAAGGCTCTCTGTCAAGATGCCTTCCAACAATGGTGGGACAACATCGACGTGTACGCCTTTCCCCCGTTCTGTCTGATGAGGAGGGTGCTCAACAAGACCAGAATATTAGTCAATCTTTCAATGACCCTCATAGCTACGCTATGGCATCACGCGGAATGGTTTCCGGACCTTATGCAACTCCTAACGGAACTTCCGAGAGAACTCCCTCCGCGACACAATCTACTCAGACAACCACATATCAACATCTTCAACAAAGCTGTAGCTTCGGTACGACTTCACGCCTGGAGACTATCCGGATTTTCACAAGAAGTTGCGATTAGGATGTCTGGACATCTGCGAAAATCATCCGCATCTGTCTACCAGGCAAAATGGAAAGTCTTCTGTGGGTGGTGTTGTGGAAGGGGTATTGTAGTGGTTTGCGGACTGTGGCCAAAGGTAGCACCCAAACTGCCTAGTATCCAAATGCCGACCACAACCCGACGTTCACTACACAACAACCATACAACGGTGGAATACCCAAAAACCTAAGTAACAGTTCAAAGCACTGGGCACCACCCCTTGATTTATAATGGGCAAGGGGACCCAGCTAGATCCTGACTTAAACCTTTGCTTGTCCAGCTTGCTGATCATATGTACCGGATAAGAACATTAGGTGAAAGGGAATATTATAATTAATAAAGGAACACACTGTGGGAGGAAAGAATTATGATAAATTACTGCACTTAAGAGATCTTAAAAAACAGTGGCTAGGGAAGGGAAACTGGTGAGAGTTTCTGAAATGAAATGATGTACTGTATGCATAAATAACAAGAAATGTTTATTTGGAAAAACTAATAGGAATAATATTAAAGTATATCAATCAGAATAAATAATCAAAGGAAAAATTAGCATCCCTTACGTAAAACTTCAGAATCCGGGTAACAAAATAAACAAATTACACAATCAAGATTTCCACTGGGGGGGGGGGACTCATAAGTGTTCCTATACAGTTTAAGAGTAAAACAGAAACACTCTTAACCGTGTATCTATTTGGGCAAGTACCAGTATGCCATTTCAATAGTTCCAGTTTACTATTAATGTTTATGACACTTAAAAGTTTGTGGTCTTCCGCAAAAAGACGGTTTTAGGCTCCCCTACGTTCACTTGGTTCAGGGGCAAACATTTAAAAAAACTGTCCATCACTAAGTTCCAGTATGGAATCACCTTTTGTGATCTAGTGATGTGGAGTAGCAATATCTTGATCCTTGTTGATGAAATCTTGGATTCGCAAGGTTTCAACTGTCGAAGCTCTTTTTCAACTGAAATGAGAATACTGAAGAAGGGCCGTGTCTGATGTCAAAACTCCTCTAATGACATCTTCTAGCTGAGCATTGAAAATTGAGTTCAGTTGCCTCTCTATAAAAAAAAACCCTACAGAGAGTAGGGCGTGCTGCAAAAACAAAGGTGGTTAGACAACTGATAGGACCAAAAAAAAAATTTTTCAATATTAATCTAACCCAATAATCATGTAGCTGTCAACTCTGTTGCCGACAGAAATCTACGGTAGGGATACGCCAGCAATCGCTATACAGGTGGGGGTGAACACCACAGCGCCATCTGTGGTCAGGTACTCTAGTACTTCTTGTCAACACCACCTCAATTTTTCCTCTGTCGTGCCTCCGGCTAGACCTACATGGATACGCTGTTGATTCTGGAGTTATTGCTCACGATTTGGTGATGTATTTGCTCTAGAGTTTAGCCTTCGCTATTCAGGAAGCTATATCATTAGCTTAGCAAGTTTTTGGAATTAATTTGATTTAATTTTGGTACGAAGAGAGTATGAACTCTCTTTCACTTTTAAATGGCCGACCCTTCCCTTAGACGGAAGTGTTGGTGTCGAAGAGAGTATAGACTCTCTTAATTTTGCTTAACAAAGTTATAGATTTATTTTATATCTCTCCGCCTTTTATAGGCCTCTTTGATTAACTTCCTTTTATTATAAACTTATTAAAATTAATTTTTATATTTATTTATATTCGACCTTTCCTAATAGTAGGCGGTCTTTTCTTGGAACCGAAGTTAATTAACTTTGAGCCCGTCATTTCGTTTTTACCTGTTAACATATTATGCCATTTTAATGTTTTTGAAAGAATTTCTTTGATAGTCTTGTACTGTTTTCAAAGTTGAACTAACGTTTTGTTTTGTCTCTGCAGTTGTTGACGTTCAGAACGTTCAACTTGCGCTCTATCGTTACGATAGAGACAGAGTCTATCACGGTGTCACGTTGCAGTAAGAGTAAACCGATTCTAGCGTTTTGTTCATTCTTTCTTAGCTTAAATGGTTCTATTCTAATAAAGGAACTTTTTATTTGGGAAACCTTTCAGTTTTTTTCCTTTAACAATGATATGTTTTAACGATATATATAATTGGGCTCTTCTCTCAGGTGCTAAGTCAAGAGAGAGAGAGAGAGAGATAGAGACGGAGGGAGAGAGAGGAGGGTAAACGTTTCGTTCAAGCGGGTAACGTTGTTATCGTTTTTGCTCTTCTCCCTAGTCTCTTTAGGGGAAGAAGGTAAACGTTTCTAGAGTTTTATTCTTGTTCTCAGACTTTATGCGGTGAGAGATTTTAAACGTAGTTTATTTGCTCTAGTGTTTAATCTCTTTTCCAGCCACTGAATTATTTATCTTTCATTATGTTTTTCTGTTACATTGTAATACTGTTTTCGCAATTACTAACTTTTAATGAAGGATAGAATTGCGTGTTTCAGGTACAAACCACTTAAAGTTTTGAGTTCAGTGAAATAAGTGCAAACAGAAAATCAAAAGTGATAAAGTGATAAGCGCATAGTGTTACAGTGTTGCGTTCGAGGGTTCGTCTGTTCGTGCCAGTTGTTCGCCTAGTCTGGGACCTCTTACAAGCTCCCAAGCCCAGGGGAGAAGTAATGTCGAAGGACTTATGGGTTCAGCAGGCCTTGATCGACGAACAGACGTTTCCCTCCGTGGTTTCGGGTGTAACCAACTCACGTAGCCGACGTGATCACCCCACCCACACAAAGACGAGAGAGCCCATTTATTCCTCGTCTGCGGAAGAGGTTTCTCGCAGAAACCATGGACCAAATCTTGCAGCTTTTAAGTGCAAGTCGGTCCCTTCCGCGCAAGTCCAACTCCTAGGTGGTGCCATTAGCACTGGGTCAGTTCGGACTTGCTGCAGTACGACAACTGCACACCTCCCAGAGAGGCAAGGTGGTATCGCAACAGACAGTAACTCCGTCTGTTGTCGCACCAGCTGTTTTAGACCCTCAGTTTCAACGGACAGTAGCTCCGTTTGTTGTTGTCTTTCTTAAACTCTAGTGGTCTATGCTGCTGACAATGCAGTCTCAGCTTGCGGTGTTGATGCAGGAGTTTCAGGCAGAGAAGGTTAACACACCTCCTCCTGCGAGCGCTCCTCCACCTCTACGCAGTCCAGCCTGCCAGACGTATGATGTTGAGGTTCCTCAAGCTACCTCCATGCGTGAGCTGCCGCGTTGGGAGTTGCCAGATACCAGCTCTGTGCAGCAACCTCCCCTTTCCTTGAGGCAGGAGCCTCTTGCCACGCGGCAACCTCCTCAACACTTGAGGCAGGAGCCTTATGCTTTGCAGCAACCTCCTCTACCCTTGAGGTAGGAGCCTCTTGCGTTGCGACTACCTCCTCCATCCTCGAGGCAGTTACCTCTTGCGGTGCGACAACCTCCACCATCCTCGAGGCAGCAACCTCAACTCCACTTCTGCGCAGTCCACCCTGCCAGACGTATGATGTTGAGGTTCCTCAACCTACCTCCAAGCGTGAGCTGCCGCATTGGGAGTTGCCAGATACCAGCGCTATGCAGCAACCTCTTGCGTTGCGGCAACCTCCACCATCCTTGAGGCAGCAACCTCAACTCTTGCGGCAGCAACCTCAACTCTTGCGGCAGCCACCTCCACTCTTGAGGCAAGAACCTCAACTCTTGAATGGGCTCTCGTGGCATGGTTGGTTTCGACCTGGCCTTTCATTAGAAGGGGCTAGCGTTCGATCCCAAGTATGAGGTAGAAATTTATTTCTATTTGAACACGATGTTGTGTTGATATTTATCCATATTGACTCATTAGGGGGAATTTGAATGAATTACTACCAATTGTGTCACATGGTGGCCCGGGGAAATCTGGTAAAACTCGCTGGTAAAGAGACTGATGTCTCACCAGGTAAATCCTCGGACAGCTAGATTAGTGTCAGGTTCAGATTTCTTTAAAAAATCCTCCTCTACCCATCAGGCAGCCTCATGCTTATGAGGAGCCTCATGCTATGCGGCATCCTCCTCAAACCATGAGGCAAAAGCCTCATGCTATGCGGCAACCGCCTCAACCCATGAGGCAGGAGCCTCATACTATGCGGCATCCTCCTCAACGCTTGCGGCATAAGCCTCATCCCTTGCAGCTTGAGCCTCATCCCATGCAGCATGAGTCTCATACCATGCAGCATGAGCCTCATCCCATGCAGCATGAGCCTCATCCCATGCAGCATAAGCCGCACGCCATGCAACATGCTCTGCTTACCTTACAGCATGCTCTACATACAGCATGCTCTGCATACCTTACCGCATGCTTCTCAGTCACACATCTTTGGTTGTTGCCAACTCACTAGACTGTCAAGCAGTTTCATATCGTTGCCTTCTAGTCTGCTGCTTTTGCACCAGTGAAACCCTCACTGAGAGAACTTAGCTTTTCTCGGATATGGTTCCTGTAGATGAGAAAGTGCTATTCTCCCTCCTTCTGATTTTCCCTTGAGGACTCTGTCATTTGGAGAGGAGCCTTTAGCTGCTTAGCCTCCTATGGACTTTTATTTAAGCATAGCATGCTTCCAGGGAGGGTAATGGTTCCACTTCAGTCGCTAACCCCGTCTGTTACCACACCTGCTCCCATAGACCTTGAGCTGTGTTGCAAGACATGCAGTCCAAGCTTAGTCCTTGTTAGAGGATTTTTTGTTTACGGAGTCAGTGTGTCACTGGGAAGACGTTCAACAACCAGCAGAAGTGTCTTGTTGTGACGCAGTGCGGCAACCTCAGCAACCCGATAAGGAGTTGTCTGTACGACCCAGACAGTCTAGACAGCTTCGGGTTGTCACTGTACTTCCTCGCTTCCCCATGGTTGACAGTTCACAGACTGTGCAGCAGTACCATGATCTTGTGTCCGGCTCCGTCAGACGACTAGCTTTTAAGAGCTCCCACAAGTCGTCGCTGTCTGGAGATTCTCAGATGGACTATGGATCTGACCAAGGAACTGGGCCTCCTGGTCAATTTTGAGGAGTCCCAGCTCGTCCCATCCCAGACCATTGTCTACCTGGGTATGGATCTTCAGAGTCGAGCTTTTCGGGCTTTTCCGTCGACCCCAAAGATATACTAAGCCCTGGATTGCATCCAGAGCATGCTGAGAAGGAACCGATGCTCAGTCAGGTAGTGGATGAGTCTAACAGGGACACTTTCATCGCTGGCACTGTTCATCGAGTTAGGGAGACCCCACCTCCCCCCCTTCAGTATCATCTAGCGGCTCACTGGATAAAGGACATGACGCTAGAAACGATCTCAGTTCCTGTTTCCGAAGAGAGGAGGTCTACTCTCACGTGGTGAAAGAACAGCTTTCTTCTCAAGGAAGTCTACCTTTGGCTGTTCAGAAACCCGACCCCCGTCTCTTCTCTGACGCATCAGACACTGGCTGGGGTGCGACTTTGGACGGACAGGAATGCTCGGGAACATGGAATCAGGAGCTAAGGACACTTCACATCTATTGCAAGGAGCTGTTGGCGGTTCATCTGACCTTGATAAACTTCAAGTCCCTCCAGCTTAACAAGGTGGTGGAGGTGGACTCTGACAACACCACAGCCTTGGCTTACATCTCCAAGCAGGGAGGGACTCATTCGTGGAAGTTGTTCTAGATCGCAAGGGACCTCCTCATCTGGTTAAAAGATCGAAAGCTCACGCTGGTAACGAGGTTCATTCAGGGCGATATGAATGTCATGGCAGATCGCCTTAGCCGGAAGGGTCAGGTCATCCCCACAGAGTGGACCCTTCACAAGAATGTTTGCAGCAGACTTTGGGCCCTGTGGGGTCAGCCAACCATAGATCTGTTCGCTACCTCGATAACCTAGAGGCTCCCGTTGTATTGTTCTCCGATTCCAGACCCAGCAGCAGTTCACGTGGATGCTTTTCTGCTGGATTGGTCCCATCTCCACCTGTATGCATTCCCGCCGTTCAAGATTGTCAACAGGGTACTTCAGAAGTTCGCCTCTCGCAAAGGGACACGGCTGACGTTGGTTGGCTCCCCTCTGGCCCGCGAGAGAATGGTTCATAGAGGTACTGCAATGGCTGGTCGACATTCCCAGGACTCTTCCTCTAGGAGTGGACCTTCTACGTCTACCTCACGTAAAGAAGGTACATCCAAACCTCCACGCTCTTCGTCTGACTGCCTTCAGACTTTCGAAAGACTCTCAAGAGCTAGGGGCTTTTCGAAGGAGGCAGCCAGAGCGATTGCCAGAGCAAGGAGGACATCCACTCTCAGAGTCTATCAGTCTAAAGGGGAAGTCTTCCGAAGCTGGTACAAAGCCAATGCAGTTTCCTCATCCAGTACCACTGTAACCCAGATTGCTGACTTCCTGTTACATCTAAGGAACGTAAGATCCCTTTCAGCTCCTACGATTAAGGGTTACAGAAGTATGTTGGCAGCGGTCTTCCGCCACAGAGGCTTGGATCTTTCCACCAACAAAGATCTACAGGACCTCCTTAGGTCTTTTAAGACCTCAAAGGAACGTCGGTTGTCCACTCCAGGCTGGAATCTAGACGTGGTCCTAAGGTTCCTTATGTCATCAAGATTTGAACCTCTCCAATCAGCCTCTTTTAAGGACCTCACATTAAAAACTCTTTTCCTCGTGTGCTTGACAACAGCTAAAAGAGTAAGTGAGATCCACGCCTTCAGCAGGAACATAGTTTTCACATCTGAAACGGCTACATGTTCCTTGCAGCTCGGTTTTTTGCTAAAACGAGCTTCCTTCACGTCCTTGGCCTAAGTCGTTCGAGATCCCAAGCCTGTCCAACTTGGTGGGGGACGAACTGGAGAGAGTACTTTGCCCAGTTAGAGCTCTTAGGTACTATCTAAAAAGGTCATAACCTTTACGAGGACAATCAGAAGCCTTATGGTGGGCTATCAAGAAGCCTTCTCTTCCAAGGTCTAAGAACTCAGTTTCTTACCTATTCAGGCTCCTGATTAGGGAAGCACATTCTCATCTGAAGGAAGAAGACCTTGCTTTGCTGAAGGTAAGGACACATGAAGTGAGAGCTGTGGCTACTTCAGTGGCCCTCAAACAGAACCGTTCTCTGCAGAGTGTTATGGATGCAACCTATTGGAGAAGCAAGTCAGTGTTCGCATCATTCTATCTCAAAGATGTCCAGTCTCTTTACGAGAACTGCTACACCCTGGGACCATTCGTAGCAACGAATGCAGTAGTAGGCGGGGGCTCAGCCACTACATTCCCATAATCCCATAACCTTTTTAACCTTTCTCTTGAATACTTTTTATGGGTTGTACGGTTGGCTAAGAAGCCTTCCACATCCTTGTTGATTTGGCGGGTGGTCAATTCTTTCTTGAGAAGCGCCGAGGTTAAAGGTTGTGATGAGGTCCTTTAGTATGGGTTGCAGCCCTTTATACTTCAGCACCTAAGAGTCGTTCAGCATCCTAAGAGGACCGCTACGCTCAGTAAGAAAGACGTACTTAATAAAGGCAGAGTAATGGTTCAAGTCGTCTTCCTTACCAGGTACTTATTTATTTTATGTTATTTTTGAATAACTAATAAAATAAAATACGGGATACTTAGCTTCTGTGTTAACATGTATGCTGGTCTCCACCCACCACCCTGGGTGTGAATCAGCTACATGATTATCGGGTAAGATTAATATTGAAAAATGTTATTTTCATTAGTAAAATAAATTTTTGAATATACTTACCCGATAATCATGATTTAATTGACCCACCCTTCCTCCCCATAGAGAACCAGTGGACCGAGGAAAAAATTGAGGTGGTGTTGACAAGAAGTACTAGAGTACCTGACCACAGATGGCACTGTGGTGTTCACCCCCACCTGTATAGCGATCGCTGGCGTATCCCTACCGTAGATTTCTGTCGGCAACAGAGTTGACAGCTACATGATTATCGGGTAAGTATATTCAAAAATTTATTTTACTAATGAAAATAACATATTACAATACTTTCTGTTATACAAAAAAAGTTGAATTTATTGCTTGCAAACTATGTAAACCTATTTAAGAAAAATTGAAATCTTTACAGTCAATATATGGAAAATCATTATAGTACAGTACTGAGGTAGAATATCAGACATTATGACAAAAGGGAATTGATAATGAGTTACTTTAACACATATATAACCCAAGCTTGTTATATGTGGAAATGGTTTTTATTTTCCCCAACTATTATTAATTTTTTTCACAGTACAGTATCTCTTCACTCGATGCCACTATTCCAACAATAGCGAAGTTCCTCGCGTATTTGCGGGAATAAATGCGCCTTTCAGTCTCGGCGGTGGAAGGCTATCGCTCAACCTTAAGTCTACCCTTCAGGCTCAAAGGAATGGACATTTCTTCCTCGCTGGAACTTTCCCTACTCATAAGAAGTTATGAACTTACCTGCCCTCAGTCGGAAATGAGACCTCCCCCATGGAACGTGGTTCGAGTTCTCAGGTCTCTTAAGAGACCTCCCTTCGAAAGATTACACCAGGCTTCAGATCGCCCCCTAACTTTTAAGACGGTGTTCCTACTAGCTTTGGCCTCGGCCAAGCGAGTCTGTGCACTTCATGGTCTCTCATATGACATCGCCCATTCAAGGGGATGGTGGGAGATAACGTTCATATTCGTCCCTGAGTCTATTGCTAAGACTCGAAATCCGGGGGTGGCGGACCCTCGGTTCGACTCCTTCCAGATTTCGAGTCTTCGTTCTGTAACAGATGACCCAGACAATATCCTACTGTGCCCAGTAAGGAGTCTGAGGCTATATCTCAAAAGAACGGCAGCAGTCCGTCCTCAGGTGCAAGCATTGTTTATTAGCACTGGGAGAACAAAGAGGAGGGTCACCAAGAACACCATCTTGGCATGGATTCGTAGGGTGATCCATCTGTCCCTGAATCCAGACCCTCCTCCGTCACGTCGCCCTAGAGCACATGATGTCAGGGGCGTAGCTACGTCCCTGGCCTTCAAGAAGAATTCCTCAGTGACGCAGGTTCTTCAGGCTGGGGTGTGGAAGCGTCAGACGACCTTCACAGCCCACTATCTGCAAGACGTGACCCACAGGAGGCTCGATGCGTTCTCTATCGGCCCTCTGGTGGCTGCACAACAGCTGGTTTAAAACCTCAGGCTCTTTAGTGGACAAGTAGCAGAAGGTCTAGGGCATTGTTACCCGGTTTTATTATGCATGAATGAAAAGGTTTGTCTGGCTCTTATTCTTTTCTTCATCTTCCCCTCTCTTGGGGAAAGCAGCATCCTGGGTTCTCTGCACAGCTGACCTCAAACCACTGCAGGTAAACCATGTTTCCTTGTGTTCCTAGTATTAAGCTAATACTATCACGTCCCCATACCCTAATGAGGTGGTATTGGGAGAGTCCTAGCCTAAAGTTTCCATCTAAAGGATTACAGGTCAACTTCCTAGGACGAGTCATACTTTATTTTACCTTCACACACGTAGGCTGCAGTCCTTGCGTAACAAGGTTGTAGCAAGGTGCAGGGACTCTTTATTGTTGAGTGCTGACACACTCAAATAATGAGTCCCTGGGCAAAGTCAAAAGCCAGTACTGGCTGGGATGTTCCACCCTTCCTAATGGGTGAGTCACCCCTATTAAATAGCGTGGTTTGTATGTCAGTTATGGAACAAATGACAAATTCATAAATAATTTGTATTTTTAATTATTTAACTTAGCCGGTGAATATATAATAGCTGCAACTCTGCGGCTCGACAGAAAACACACTCAAAAAACTCGCGAGCGATCGCTATGAAGGTTGCGGGTGTGCCCACCAGCGCCAACTGTCGGCCAGATACCACTCTTGCATGTAAACAAAACCTTCAATTCTTCTCTGTCGACGTTGACGACAAGACGTATCAATACTCGCTGTAGAACCTGGAGTTTTCTCAACATATTTGGTGAAGTACTTCATTTTGGTTTGAGCTTTCGCAGTGCAGGTGTTTTATCTTCATCTTAAATCTTGAACTCGTTTTTGGATAGATTTAATTTTTGATGACAAGAGAGAGAGTATGGACTTTCTTTGACTTTTAAATGGCCGACCCTTCCCTTAGACGGAAGTGTGTTTTAGGCTTTTAGCAATTATCTTATCACGTTATAAATTAATTATAGATTTTCCTCTATATATTTTATATCTCAACCGCCTTTATTAGGCCTTTTCGATTATCTTTCCATTTATAATAAACATCAAAATAAATTTTAATGATTTGTTTATATGCGACCTTTCCTGAGAGTAGGCGGTCCTAACTTGGAAACCGAAGTTAAACAACGTTGAGCCCTTTTCAATCGTAAATAACTTTTACAGAGCTAATGATTTAAAACTTATTAAATGAAATATTTTTAGTAAATATTTTATGATAGTTTTCTTTTTTTCTTTGAATAGTCTTCGTACTGTTTCAAAGATGAACTAACGTTTAGTTTATTTATGCTACGCAGTTTGCACTCTATCGTTACGATAGAGAGAGAGAGTATCACGGTTTCACTTTGCAGAAAGAGTAAATCGATTCTGACGTTTTGTTCTTTTTTCTTTCAAAGCTTAAATGTTTCAAAGACTATTTTAAAGGAACTTTTAATTGAAAAACCTTTCAGTTTTTTCCTTTGGTCAAATAACCTGTTTATTGACGAAAGGTAAGTGGGCTCTTCTCTTCGGTGCGAATCAAGAGAGAGAGAGAGAGAGAGAGATAGAGACGGAGAGAGAGAGAGGAGAGAGAACGTTCCGATCTTTATCTCTTCCCAAGCGAGTAACGTTGTTCTCGAGTTACTCTCGTCCCTAGTCTCTGTACGGGGAGAAAGGATAAAACGTTTTTAGTTTTTATTCTCGTCCCAAGGCACTTTACGGTGAGAGATTGAAAACGGAGTTGTTCCGTAACCGAAATACAAACCACGCTATTTACAAAGGGTTTACTTTTAGCGCAGCTGAAATGACGAGCCAATAGTTTTTAACGAGGGTTAATTACCCCCGCGCTAGTTAGCGGGGGGTGGGGAAGGGTAGCTTGCTACCCCTCCCCCCTCCACACACCGGTGACTTGCTTCACTTCACTTTTGGCTCGGCGGTGATCAGACGTGTCTGTTCATCGCCTTCGCTGACAGCCTTTAATTTTCTTCTTTTTCTTTACAGCTTGTGTGATTGGTTGGAAGTTGACCTTCAGTTATTTTCTTTTATTTAATATGCGGACATGCCCTGGAGTTGCCGGCCGTCCTTGTGGGACTTTCATGTCGGACGTGAGTACGGATCCTCACACCCTCTGCCCTCAATGTCGGGGCCGACGGTGCGACCAGGATAACATGTGCCGTGAGTGTAGGGAGTGGTCTGCCTCCCAGTGGGAGAGGTTTGGCCGTCGGCGTAAGAAGAAGTCCAAGAGAGACCGTTCTCCTCCGGGGTTAGCCTTGAAGGAGGAAGGTTCTCGGGACTCTTCTTCCGCCGCCCAAACCTCCTCCGAAGCTCCCCCTCGTCCGCCTCCTAAGGAGAGTCGTCCGAGTGGGAGCGCAGGCCCTTGTTCTGTTTCCCTACCTTCGGTGGGGGGAGAGGGCGTCGCCTCCCATAGCGAGGCGGTTCCCCCTCCTCCTCCGGGGGAGGTTATTGATAATAATACTTTATCCAGTGATGATCTGTTGCAGATTTGGTCGTCCCTGGGGCTTAAGGGCTTGCCCTCCAGGGTCGCTCTTATTGACCTTGTCTCGTTGGGGGCCGCTGTTAAACAGTCGCCGGTGGTAGCGGAGGTAGACCCTCTGTCTATTGTCGACGTCGTGGTGACAGAGGCCTCCGACGTGGCTGGGCCTTCCGACGCAGGTGCTGTTGCTGGTGATGGTGCTCTAGGCTCTCCTCCTCCTTCCGTGCATCCTTCGAAGGGGGAAGTGAGTCCTTCGGTCTCGACTGCTGCCCAGCTTCCTTCTGAGGGAAGTGTTTTGAAGGAGACTCCCCTTCGGAGGACCGATGGTCCCGACGATCTCCCCCGAGGCCGCCTCCGCCGTAAGGCTCACCGCCCTCTACGCCACAAGGGCCTCCCTTCCCCTTACAGGGGGACTAAGAGGCGCCTTTTTGGGTCTTCGTCCTCCGGGGGGGACTCTCCTCGTCAGCCTCAACCGACTACTCCGCCCTCCTTGAACCTCTCTGCGGACCGCTCTCCAACTCCTGCCGGATCTTCGCCTTCTGGAGAACTCGTCACCCGACGGGCAACGGTCCCTTCGGGGCTAAGGGATTCTTCCCTTACGCGAGCAGGGCCAGCGCACAAGCGCTCTCCTGCTCGCCAGCGATCTCCTGCTCGTCGACGATCTCCTGCTCGCCAAGACTCTCCTGCTCGCCGACGCTCACCTGCTCGTCGGCTCTCTCCTGAGGTTCGCCCCCCTCGCCAGCGCTCTCCTGCTCGTCAGCTCTCTTCCGAGCGTCAGCGCTCATTTGAGGACCATCGCCCTGCGGTCTCTGACCACCCTTTAGTTCCTGCTGAACTCCCTGCTCACCATCGTGTGTCAGAAACACATGTTCGCCAACGCGCCAGCGATCTTCCCGTTCCTGCTCGTGAACCTATCCTCTCACAGGACACGCGTCGACCTTCTGCTCGCCAGCGATCACCAGCTCGCCAGCGATCACCAGCTCGCCAGCGATCACCAGTTCGCCAGCGATCACCTTCACATGCTGCCCGCCATCGCACGAACCTGCATGATCGCCCGCTTACGCATGCTGCTCCTCATCGCAATACCCTGAACGATCGCCCTCCTGCGGATGCTGATCACCATCGCACAACCCTGCACGATCGCCCGCTTACGCATGCTGCTCGCCATCGCACAACCCTGCACGATCGCCCGCTTTCGCATGCTGCTCCTCATCGCAATACCCTGAACGATCGCCCTCCTGCGGATGCTGATCACCATCGCACCCTTTCACGCGATCATTCACCTGCGCATGCTGCTCGCCATCGCACAACCCTGCACGATCGCCCGCTTACGCATGCTGCTCCTCATCGCTCAACCCTGAACGATCGCCTTCCTGCGGATGCTGATCACCATCGCACCCTTTCACGCGATCATTCACCTACGCATGCTGCTCGCCATCGCACAACCCTGAACGATCGCCCGCTTACGCATGCTGCTCCTCATCGCTCAACCCTGAACGACCGCCCTCTGGCGCGCAATCATTCACCTTCACATGCTGCTCGCCATCGCTTACCATCACGTGATCATTATCGCCAGCGATCTTCTTCACCTACGCGGCAGCACGATCCCTCGCCGTCGCGCCATCGCTTGCGTTCGTCGCCTCGGACACGTGTTCCTTTACCTGCCCACCCTCACGCCCACTCGCCTGCGCACCCGCGTGATCGCTCGCCTGCGCGCCCGCGCGATCGCTCGCCTGCGCGCCCGCGCGACCGCTCGCCTGCGCGCCCGCGCGACCGCTCGCCTGTACGCCCGCGCGATCACCCGCGCAACCATTCGCCTTTGCGCGACCGTTCACCCTCGCGCGACCATAGTTCGCGGCGAATTCCACAGCCGGTGGTAGCAGCAGGGACGCGTGCTCCTAGACGGCACTCGGGATCACCTCCATCCAAGCACAGGTTGGTATTGCAGGACGAGGACAGGTCATTACAGCATTCTTCCCCACCTTCTTTTCAGGCAGGTACCGTCGTGTCCACTCCAAAGGATCGCCCGATCCCTTTCACCTTAGCGAGGATTTCGGACTCTGTGTCCTTTGAGCAGCAGACTTGGTTTGGTCCGCTGGCACGGGCGTTAGTGAGGGTTATGAAACCAGCACTCGCCGGCCAGGGTAACAAACCAGCGGCTGTCTCTCCTTCGCTGAAGAGAAAGAGAGGAGTGGACTTCGTGGTGACTTCCCCCAGGGCGAAGTTGGTTCCCAAGAGGTCGGTCTCGAGGGTCCCCTCTCCGGCACGAGTACTCTCTCCTTCTCCCGTGGACGAGGCCTTTCCGTCCTCAGGTGAGTCCAGTGGACCGGTAGTCTTCCCCCCGGCACCAGGGGGGGAGACTTCGCTTCAGGCAGGAGAATTGTCTCGTGAGGAAGGGGCCCCTCGAACCTCGTTGTTGGGATCCTGTATCCCTCCTAGGAGGGAGCCCAAGGATTCCAAGACCATCCCTAAATCCTCTGCAAGGATTCGACAGGAACCCATGACTACCCAGGGGAATGTCCACGTATCACCCCAGGAAGAGATTCCTGGGGCAGGAGACTTAGCTGCCAGCCCACAGGGAGGAGAACAGCAAGAGTCCGAACATGCCTTCTGGCAGGTCCTAAGCCTGATAAGGCAACTTAACAGTCTTACGGATCCAGTCATCCCCCCCCGTGAAGGCAAAGACACAATTCTGGATGAAGTGTTCGACGTTCGGAAGGCCCCTAAGACCAGTGCAGCTCTGCCCTGGTCTCGGGGGCTGAAGAGTGCCAGAGCTAGGGCCAATGCTCAGCTCGCACTTCTTGCCTCCTCCAGTCGTTCCACTGCCGGGAACAAACTCATCCCTCCTCCTCGCCTTCAGCAGAGGAGGTATTTCGAGATCCTGGGTGAGCACAACCTCGCTCTTCCGCTCCATCACTCTGTGGAGGAGCTGGCGAAGGGAGTTCCCTTGGAGAAACTCTCTGCCCGGCAGGTGTCGTTCTCGGCGGCAGAGATCCTTAACCACGAGAAGGTCGCTAAGTGTGCCATGCAGGCCACTTCGTGGCTGGACTTCTGGTTAGGATCTCTGGGCATCCTATTGCGATCTGAGGACTTGTCCAAGGAGACCAATAGGAAGGCCCTAGAGACCTTCTTGCTCTCGGGCACCCGCTCCATCGAGTTCTTGGCGCACCAGGTTACCACCCTGTGGGCCAACTCGGTGTTGAAGCGTCGCGATGCTGTGTCCGAGAGATTCCATCCGAAGGTCCCCGCCGTAGATGTGTGTAGGCTCCGACATGCCTCCCTCCTGGGGGAGAGCCTGTTTGAGCCTCAAGACTTGGAGCGAACGGCTGAGAGGTGGAGGAAATCCAGCACGGACTCCCTCCTCCACAGGGCCCTTACAACTCGGCCCTATAAGCCTCCAGCCCCGCCACAACAGCAGCAACAGCCTCGTAAGGCTCCCAAACAGGCACCGGCAGCTAAGAAAGTGGTGTCTAAGCCCCAGCCCTTTCCAGCCAAGGTCAAGAGGGGTGGTAAGTCCTCCAGGGGAGGCAAGACTTTTAGGGGTGGCGGCCGCGGCCGCAAGCCCTAGGGGTGGCAGTCCCCCTGCGTGTCCACCTGTGGGGGGATGCCTTCAGCGTTGCGTCCGCAGGTGGCAACATCTCGGGGCCGATGCTTGGACGATCTCGGTGATCGGCCAAGGTTATCGCGTCCCGTTCACGTCATCTCAACCTCCCCTGACAGCGAATCCAGTGTCGTTGAGCTCCTATGCCATGGGATCGGCAAAGGGGCTGGCCCTTCAGGCCGAAGTCAAGACCATGTTCGAGAAGGGTGCTCTCCAGGAGGTCGTGGACGGCTCTCCAGGCTTCTTCAGTCGACTCTTTCTTGTAAAGAAGGCTACTGGAGACTGGAGACCCGTCATCGATCTCTCGGCTCTGAACAGGTTTGTCAAACAAACCCGGTTCAGCATGGAGACAGCAGACACAGTCAGACTTGCGGTGAGACCACAAGACTTCATGTGTACACTGGATCTAAAGGACGCGTACTTCCAGATCCCAATCCATCCGTCTTCCAGGAAGTACCTGAGATTCTGCCTAGACAACAAGATCTACCAGTTCAAGGTGCTGTGTTTCGGTCTCTCCACAGCTCCTCAGGTGTTCACCAGAGTGTTCACCCTGATTTCGACTTGGGCGCACAGGAACGGCATTCGTCTCCTTCGTTACCTAGACGATTGGCTGATCCTAGCAGACTCGGAGTCGACCCTTCTTCGACACCGAGACAGGCTTCTAGATCTTTGCCAGGATCTGGGGATCGTGGTAAACCTCGAGAAGTCCTCTCTGCAGCCGTCCCAGCGACTGGTTTATCTAGGCATGCTAATAGACACCAATCTCCACAAAGCCTTTCCATCAGACGACCGGATAGCAAGGCTGAGGAGGGTGGCGGAACCTTTCCTCAGGCGAAAAGAACTCCCCGCCCAATCGTGGTTGCGTCTCTTGGGCCACCTATCCTCCCTGGCCCGTCTGGTTCCAAACAGCCGCCTCAGGATGAGATCCCTTCAATGGCGGCTCAAGTCCCGGTGGAATCAAGGATCCGATTCCCCGGACACTCTGATCCCAATGGGGTCTCTGGAACAGACGGACTTGCGGTGGTGGCTGGCCGACGAGAACCTGCGAAAGGGAGTGAGTCTTCTCGTCCTTCCCCCGGAATTGACTCTGTTTTCGGACGCGTCAAAAGAAGGGTGGGGGGCGCACGTTCTGAACCAGAGGGCCTCAGGCCTTTGGTCAGAATCAGAAAAGTGCCTACACATCAACCTGCTAGAATTGAAGGCCGTCTTTCTGGCCCTTCAACAGTTCCAACGGTTCCTGGCGGGTCACTCCGTGGTGGTGATGAGCGACAACACCACGGTAGTGGCTTATATCAACAAGCAGGGAGGCACTTTTTCACAACAGCTATCCCATCTTGCAGTAGAGACTCTGAGGTGGACCGAAACCCACTCGATAACACTATCAGCTCGCTTCATTCCTGGCAAGAGGAATGTGCTCGCCGACAGTCTGAGCAGGGCTTCGCAGATAGTGAGTACCGAGTGGTCTTTGGATCCTCAGATAGCCAACAAAGTCCTGACTTTGTGGGGTTCCCCGACGGTGGACTTGTTCGCGACAGCCTTGAACTTCAAGCTGCCCCTGTACTGCTCACCAGTCCCGGACCCCAAGGCACTCTGGCAAGATGCTTTCCAGCAACGGTGGGACAACATCGACGTGTACGCCTTCCCACCATTCTGTCTGATGAGAAGGGTGCTCAACAGGACCAGACTATCGGTCAACTGTTCCATGACTCTAGTAGCTCCGCTATGGCATCACGCGGAATGGTTTCCGGACCTTCTGCAACTCCTGACGGAACTCCCAAGGGAGCTTCCTCCACGACACGAGCTTCTCAGACAACCCCACTCCGGTGTCCCTCACAGGGCCGTAGCCTCGCTTCGGCTTCACGCCTGGAGACTATCCAGCGTCTCCTCGCGGAGAGAGGCTTTTCGCAACAGGTTGCGGAGAGAATGTCTCGGCACCTGCGAAGGTCCTCTGAGGGAGTCTACCAAGCGAAGTGGAGAGTCTTTTGTGGTTGGTGTCGTGGAAGGGGTATCTCTCCACTCGATGCCACTATTCCAGCAATAGCGGACTTCCTTGTGTATCTGCGAGAAGAAATGCGCCTTTCTGTCTCGGCAGTGAAAGGCTATCGCTCAGCCTTAAGCTTGGCCTTCAGATTGAAGGGCGTGGATATTTCTTCATCGCTAGAACTCTCTTTACTCATACGTAGCTATGAGCTTACCTGCCCCCAGTCGGAAGTGAGACCCCCTCCTTGGAACGTGGTTCGAGTTCTCAGGTCTCTCAAGAGACCTCCCTTCGAGCCATTACGCCAGGCCTCCGATCGCCACCTGTCTTGGAAGACGGCTTTCCTACTCGCCTTGGCCTCGGCCAAGCGAGTTAGTGAACTTCATGGTCTCTCGTACGACATCGCCCATTCAAGGGGATGGGGGGAGGTAACGTTCAGGTTCGTCCCTGAGTTTGTGGCCAAGACTCAGAATCCTGGAGTGCCGGATCCTCGGTTCGACTCTTTCAGGATCGCGAGTCTCCGTTCTGTAACAAACGACCCAGACCAGCTGCTACTATGCCCAGTGAGGTGTCTGAGGTACTACTTGAAGAGAACGGCTGCAGTCCGTCCTCATGTGCGAGCTTTGTTTGTGAGCACAGGCAGGACAAAGAGGAGGGTCACAAGGAACACCATCTCTGCTTGGATTCGAAGGGTTATCCACCATGCCCTGAATCCTGACCCTCCTCCGTCACGTCGCCCTCGGGCCCACGATGTCAGGGGTATTGCTACATCCCTGGCCTTCAAGAGAAACTTCTCTGTGACGCAGGTACTTCAAGCGGGGGTCTGGAAGCGTCAAACGACCTTCACAGCCCACTACCTGCAAGACGTGACCCACAGGAGCCTCGATACGTTCTCTATCGGCCCTGTGGTGGCTGCACAACAGCTGGTCTAACCTCAGGCTCCTTTTTGGACAAGTAGCAGTAGGTTGAGGGCGTTGTTACCCGGTCTTAGTCTGTGTGAATGAAAGAGTATGTCTGACCCTTACTTCTTTCTTCATTCTCCCCTCTCTTGGGGAAGCAGCATCCTGGTCCTCGCATAGCTGACCTCGACCTCTGCAGGTAACCCATGCTTCTTTGTGCTCCTAGTATTAAGCTTAATACTGTTGCGTCTCCCATACCCTGACGAGGTGGTATGGGGAACGTCCTATCCTAGAATTCCTATCTGAAGGTCTCAAGGTCAACTTCATAGGACGAGTCACACTCTCCTCCTCACACTACTTATGTAGGCCACTCGTTCCTAGCGATGCTAGGAACCTGTGAGGTACAGGGGCTCCCTCTCTCTAGTGCTGCTCACTAAGGGATCGAGCCCCCGGGCAAGCCGAAGTCAGTAAGGCTGGGGACTTTCCACCCTTCCTAAGGGGTAAGTCACCCTTTGTAAATAGCGTGGTTTGTATTTCGGTTACGGAACAAATGACAAATTCGAAGATAATTTGTATTTTTCCTAACCATACAAACCTTAGCTATTTACACATATGTGCCCGCCATCCCTGACCCCCAAGTCAAGTCCTACCTCTAAGTGAAGTGAAGCAAGTCACCGGTGTGTGGAGGGGGGAGGGGTAGCAAGCTACCCTTCCCCACCCCCCGCTAACTAGCGCGGGGGTAATTAACCCTCGTTAAAAACTATTGGCTCGTCATTTCAGCTGCGCTAAAAGTAAACCCTTTGTAAATAGCTAAGGTTTGTATGGTTAGGAAAAATACAAATTATCTTCGAATTTGTCATTTTTGAATGAACTAGTGTTTAGTCTCTTCCCCAGCCACTGATTTTTTTATCTTAAAATATGTTTACTGTTTTTTGCTGGTATTAATGTTCTTACATTATACAACTGATTTCGCAATTATAACCTTTTGGTAGAGGGTAGAATTGTGTGCTTCAGGTAGAAATCAGTTTTATTCATACCTAATGTGAATTGTTAAAAAATTCGATTTCAGTGAATTAAGTGCAAAACAGAAAATCGTAGTGATAAAGTGATATTGCGCAAAGTGTTATCAGTGTTGCGACCGAGGGTTCGTCTGTTCGTGCCTGTCGTTCGCCTAGTCCGGGACCTCTTGCAAGCTCCCAAGCCCAAGGGAGAAGTAATGTCGTACGACTTATGGGTTCGAGAGGCCTTGATCAGCGAACAGACGTTCCCTCTATGGTATCAGGTGTATCTTACCAAGATCACCCCTACCATAAGGCGAGAGAGACGATTTTCTCCTCGTCATCCGAAGGCTTTTCGCATAAGAAACCATGGAACAAGGTTTCGAGGCCCTTTAAGCGAAAGTCAGTCCTTTCAGGACAAGTCCAGCTTCCTGGTTTTAACCATTAGGACAGCTCTGACCCTATGCAGTCATCGGAAGACTGCTCGCCGCCTAAACAAAAGCGTAACACAGACTCCGAGAGTCTTTTTGTAGGCAAGGTTTTGCAGTCACAGACGTTACCCTCGTCTCTTACCGCAACCATTCCCGTTGATCCTGAATGGGTTGTACGGCAAGACATGCAGAATAAGCTTGCCTCCCTTATGGAAGACTATTCTGCCGATAAGTCCGTTGAGCCTAGCCGTTTATCTCATCGAGATCCTGGCCTTCAGCCACCCTAACGTTCCTTTGTGCGTCCTGTTGACGTTGGCGTAGCCAAATCACGTCAGTCAGGTTGTTTAGAACCACACTCGATGCGGTCTCGTGTGGATTTTCAGCCACATTTGGACGTTAGGCCACTTGCTGATGCTCCTGTTGACGTTCAGGACGTTCGTCAACAATCGGAGTTGACTTGTTTAGATGCTGAGCGTCAACCTCCGCATTCTAGAGTTGTTTTGACTGCTCAGACTAGGCGGTCAAAGCAGTCTCGAGTGGACGCTGTGCGTCCTCACGCACCTGTTGTTGTTGACAGTTCACAGACTGTCAAGCAGTTACATGACGTTGCGTCCTGGTCCGCTACTAATGCACCAGTGTGTGTGCTCAGACTAGGCGGTCAAAGCAGTCTCGAGTGGACGCTGTGCGTCCTCACGCACCTGTTGTTGTTGACAGTTCACAGACTGTCAAGCAGTTACATGACGTTGCGTCCTGGTCCGCTACTAATGCACTAGTGTGTGTGGACTCTGCTTGTAAAGCATTGCCACCACGGTAGGTCTCTCCCTTGCTTGAGACTCGGCTATTGTCGGACAAGGTTCCTTCAGATGAGGAAGTTGCTGTTCCCCCTCCTACTGATATTCCCTTGAGGACTCTGTCAGACGGAGAGGAGCCTAAAGCTGCTTAGCCCTCTATGGACTTTAAATAAATCATGCTGATTTTTAAGGATCTTTGTCCGGATCTTTTTGTAACTGCTGCTCCTCGTTCGCCTAAACGTCAGAGCTTACACTAGGCCTAGCTACTTCAAAGCCGTTGTTTTATAAGCTAGTGCTCTCTCGCTCTTCTAAGAGAGCTTTACGTTTGCTAGGCGACTGGTTTATCACCAGGAGGAGTTTGGGGGAGACAGCCTTTGCTTTCCCTACTTTTAAGCTGGCTTATAGAGCGAGAGTCTGATATGACACGAGAGAAGTTCTCGGCTTGGGAGTTCCTGCCTCTGCCCAGATAGACTTCTCAAACCTCATAGGCTCTCCCCAGCGCTCAATGTGTGCGTTGTCAAGACAAACTTCACGATGAAGTCTACCAGGCTGTCTTGACAGCATTTATGGAAGGCGACTGGATGGTCTCTCTCGACCTTCAGGAGGCATACTTCCACATTCCTATACACCCGGATTCCCAACCGTTTCTGAGGTTTGTTTACAGGAATGTGGGGTACCAGTTTCGAGCCCTGTGCTTTGGCCTTAGTCCTGCGCCTCTCGTGTTTACGAGGCTCATGAGGAATGTGGCAAAATCCCTCCATCTATCGGGGATCCGAGCCTCCCTGTTCTTGGACGACTGGCTTCTCAGAGCATCGTCCAGTCTTCGCTGTCTGCAGGATCTACATTGGACGTTGAGTCTGGCCAGGGAGTTGGGACTTTTGGTCAACCTAAAAGTCCCAACTGATCCCATCCCAGAGTATTCTATATTTGGGGATGGAGATTCGCAGTCAAGCCCTGCTCGAAGTCCAACTAATGCTGAAAAGAAAACGTTTATTCAGTCAGGAGTTGGAACAGTCTCGTAGGGACTCTCTCATCCCTGGAGCAGTTTGTCTCACTAGGGAGACTACCCCTTCTGCCTCTCCGGTTCCATCTAGCCTCTCACTGGAACTAGGACAAGACATTAGAGACGGTATCATTCCCAGTCTCTGAACCAGTAAAGGCCTGCCTGAAATGGTGAGACAGCAATATCAGTCTGAGAGAGGGACTATCCCTAGCAGTCAAGAACCCAAATCACGTGTTGTCCTCAGACGCATCGGGTTTGGGTTGGGGTGCGACCCTGGACGGTCGGGAATGCTCGGGTCTGTGGACCTCAAGTCAGAAGAGCATGCACATCAACGGCAAGGAGCTATTAGCAGTCCACTTGGCCTTGATGATATTAGAAAGCTTCTTCGAAACTAAGTGGTAGAGGTCAACTCAGACAACACCACAACTTTGGCGTACATCTCCAAGCAAGGAGGCACACACTCCTTCACGCTGCTCGAGATCGCAAGGGACCTTCTCTTATGGTCAAGAATTCGAGGCATCTCCCTGTTGACGAGATTCATCCAGGGGGACTTGAACGTCTTGGCAGACTGTCTCAGTCGGAGGGGTCAGGTGATACCCACGGAATGGACCCTCCACAAGGACGTGGGCAAGAGTCTTTGGGCTACTTGGGGTCAACCCACCATAGACCTCTTTGCCTCCTCGTTGACCAAAAGGTTACCAATCTTTTGCTCTCCAGTCCTAGATACAGAAGCAATCTACATAGACGCGTTTCTACTGGATTGGTCTTTTATGGACTTATATGCATTCCCACCATTCAAGATAGTCAACAAGGTACTGCAGAAGTTCGCCTCTCACGAAGGGACAAGGTTGACGTTGGTTGCTACCCTCTGGCCCGCGAGAGAGTGGTTCACCGAGGTACTTCAATGGCTGGTAGACTTTCCAAGAAGTCTTCCTCTAAGGGTAGATCTGTTACGTCAGCCCCACGTAAAGAATGTCCATCAAAGCCTCCTCGCTCTTCGTCTGACTTCCTTCAGACTATCGAAAGACTCTCAAGAGCTAGAGGCTTTTCGAAGGAGGCAGTCAGTGCGACTGCAAGAGCTAGGAGAGCTTCTACCATTAGAGTATACCAGTCGGAGTGGGAAGTCTTTCGAGACTGGTGCAAGTCAGCATCTGTGTCCTTGTCCAGTACCTCTGTAGCCCAAATCGCAGATTTTCTTTTACATCTGAGAAAGGTTCGGTCCCTTTCAGCTCCCACGATTAAGGGCTACAGGAGCATGTTGGCTTCGGTCTTTCGACATAAAGGCTTAGATCTTTCCAATAATAAAGATCTCCAAGAACTCCTTAAGTCTTTCGAGACCTCTAAGGAACGTCGTTTGGCAACTCCTGGATGGAACTTAGACGTGGTCCTAAGGTTCCTCATGTCAGACAGGTTTGAGCCATTACATTCAGCCTCCCTGAAGGATCTCACCCTCAAGACACTTTTCCTAGTGTGCTTGGCTTCGGCTAAAAGGGTCAGTGAACTTCATGCCTTCAGTAAGAACATCGGCTTTTCTACAGAAAAAAGCCACTTGTTCACTTCAACTTGGTTTCCTGGCCAAAAATGAACTGCCTTCTCGTCCTTGGCTTAAATCTTTTGATATTCCTTGCTTATCAGAGATCGTAGGCAACGATGTTTATAAGACCGATGTTTGCTTAAGGTTAAGACGCACGAAGTTAGAGATATAGCAACCTCCGTGGCCTTCAAGCAAAATAAATCTCTGCAAAGTATTATGGACGCGACTTTTTGGAGAAGCAAGTCAATGTTCGCGTCATTTTACTTAATAGATGTCCAGACTCTTTACGAGGACTGCTACACACTGGGTCCGTTCGTAGCAGCGAGTGCAGTAGTGGGTGAGGGTTCTACCACTACACTTCCCTAATTCCAATATCCTTTTAATCTGTCTCTTGAAATGTTTTTAATATTGTTTTATGGGTTGTTCGGAAGGCTAAGAAGCCTTTCGCATCCTGGTTGATTTGGCTGGTGGTCAAAGTCATTTCTTGAGAGCGCCCAGATTAGGGGTTTGATGAGGTCCTGTTGTATGGGTTGCAGCCCTTGATACTTCAGCTCCTGGGAGTCTTTCAGCATCCTAAGAGGATCGCTGGGCTCCGTGAGGAAGACAGACTTACAAGGCAGAGTAATCGTCTAAGTCAACTTCCTTACCAGGTACCTATATATTTTGGTTTTGTTATATTGATAACTGTCAAAATTAAAAAAACTCTTAGCTTATACGCTGTAAACTTAATTAACTCTGGTCTCTACCCACCGCCTTGGGTGTGAATCAGCTATTATATATTCACCGGCTAAGTTAAATATTTAAAAATGTTATTTTAATTATAAAATAAATTTTTGAATATACTTACCCGGTGAATATATAAATTAAAGACCCTCCCTTCCTCCCCAATAGAGACGCAGCGGGACGAGAAGAATTGAAGGTTTTGTTTACATGCAAGAGTGGTATCTGGCCGACAGTTGGCGCTGGTGGGCACACCCGCAACCTTCATAGCGATCGCTCGCGAGTTTTTTGAGTGTGTTTTCTGTCGAGCCGCAGAGTTGCAGCTATTATATATTCACCGGGTAAGTATATTCAAAAATTTATTTTATAATTAAAATATCATTTGTTCCGTAACCGAAATACAAACCACGCTATTTACAAAGGGTTTTACTTTTAGCGCAGCTGAAATGACGAGCCAATAGTTTTTAACGAGGGTTAATTACCCCCGCGCTAGTTAGCGGGGGGTGGGGAAGGGTAGCTTGCTACCCCTCCCCCCTCCACACACCGGTGACTTGCTTCACTTCACTTTTGGCTCGGCGGTGATCAGACGTGTCTGTTCATCGCCTTCGTGACAGCCTTTAATTTTCTTCTTTTTCTTTTCAGCTTGTGTGATTGGTTGGAAGTTGACCTTCAGTTATTTTCTTTTATTTAATATGCGGACATGCCCTGGAGTTGCCGGCCGTCCTTGTGGGACTTTCATGTCGGACGTGATTACGGATCCTCACACCCTCTGCCCTCAATGTCGGGGCCGACGGTGCGACCAGGATAACATGTGCTGTGAGTGCAGGGAGTGGCCTGCCTCCCAGTGGGAGAGGTTTGGCCGTCGGCGTAAGAAGAAGTCCAAGAGAGACCGTTCTCCTCCGGGGTTAGCCTTGAAGGAGGAAGGTTCTCGGGACTCTTCTTCCGCCGCCCAAACCTCCTCCGAAGCTCCCCCTCGTCCGCCTCCTAAGGAGAGTCGTCCGAGTGGGAGCGCAGGCCCTTGTTCTGTTTCCCTACCTTCGGTGGGGGGAGAGGGCGTCGCCTCCCATAGCGAGGCGGTTCCCCCTCCTCCTCCGGGGGAGGTTATTGATAATAATGCCTTATCCAGTGATGATCTTTTACAGATTTGGTCGTCCCTGGGGCTTAAGGGCTTGCCCTCCAGGGTCGCTCTTATTGACCTTGTCTCGTTGGGGGCCGCTGTTAAACAGTCGCCGGTGGTAGCGGAGGTAGACCCTCTGTCTATTGTCGACGTCGTGGTGACAGAGGCCTCCGACGTGGCTGGGCCTTCCGACGCAGGTGCTGTTGCTGGTGATGGTGCTCTAGGCTCTCCTCCTCCTTCCGTGCATCCTTCGAAGGGGGAAGTGAGTCCTTCGGTCTTGACTGCTGCCCAGCTTCCTTCTGAGGGAAGTGTTTTGAAGGAGACTCCCCTTCGGAGGACCGATGGTCCCGACGATCTCCCCCGAGGCCGCCTCCGCCGTAAGGCTCACCGCCCTCTATGCCACAAGGGCCTCCCTTCCCCTTACAGGGGGACTAAGAGGCGCCTTTTTGGGTCTTCGTCCTCCGGGGGGGACTCTCCTCGTCAGCCTCAACCGACTGCTCCGCCCTCCTTGAACCTCTCTGCAGACCGCTCACCATCTCCTGCCGGATCTTCGCCTTCTGGAGAACTCGTCACCCGACGGGCAACGGTCCCTTCGGGGCTAAGGGATTCTTCCCTTACGCGAGCAGGGCCAGCGCACAAGCGCTCTCCTGCTCGCCAGCGATCTCCTGCTCGTCGACGATCTCCTGCTGGCCAAGACTCTCCCGCTCGCCGACGCTCACCTGCTCGTCGGCTCTCTCCTGATGTTCGCCCCCCTCGCCAGCGCTCTCCTGCTCGTCAGCTCTCTTCCGAGCGTCAGCGCTCATTTGAGGACCATCGCCCTGCGGTCTCTGACCACCCTTTAGTTCCTGCTGAACTCCCTGCTCACCATCCACCTGGTCCTGTGGCTACGCAACATCTTGCTGCGCGTGTGTCAGAAACACATGTTCGCCAACGCGCCAGCGATCTTCCCGTTCCTGCTCGTGAACGCGCCGCACCACCTGTCCTCTCACAGGACACGCGTCGACCTTCTGCTCGCCAGCGATCACCAGCTCGCCAGCGATCACCTACACATGCTGCCCGCGACATCGCCCATTCAAGGGGATGGGGGGAGGTAACGTTCAGGTTGGTGCCCTTCCTGCGGATGCTGATCACCATTGCACCCTTTCACGCGATCATTCACCTGCGCATGCTGCTCGCCATCGCACAACCCTGCACGATCGCCCGCTTACGCATGCTGCTCCTCATCGCACAACCCTGAACGATCGCCTTCCTGCGGATGCTGATCACCACTGAACGACCGCCCTCTTGCGCGCAATCATTCACCTACACATGCTGCTCGCCATCGCTTACCATCACGCGGTCATTATCGCCAGCGATCTTCTTCACCTACGCGGCAGCACGATCCCTCGCCGTCGCGCCATCGCTTGCGTTCGTCGCCTCGGACACGTGTTCATTTACCTGCCCACCCTCACGCCCACTCGCCTGCGCGGCCGCGCGACCGCTCACCTGCGCGCCCGCGCGACCGCTCGCCTGTGCTCCCGCGCGATCACCAGCGCAACCATTCGCCTTTGCGCGACCGTTCACCCTCGCGCGACCATAGTTTGCGGCGAATTCCACAGCCGGTGGTAGCAGCAGGGACGCGTGCTCCTAGACGGCACTCGGGATCACCTCCATCCAAGCACAGGTTGGTATTGCAGGACGAGGACAGGTCATTACAGCATTCTTCCCCACCTTCTTTTCAGGCAGGTACCGTCGTGTCCACTCCAAAGGATCGCCCGATCCCTTTCACCTTAGCGAGGATTTCGGACTCTGTGTCCTTTGAGCAGCAGACTTGGTTTGGTCCGCTGGCACGGGCGTTAGTGAGGGTTATGAAACCAGCACTCGCCGGCCAGGGTAACAAACCAGCGGCTGTCTCTCCTACGCTGAAGAGGAAGAGAGGAGTGGACTTCGTGGTGACTTCCCCCAGGGCGAAGTTGGTTCCCAAGAGGTCGGTCTCGAGGGTCCCCTCTCCTGCACGAGTACTCTCTCCTTCTCCCGTGTCCGAGGCCTTTCCGTCCGCAGGTGAGTCCAGTGGGGCGGTAGTCTTCCCCTCGGCACCAGGGGGGGAGACTTCGCTTCAGGCAGGAGAATCGTCTCGTGAGGAAGGGGCCCCTCGAACCTCGTTGTTGGGTTCCTGTATCCCTCCTAGGAGGGAACCCAAGGATTCCAAGACCATCCCTAAATCCTCTGCAAGGATTCGACAGGAACCCACGACTACCCAGGGGAATGTCCACGTATCACCCCAGGAAGAGATTCCTGGGGCAGGAGACTTAGCTGCCACCCCGCAGGGAGGAGAACAGCAAGAGTCCGAACATGCCTTCTGGCAGGTCCTAAGCCTGATAAGGCAACTTAACAGTCTTACGGATCCAGTCATCCCCCCCCCGTGAAGGCAAAGACACGATTCTGGATGAAGTGTTTGACGTTCGGAAGGCCCCTAAGACCAGTGCAGCTCTGCCCTGGTCTCGGGGGCTGAAGAGTGCCAGAGCTAGGGCCAATGCTCAGCTCGCACTTCTTGCCTCCTCCAGTCGTTCCACTGCCGGGAACAAACTCATCCCTCCTCCTCGCCTTCAGCAGAGGAGGTATTTCGAGATCCTGGGTGAGCACAACCTCGCTCTTCCTCTCCATCACTCTGTGGAGGAGCTGGCGAAGGGAGTTCCCTTGGAGAAACTCTCTGCCCGGCAGGTGTCGTTCTCGGCGGCAGAGATCCTTAACCACGAGAAGGTCGCTAAGTGTGCCATGCAGGCCACTTCGTGGCTGGACTTCTGGTTAGGATCTCTGGGCATCCTATTGCGATCGGAGGACTTGTCCAAGGAGACCAATAGGAAGGCCCTAGAGACCTTCTTGCTCTCGGGCACCCGCTCCATCGAGTTTTTGGCGCACCAGGTTACCACCCTGTGGGCCAACTCGGTGTTGAAGCGTCGCGATGCTGTGTCCGAGAGATTCCATCCGAAGGTCCCCGCCGTAGATGTGTGTAGGCTCCGACATGCCTCCCTCCTGGGGGAGAGCCTGTTTGAGCCTCAAGACTTGGAGCGAACGGCTGAGAGGTGGAGGAAATCCAGCACGGACTCCCTCCTCCACAGGGCCCTTACAACTCGGCCCTATAAGCCTCCAGCCCCGCCACAACAGCAGCAACAGCCTCGTAAGGCTCCCAAACAGGCACCGGCAGCTAAGAAAGTGGTGTCTAAGCCCCAGCCCTTTCCAGCCAAGGTCAAGAGGGGCGGTAAGTCCTCCAGGGGAGGCAAGACTTCTAGGGGTGGCGGCCACGGCCGCAAGCCCTAGGGGTGGCAGTCCCCCTGCGTGTCCACCTGTGGGGGGATGCCTTCAGCGTTGCGTCCGCAGGTGGCAACATCTCGGGGCCGATGCTTGGACGGTCTCAGTGATCGGCCAAGGTTATCGCGTCCCGTTCACGTCATCTCAACCTCCCCTGACAGTGAATCCAGTGTCGTTGAGCTCCTATGCCATGGGATCGGCAAAGGGGCTGGCCCTTCAGGCCGAAGTCGAGACCATGTTCGAGAAGGGTGCTCTCCAGGAGGTCGTGGATGGCTCTCCAGGCTTCTTCAGTCGACTCTTTCTTGTAAAGAAGGCTACTGGAGGCTGGAGACCCGTCATCGATCTCTCGGCTCTGAACAGGTTTGTCAAACAAACCCGGTTCAGCATGGAGACAGCAGACACGGTCAGACTTGTGGTGAGACCACAAGACTTCATGTGTACACTGGATCTAAAGGATGCGTACTTCCAGATCCCAATCCGTCCGTCTTCCAGGAAGTACCTGAGATTCTGCCTAGACAACAAGATCTACCAGTTCAAGGTGCTGTGTTTCGGTCTCTCCACAGTTCCTCAGGTGTTCACCAGAGTGTTCACCCTGATTTCGACTTGGTCGCACAGGAACGGCATTCGTCTCCTTCGTTACCTAGACGATTGGCTGATCCTAGCAGACTCGGAGTCGACCCTTCTTCGACACCGAGACAGGCTTCTAGATCTTTGCCAGGATCTGGGGATCGTGGTAAACCTCGAGAAGTCCTCTCTGCAGCCGTCCCAACGACTGGTTTATCTAGGCATGCTAATAGACACCAATCTCCACAAGGCCTTTCCATCAGACGACCGGATAGCAAGGCTGAGGAGGGTGGCGGAACCTTTCCTCAGGCGAAAAGAACTCCCCGCCCAATCGTGGTTGCGTCTCTTGGGCCACCTATCCTCCCTGGCCCGTCTGGTTCCAAACAGCCGCCTCAGGATGAGATCCCTTCAATGGCGGCTCAAGTCCCGGTGGAATCAAGGATCCGATTCCCCGGACACTCTGATCCCAATGGGGTCTCTGGAACAGACGGACTTGCGGTGGTGGCTGGCCGACGAGAACCTGCGAAAGGGAGTGAGTCTTCTCGTCCTCCCCCCGGAATTGACTCTGTTTTCGGACGCGTCAAAAGAAGGGTGGGGGGCGCACGTTCTGAACCAGAGGGCCTCAGGCCTTTGGTCAGAATCAGAAAAGTGCCTACACATCAACCTGCTAGAATTGAAGGCCGTCTTTCTGGCTCTTCAACAGTTCCAACGGTTCCTGGCGGGTCACTCCGTGGTGGTGATGAGCGACAACACCACGGTAGTGGCTTATATCAACAAGCAGGGAGGCACTTTTTCCCAACAGCTATCCCATCTTGCAGTAGAGACTCTGAGGTGGACCGAAACCCACTCGATAACACTATCAGCTCGCTTCATTCCTGGCAAGAGGAATGTGCTCGCCGACAGTCTGAGCAGGGCTTCGCAGATAGTAAGTACCGAGTGGTCTTTGGATCCTCAGATAGCCAACAAAGTCCTGACTTTGTGGGGTTCCCCGACGGTGGACTTGTTCGCGACAGCCTTGAACTTCAAGCTGCCCCTGTACTGCTCACCAGTCCCGGACCCCAAGGCACTCTGGCAAGATGCTTTCCAGCAACGGTGGGACAACATCGACGTGTACGCCTTCCCACCATTCTGTCTGATGAGAAGGGTGCTCAACAGGACCAGACTATCGGTCAACTGTTCCATGACTCTAGTAGCTCCGCTATGGCATCACGCGGAATGGTTTCCGGACCTTCTGCAACTCCTGACGGAACTCCCAAGGGAGCTTCCTCCACGACACGAGCTTCTCAGACAACCCCACTCCGGTGTCCCTCACAGGGCCGTAGCCTCGCTTCGGCTTCACGCCTGGAGACTATCCAGCGTCTCCTCGCGGAGAGAGGTTTTTCGCAACAGTTTGCGGAGAGAATGTCTCGGCACCTGCGAAGGTCCTCTTAGGGAGTCTACCAAGCGAAGTGGAGAGTCTTTTGTGGTTGGTGTCGTGGAAGGGGTATCTCTCCACTCGATGCCACTATTCCAGCAATAGCGGACTTCCTTGTGTATCTGCGAGAAGAAATGCGCCTTTCTGTCTCGGCAGTGAAAGGCTATCGCTCAGCCTTAAGCTTGGCCTTCAGATTGAAGGGCGTGGATATTTCTTCATCGCTAGAACTCTCTTTACTCATACGTAGCTATGAGCTTACCTGCCCCCAGTCGGAAGTGAGACCCCCTCCTTGGAACGTGGTTCGAGTTCTCAGGTCTCTCAAGAGACCTCCCTTCGAGCCATTACGCCAGGCCTCCGATCGCCACCTGTCTTGGAAGACGGCTTTCCTACTCGCCTTGGCCTCGGCCAAACGAGTTAGTGAACTTCATGGTCTCTCGTACGACATCGCCCATTCAAGGGGATGGGGGGAGGTAACGTTCAGGTTCGTCCCTGAGTTTGTGGCCAAGACTCAGAATCCTGGAGTGCCGGATCCTCGGTTCGACTCTTTCAGGATCGCGAGTCTCCGTTCTGTAACAAACGACCCAGACCAGCTGCTACTATGCCCAGTGAGGTGTCTGAGGTACTACTTGAAGAGAACGGCTGCAGTCCGTCCTCATGTGCGAGCTTTGTTTGTGAGCACAGGCAGGACAAAGAGGAGGGTCACCAGGAACACCATCTCTGCTTGGATTCGAAGGGTTATCCACCATGCCCTGAATCCTGACCCTCCTCCGTCACGTCGCCCTCGGGCCCACGATGTCAGGGGTATTGCTACATCCCTGGCCTTCAAGAGAAACTTCTCTGTGACGCAGGTACTTCAAGCAGGGGTCTGGAAGCGTCAAACGACCTTCACAGCCCACTACCTGCAAGTCGTGACCCACAGGAGCCTCGATACGTTCTCTATCGGCCCTGTGGTGGCTGCACAACAGCTGGTCTAACCTCAGGCTCCTTTTTGGACAAGTAGCAGTAGGTTGAGAGCGTTGTTACCCGGTCTTAGTCTGTGTGAATGAAAGAGTATGTCTGACTCTTACTTCTTTCTTCATTCTCCCCTCTCTTGGGGAAGCAGCATCCTGGTCCTCGCATAGCTGACCTCGACTTCTGCAGGTAACCCATGCTTCTTTGTGCTCCTAGTATTAAGCTTAATACTGTTGCGTCTCCCATACCCTGACGAGGTGGTATGGGGAACGTCCTATCCTAGAATTCCTATCTGAAGGTCTCAAGGTCAACTTCATAGGACGAGTCACACTCTCCTCCTCACACTACTTATGTAGGCCACTCGTTCCTAGCGATGCTAGGAACCTGTGAGGTACAGGGGCTCCCTCTCTCTAGTGCTGCTCACTAAGGGATCGAGCCCCCGGGTAAGCCGAAGTCAGTAAGGCTTTGGACTTTCCACCCTTCCTAAGGGGTAAGTCACCCAATGTAAATAGCGTGGTTTGTATTTCGGTTACGGAACAAATGACAAATTCGAAGATAATTTGTATTTTTCCTAACCATACAAACCTTAGCTATTTACTCATATGTGCCCGCCATCCCTAACCCCCAAGTCAAGTCCTACCTCTAAGTGAAGTGAAGCAAGTCACCGGTGTGTGGAGGGGGGAGGGGTAGCAAGCTACCCTTCCCCACCCCCCGCTAACTAGCGCGGGGGTAATTAACCCTCGTTAAAAACTATTGGCTCGTCATTTCAGCTGCGCTAAAAGTAAAACCCTTTGTAAATAGCTAAGGTTTGTATGGTTAGGAAAAATACAAATTATCTTCGAATTTGTCATTTTTCCTAACTATACAAACCTTAGCTATTTAATCAAACTTGCCCGCCAGCCCTATCCCCCTGAAGTCCTACCTCCAAGCAAAGTGAGCTCAAGTACATGTGTGTGTGAGAGGGGGGTAGCAAGCTACCCTCCCTACCCCCTGCTAACTAGCGGTGTGGGTAGTAAACCCTCGTTAAAATTCTAATGGCTCGTCATTTCAGCTACGCCGAAAGTAATAACCCCTACTAAATAGCTAAGGTTTGTATAGTTAGGAAAAATACAAATTATCTACGAATTTGTCATCTTTATAAGAAGTAATGGTATAACCACAGCATCGTTTCATTTTGGTTTTAAGTATCTTGGTTTCGGTATTACAATAAAAGATGTGAATGTCCTTCCTGTAAGATAGGAGGGAACGGCACTTGGGGCGCTGTAAACGTTGAGGTATTACATTGTGTGCTTTAAGGAAATTATCAACATTGGATGAAGATTCATAAAAATCACCATGGAATTTAGCAAATGCTTTTAGGTAAGGAATACTGTAGCTGTTACAAGTTTCTATAACTTCTTCCATCCCAAAATACGGAAAAATAAATCTCACTTGAAATGACGGACACCTTACTAGGTCAAAGGTTTCCAGGGAAAAGGATTTGGTGGAAGGGGAATGAATAGACCACTTAAAGAGATAAAGGAAGGGGGTAGGGAAATATTAACTGACAACCCCCTTGTGTAAACTTTGAATATGTACCGGTTCGTGATTGGTTAACGGGAAAGCAACGGAGTCTAGTGGGTAAACATGAATTAACTGGATTGGGAAACTTGTCCAGAGCAAGCATTTATGTTAAATTGGGGTGTGACAAAGAAATAAGAAAAGAAATAAAACCAATATAGGAAGGTGAAAGGGAATGTATGATAGATAATATTGAATGTTAATATAAAATGAGCTGATTTTATAAGGTATAGGATAATAAAACAAGTAATTCTTGGGTCAAAAGTAATATGTATACAGGGGTATGACATAACTAATCAAGTAATAGACTTGAACAGAGCTGGTAGAGAGACGGAGAGTTACATTTCACGGTTAGAGAAGAAGAAATCCTATTGGTGGGGGAAAAGTTTCTGCACAGAAGATCGAAAACTGATATGTACGAACGTACGAATGAGAGCGTGCTAATGTTAGCATGGAATGCTAACATTTGATCTACATCAGACGTTGGCAGAACTGGTTACTGTATTTTTTCATGAGACATAGCCTTTGCAACGGCACCTAAAGTTTATCCAGTTATACTGTTTTGTCTTTTCCTCCGGTTATTATAAATCCAAGAAGGTAATGTATAGAGAAGAAAATGTTTGTTTTACGATTATACATCGTTTCCCCAGTATGTTTTCCCCCATCCAAAACCCCGAGTTCCCACTGGGGGGTCCCCCATTACTGTAGGATATAGATATACAGTATATATATTTCTGAAACAAGTCATTTGCGACGGGAACGAGTGTCATTTTCGAAGAGAGCGTAATTTTTTTATAGGAAAAAGAAGTTTTTATTACTAGGTTACATTGCCCTGTAATACAGTACAACAATACCATATTTTCTGTTAAAATGTTTATATATAATGGCGCTTGTTCAAACTCTGCCCTCACTTCACCCATTAAGAACGTATGTACTGCGCGCGCTAACATTAGCAATGTTACGCTAACATTAGCAATGTTACGCTAACATTAGCAATGTTACGCTAACATTAGCAATGTTACGCTAACATTAGCAATGTTACGCTAACATTAGCAATATTGCGCTGACATTGCTAACGTTAGCAATGCTACGCTAATATTAGCATGTGTATTTTAAAGCATTTTTCCATATACCCTTTACACATAATGTCAAAGGGTACAAAAAGCTACAGAACCCAACAAACTCGCCTAACCTAACCTAGTGATTTCCAGGTCACAACCCCTAGCCAGGGACAAGCTCCCAGACCCCCTTCCCAGGTCACAAACTTGTACTGGCATCAGTAATGTTGAGCTGCGCACGCTAAAAACATTTAAGTTAAAGAAATTAATGACTTACTTTTATGACCAGGACGACGAAACTTGTGGGTCACCCGGGTTTTGAGACTGCAACGTCTTAACTTCTATGAACGGCACTTGGGACACTGTAAACGTTGGGGTATTACATTGTGATTTAAGGAAATTATCGACACTGGATGACATATGAAAACATTCCCCATGAAATTTAGCAAATGCTTTTAAATATGGAATACTGCAGCTTTTAGAAGTTTTTATAACTTCCATCGTACATACATACATACATATACCATGGCACTTCCCCCAATTTTGGGGGGTAGCCGACATCAACAAAGAAACAAAAACAAAAAGGGGACCTCTACTCTCTACGTTCCTCCCAGCCTAACAAGGGACTCAACCGAGTTCAGCTGGTACTGCTAGGGTGTCACAGCCCACCCTCCCACATTATCCACCACAGATGAAGCTTCATAATGCTGAATCCCCTACTGCTGCTACCTCCGCGGTCATCTAAGGCATCGGAGGCAGCAGCAGGGCCTACCGGAACTGCGTCACAATCGCTCGCCATTCATTCCTATTTCTAGCACGTAAAATACAAAAAAAAAACCTCGCCTGAAATAACAAAGACCTGACTAGGACAAAGGTTTCCACGGAAAAGGATTTGTTGGAAGGGGTATGAAGAGACCACTTGAAGAGATAAGGGAAGGGGGATAGGGAAATATTAACCCCCACCCCCTGTGCAAACTTTCCATACGTATGGGTTCGTGATTGGTTAACGGAAAAACAACTGAGTTTGGATACTAAACATGAATAAGGTAGAATTGGAAATTTGTCCAGAGCAAGTATTTATGTGAAATTGGAGCGTGACAAGGTAATAATAAAATGTATAAAAGTAATATAGCAAGATAAAATGGAGTGTATGATAAATAATATTTAATGGGAATATAATGTGAGGTGATTTTATAAGGTATCGGATAATAAAATGAGTAATACTGGGGTCAAACGTAATATGTATACGAGGGTATTACATAAAAGGAATGGTATAGTTGTGCTGGATCAAGTAATATACTTGAATAAAGCGGGTGAAGTCGAATAGTTAAATTTGGCTGGTAGAGAAGAAATAATCCTATTGGTGGAGGAGGAGTCTATGCGTAGACGGGAGGAGTTTATGCGCAGAAGGTCGAAACCTGCTATGTACAAACGAACGAACAAGAGTGACTACAACTGTCCCATAGAATGACAAAAAATAAATGAAAAACACTGCTAATGTTAGTATGTTACGCTAACATTGCTCATGTTAGATTGCGCAGCTCAATATTATCATATTTTTTCATCGGTTTATTATACATCCAAGAAGGTAATGTATAGAGAAGAAAATGCTTTATTACCATTATGTACCGTTTCCCCAATATGTTTTCCCCACCCAAAACCCCGAATTCCCACTGGGGGTCCCCCATTATCATTGGATATAGATATATATATATATATTTCTGAAACTATTCATTTGCGACGGGAACAAGTGTCATTTTCGAAGAGCGGAATTTTTCTATAGTAAAAAGTAGTATTTGTCCCTAGGTTACATTGCCCTGTAATACAGTACAATAATACCGAAAAGGAAACGTGTAAGGAGAACGCAGGGAGGTCTTATGTCTCTTCAGTAGGTAAGTAGGTAAGGATACAGTTCCTAGGTTAGGTTAGGTGGATAACTTTAGGTTAGATTCTTGTTTGTTTCCATTTCAAAATGTGGTTTTTCAGTCATAAATTTTAAATTGTTCCGTAACTGGAATACAAACCACGCTATTTAATAGGGGTATTACTTTCGGCGTAGCTGAAATGACGAGCCATTAATTTTTAACGAGGGTTTACTACCCACACCGCTAGTTAGCGGGGGTAGGGGAGGGTAGCTTGCTACCCCCCCCTCACACTCTTGTGCTTGAGCTCACTTTGCTCTCGGCTCGGAAGGTAGTCGAACGTGTCCGCTTTCATCCTCGCCGTCATTTGGCAGCCATTTAATGCTTTTTTGCTTTTTCTTTTCTAGTTTTGTGTGTGAAGTTGGCCTCTGCAAATATGCGCACCTGCCCTGGGTTTCCCGACCGCCCCTGTGGAACATTCATGTCAGCGGTCGAGACCGATCCTCACGCTCTTTGCCCTTCCTGTAGGGGCCAACGGTGTGTTAGCAATAACAGGTGTAGGGAGTGGTCTACCTCCCAGTGGGAGAGGTTTTCGCGATGACGGAAGAAGTCCAAACTGGATATTTCTCCTTCGAAGGTTTCTTTGAAAGGAGAAAAACCCAAGGCCTCTTCTTCCGTTGCCCAAACCTCCTCCGAAGCTCCCACTCGATCGGTCTCTTTTGAGAGACCGTCGAGTGGTAGCATAGATCTCTCGGGGCTCGAGAGATGACGTTGCTTCCCCTAGCGAAGTAGTTTCACCTCTCCTCCCGGGGGAGGATATGTCACTAATCCCCCTTTTTCAGCTTTGGTCCTCCTTGGGGCTTCAGGGTTTGGCCTCCAAGGAGGTTTTACTTGACTACATCCGATTGGGTGCCGCTGTCAAGCAATCGCTGTCACCGACAGAGGTTGATCCTCTGTCTCTTGTCGACGTTGTGGTGTCAGAGGTATCCAATGCGGTATCACCCATCACCTCTGCCTCTTCAAACCCTACAGTAGCTGACGGTTTAGTTTCTCCCGTTCCTGTTCAACCATCGAGGGAGAAACTAAGTCCAACAGTCTCTCCTGCTAGTGTTTCTTCCCCTTGGGGGAGTTCACTTACAGAGACTCCTCTTCGGAGGACTGCAGAAGGTCAGCTCGCTGACCCTACGGCCCCTAGAGGGCGCATTCGTCACAAGGTTCACCTTCCTCTTTGCCAGAGAGGCCTTCCTTCACCTGCGGTAAGGAGGCGCCTCTTCGGTTCAACATCTTCGATGCAGTCCCCCGCAGAGGAGCCTCAACATCGATCACCGATCACTGTTCCTGCATTGGTCCTGGACCTTTCTGCAGATCATTCACGATCTCCTTTGGTGGAAGGTCGTACTTTTATAGGACACGTCGACCTTCCAACCGACAGACCTGCTGACCAGCTGTCACCGTTCTTATATAAACCTACCATGGTTTCATCTGAGCACACTAAGCCGCGCCAACGAAACCTGACGAGCGTGCTATAGTAGCTCGTCAGGCCCCGTCAACAAACCCTAACACAGGGCATCAAGGGCGTATGCGCCAACACGCACATACGTCCCAATAGGAGTCCAGCTCTTCTACGCGCTATGCACGCACTCATGCACATACGCGCCCACGTTCTCCTGCTCGCCAGGCCTTGCCTGAGCCTAAGTATACAGGCCCACGTCCAGCTGGGCGCCAACCCTCACCTGTTCGCCAGCGCTCTCCTGCGCGCCGTCAACCTCCTACGTGCCAGCGCTCTCCTGCGCGCCAACGCTCTCCTACTCGCCAGCGATCTCCTGCGCGCCAGCACTCACGCCCAGCAGTTATTTCTCCTGCGCACCCACGATCTACTGATCTGGGCGCTTCTGGGAAGTCAACTAGAGTGACTTCTCCCACGTTCCAGCGCTCGCCATCGCTCGCACGCATCCACAAGGATACGCGCGCGTGCCCCGCGCGGACTCGCCCATCCTCTCCTATGAATTCACGCCCACATTCTGACGCGCGCCCACGAGCAGCACAGGCTTCAACTGCACGCCCGCGCGCTAGGGGTCTTGCTCGTGCGCGCGCGCGCCCTACGACTGGTACAGGCACGCGCGAACTTGTGCTCGCTCACGCAACGCCTCGATCCTGCGCGCCCCCGCATGCGCTTGTGCGCCAACAGTCTCCCACACGCGCTCCTGTCCGCCCACAATCTCCCGCACGCGCTCCTGTGCGCCATCAGTCTCCCACGCGCACGCCCACAGTCTCCCGCACGCCCGCGTGCATCAGCAATCTCCCGCGCACGATTCTCGGTATTCTCCCTCGCGTGAGCAATATTACTCTCCCTTGCACGAGCACCATTACTCTCCCTTGCGCGAGCACCATTACTCTCCTTGCGCGAGCACCATTACTCTCCCTTGCACGAGCACCATTACTCTCCCTTGCACGAGCATCGATATCCTCCCGCGCGCGAGACTGCTGAACTACGAACGGCAAGGTCGCCATCGCCTCATTCCCCTCCCTTCAAGCACATACCAGCGCGCATTGTGGGAGAAGGGAAACATCTAGAGGGGTCCAGGATCCCAAAGCCTTTTCAGGTGAATCCACCAATGATGAGAACTCCTCTCAGGGATCCTTCAATCCCTGTCCCTTCAAGGGGTATGTCTGACAGCACGTCTGTCAGCCAACAGCCCTAGTTCGGTGCACTGATCAGAGCCATAACACAGGCGTTCAAGCCTGTCTTCTCTGAATTGGGGCACAGATCCTTGGCTGCTTCTACCCCTTTGAAGAGAAAAAGAGGA
Organism: Palaemon carinicauda; assembly: GCF_036898095.1. Taxonomy (NCBI): domain Eukaryota; kingdom Metazoa; phylum Arthropoda; class Malacostraca; order Decapoda; family Palaemonidae; genus Palaemon; species Palaemon carinicauda. The sequence continues at coordinate 16,913,950 of NC_090765.1, read as the reverse complement.
GTTCCAGATGCGGTAACTTCTCCAAGGGCAAAACTGACTCCACGCAAGCCTTTGAGGCAGGCTCCTTCTTTCCCCCAGACTGTCTCTCCTTCCCTTTCAGACGAAGATTTTCCATCCTCAGGGGAATCACGCAAGGAGAGACTTTCCCCCATCTCACCAATGAGGGAAACCTCTCCTCGCGTCGAGATGTCTTCTCACGTGGGGACTGAAAGGAACATGCCATCCTCGTCAATGATGGAGTCCTACATCCTTCTCAGGAAGGAATCTAAGGACTATAAAACATTACCGAAGTCCTCTACTAGGACTAGGATGGAGCCAGCTAGCCACTCGGAGAACGTCCGCGACTCTCCCCAAGAAGAACCTTTGGGAACAGGAGACTTCGCTGCAAGTCCTACATCAGGAGGAGACCAGCAAGAGTCAGAAAATGCGTTTTGGCAAGTTCTGACTCTAATGAGGGCTCTCAACGGGATTTCCGACCCAGAGATCCCTCCTCGAGAAGGCAAGGACACAGTCTTGGACCGTGTCTTTAGTACTCAGAAACCCTCCAAGACCAGTGCACCACTGCCCTGGTCTCAGGGGGTTAAGAGTACCAGGGACAAGATCTCTCTACAGCTCTCCTAGATGTCCTCCTCCAACTGTTCCAGTGCCACCAACAAGCTCCTTTCACCTCCTCGCATACAGCAGAGGAGGTACTTCGAGATCCTTAAGGAGCCTTGTTTAGTTATTCCCCTTCATCACTCGCTGGAAGAGCTTACCAGGGGAGTCCCTTTGGAAAGAGACTCCAACCGGCAGGTCTCATTCTCGGCACCCGAGATCCTTAACCAGGAGAAAGTTGCGAAGTGCATTATGCAAGCCACGAACATCTGGTTGGGGACCTTGGGTATCCTGATACGTTCTGAGGATTTCTCCATAGAACGTACCAGGAAACCATGGAGACCTTTCTTCTCTCAGGTACTCGCACGATTGAGTTTCTGGCCCACCAAGTCTCGAACTTGTGGGCAAATACCATTCTGAAACGTCGGGATGCAGTAGCTGAGAGATTTCATCAGAAGGTCCCTAGCACCGAGATCAATAGGCTCAGACATTCCTCTCTAGAGGGATCCATCTTGTTTGAGCCTAAGGATATGGAACAGGCTGCTGAGAGGTGGAGGAAGTCTCATCAAGACTCCCTCCTTCATAGGGCTTTAACATCTAAGCCCTATAAGCCTCCTGCACCACAGCAGTCCCGTCCAGTCAAGACCGCTAAAACGACGACAGCAGCGAAGACCGTTGTGTCTATGCCCTTTCCTGTCAAAGGAAGGAAAGACAAAAAGTTCTCCAGGGGAGGCAAGAATCCTAGAGGGAGCAGCCGAGGCCACAAACGCTAGGATAGGCAGTCCCCCTGCATGTCCACCAGTGGGGGGATGTCTACAAAGTTGCTCAAACAGGTGGAAGCAACTCGGGGCCGATTCCTGGACAATCTCCGTGATCAGTCTAGGATATCGCGTCCCGTTCATAACATCTCTACCTCCCCTGAAAACGAATCCAGTGTCATTGAGCTCCCTTGCCATGGGATCGGCAAGGGGGCAAGCCCTTCGGGCAGAAGTCCAGATCATGTTGAAGAAGGGGGCTCTCCAAGAGGTCCTTGACGAACCTCCAGGCTTCTTCAGTCAACTCTTTCTTGTAAAGAAGGCGTCTGGAGACTGGAGACCAGTCATCGACCTCTCAGCTCTGAACAAGTTTGTCAAACAAATTCCATTCAGCATGGAGACGGCGGACACGGTCAGACTAGCAGTAAGACCGCAAGATTTCATATGCACACTGGACCTAAGGGACGCGTACTTCCAGATCCCAGTCCATCCGTCTTCAAGGAAGTACTTAAGATTCAGCCTAGACAACAGAAAGTACCAGTTCAAGGTGCTGTGCTTCGGTCTCTCCACAGCACCACAAGTCTTCACCAGAGTGTTCACCCTAATATCATCTTGGGCACACAGGATTGGCATCTGTCTCCTCCGTTATCTGGACCACTGGTTAATCCTAGCAGACTCAGTGTCATCCCTTCTTCAACACCGAGACAAACTTCTGAGACTTTGCCAAGATCTGGGGATCATGGTAAATCTCAAGAAGTCCTCACTGCTTCCCACTCAAAGACTGGTATACCTAGGCATACTTATAGACACCAATCTCCACAAAGCCTTCCCATCAGACGACAGGATAGCAAGGCTGAGGAAGGTCGCAAGGCCTTTTCTCAGACGAGAAGAACTTCCAGCCCAATCATGGTTATGTCTCCTCGGTCACCTTTCATCGCTGGCTCGTCTAGTTCCCAACAGTCGCCTCAGGATGAGATCCCTCCAGTGGCGACTCAAGTCCCGGTGGAATCAAGGGTTCGATTCCTCGGACATCCAGATCCCCATGGGACCTGCGGAACGGACAGATCTCCAGTGGTGGGTGGCAGACGAGAACCTACGAAGAGGAGTGGATCTTCTCGTCCTCCCCCCGGATTTGATGCTGTTTTCAGACGCTTCAAAAAAAAGGGTGGGGGCCCACGTGCTGCACCACACGACCACAGGCCTCTGGTCAGAGTCAGAAAAGTACCGCCATATAAATCTAGAGATGAAGGCCATCTTTCTGGCCCTTCAACAGTTCCAACAGTACCTGGCAACTCACTCTGTGGTGGTGATGAGCGACAACACCACAGTAGTGGCCTACATCAAGAAACAAGGAGGTACTTTTTCGCAGCAACTATCCTATCTAGCAGTAGAGATACTGAGATGGGCCGAAGTCCACTCGATACCACTATCGGCACGCTTCATTCCGTGCAAAGGGAATGTGCTCACCGACAATCTGAGCAGAGCATCTCAGATAGTGAGTACTGAGTGGTCTTTGGATCATCTAGTAGCCAACAAAGTCCTGTCTTTGTGGGGTTCGCCGACTGTGGATCTTTTCGCAACGGCCCTGAACTTTAGGCTCCCGCTGTACTGCTCCCCAGTCCCAGACCCCAAGGCTCTCTGGCAAGATGCTTTTCAACAACGGTGGGACAACATCGATGTGTACACCTTTCCCCCGTTCTGTCTGATGAGGAGGGTACTCAACAAGACCAGAACATCGGTCAATCTTTCAATGATCCTCATAGCTACGCTATGGCATCACGCAGAATGGTTTCCGGACCTTATGCAACTCCTAACGGAACTTTCGAGAGAACTCCTTCCGCGGCACGAGCTACTCAGACAACCACATGCCAACATCTTCCACAAAGCCGTAGCTTCGCTACGACTTCACGCATGGAGACTATCCAGCATCTCCTCGCTGAGAGAGGATTTTCGCAACAAGTTGCGATTAGGATGTCTGGACATCTGCGAAAGTCATCCGCATCTGTCTACCAGGCAAAGTGGAAAGTCTTCTGTGGTTGGTGTCGTGGGAGGGGTATCTCTCCACTCGATGCCACTATTCCAGCAATAGCGTAGTTCCTCGTGTATTTGCGGGAAGAAATGCGCCTTTCAGTCTCGGCGGTGAAAAGCTATTGCTCAGCCTTAAGTCTAGCTTTCAGGCTCAAGTGAATGGACATTTGTTCCTCGCGGGAACTTTCCCTACCCATATGAAGTTATGAACTTACCTGCCCTCAATCGGAAGTGAGACCTCCTCCATGGAACGTGGTTCAAGTTCTCAGGTCTCTTAAGAGACCTCCCTACGAACCATTACGCCAGGCTTCAGATCGCCACCTAACTTGGAAGACGGTGTTCCTATTAGCTTTGGCCTCGGCCAAGCGAGTCTGTGAACTTCATGGTCTCTCATATGACATCGCCCATTCAAGGGGAAGGGGGGAGGTAACATTCAAATTCGTCCCTGAGTCTATTGCTAAGACTCAGAATCTGGGGGTGGCGGACCCTCGGTTCGACTCCTTCCAGATTTCGAGTCTTTGTTCTGTAACAGATGACCCAGATCATATCCTGCTGTGCCCAGTAAGGAGTCTGAGGCTCTACCTCAAAAGAACTGTTGCAGTCTGTCTCCAGGTGCAGGCATTGTTTGTGAGCACTGGGAGGACTAAGAGGAGGGTCACCAAGAACACCATTTCGGCATGGATTCGTAGGGTGATTCATCTGTCCCTGAATCCAGACCCTCCTCCGTCACGTCGCCCTAGAGCACATGATGTCGGGGGCGTAGCTACGTCCCTGGCCTTCAAGAAAAATTTCTCAGTGGCGCAGGTGCTTTAATCTGGGGTGTGGAAGCGTCAGACGACCTTCACAGCCCACTACCTGCAAGACGTGATCCACAGGAGGCTCGATACGTTTTCTATTGGCCCCTTGGTTGCTGCACAACAGCTGGTTTAAAACCTCAGGGTCCTTAATGGAGAAGTAGCAGAAGGTTGAGGTCATTGTTATCCAGTCTTAGTCTGCATGAATGAAAAGGTATGTCTGGCCCTTATTCTTTTCTTCATCCTCCCCTCTCTTGGGGAAAGCAGCATCCTGGGTTCTCTGCACAGCTGACCTCAAACCACTGCAGTTAAACCATGTTTCCTTGTGTTCCTAGTATTAGGCTAATACCGTCACGTCCCCATACCCTGACGAGGTGGTATTGGGAGAGTCCTAGCCTAAAGTTTCCATCTAAAGGACTACAGGTCAACTTCCTAGGACGAGTCATACTTTATACCTTCACACACAGCTTATTTAGGTCGCAGCCCTTGCATAGCAAGGTTCTAGTGAGGTGCAGGGACTCCTTATTGTTGAGTGCTGACACACTCAGATACTGAGTCCCCGGGCAAAGCCAAAAGCCAGTACTGGCCGGGACTTTCCACCCTTCCTAATGGGTGAGTCACCCCTATTAAATAGCGAGGTTTGTATGTCAGTTACGGAACAAATGACAAGTTTGTAGATAATTTGTATTTTTCCTAACTATACAAACCTTAGCTATTTAATCAAACTTGCCCGCCAGCCCTATCCCCCTTGAAGTCCTACCTCTAAGCAAAGTGAGCTTACAACACAGGTGTGTGAAGGGGGGGGGGGGGTGTAGCAAGCTACCCTCCCTACCCCCTGCTAACTAGTGGTGTGGGTAGTAAACCCTCGTTAAAATTCTAATGGTTCGTCATTTTAGCTACGCCGAAAGTAATAACCCTTATTAAATAGGTTTGTATAGTTAGGAAAAATACAAATTATCTACGAATTTGTCATCTCTTGCCTCACAGTGAAAATTAAGTAAAAAACAAGTTAATTTAGTGGCAGAGCTTTTGCCTGATCTGGAGGCGTCTTGGGCGCTGTCGTTCGTAACGCATGAGTTATTTAGTTAACCAGAACGACTTTCCCGGTATAAACAGCATAAATAAAATTAGCTATTTAGTCTTCATTGCTAGGAGTTAATTATAGTATGACGATAATATTCGTTTTAGTTTCGGTGACTTAGGTAACCGAACCTTGCTTACGCTAGGCTTCCTAGCCTAGGCGTTTCAGTTTACTTTCATGCATGATATAATAAGCATTCCTAGTGTTATTAAATTTAAATGAAGCTATTTGGCAATTTATACATGTAAGATATATTGATTGCATATAAATATTTCTTCTTCTAAGATAGTATACGAGAGAGCTTCGATGATTTAGGTAGTCTATTCTCACTGCTACTGGGCTACTAGCCTAGTGGTTTTAGTATACTTTCATACATGTTCCCCGGTTACCCTCTTGTATCGTTTTATCAATTCGGGCGGGGATAGATATCTCCTAGAATTATTATATAAAGCGATACTCTCCTCGTGGAGATTTAAGGGTAATCCCTCCTTCCCTTTGGGTGTAGCCTTAGACTACAACCCTAGTTAGTCATGCCTCGAGTTGTCATTCAGGCAGGACTAGGCTAGGGTTTTATGCCCCTTCCCTTAGCTGCAAATGGCAGGCTTTGGGTTTAGGTCAGAACCTCAGAGTACATAGTCTTGTGTCGGCAGCTGGCCAACAGGGTGAATAGTCATTCCCCTGTCGGGTTATGCTGCCAGCATAGGAGGCTAGACTTCCCTAGACTACACTTGAAGGGGTTATATTATTTTACCACCTCCCTGTGGTCTAGTAGACTAGTCCTGTACTTGCAGACCCTAGGCTGAAGAATAGATATTCTTCTGCCGCCTAGGATGGTGCCGGCACTGGTTCTCTGTTTCTCTCTTGTTTAGGGGTGGCGGCTAGATGGCTGCCGGCCCCTTAACTGTATTGGCAGACCCTAGGTTAGGGAATAGAATTTCTCTTGCCGCCTAGGATGGCGCCGATACTGAAACAGAGTTTCCTTAGGGTGTGGTAGGACCGGCAACTTTCCGGCTCCTTTCACACCTTATACAGGACCCTTTTCCCTCCCCACTCTGTCCTTTAGTGATGGCCTAGCCATCGCAACCCTTTGGCCGTCGTCCTACAATCTCACCGCTTGCCGGCAGGTTGTAGGGCCGGTTCGGGCTTCTGCTTGTAGTGGCCTAGTCTCTCAGCTTTCCCTTATGGACGCAAGGCTCCGGGAGAGCTGTGCCGGCTGGACCAGCTGCCGGCAGAGGATCCCTTTGCTGTAGAGTGCTCTTCAGTCCTCTCTTGGACTGCCATTCACAAACCTGTGTCCGACAGAGACCGACAATGGTGGTGGATGGTTGGAAGCCTGAACAACTTATTTTCTCCCCTTCCATTTGAACCCTCATTCCGGAGGAAGGAAGTGAGACAGCTCTTACATCATCCTTCACTCCTTGCTTTTTCTCTCTCTATCGGCTAGTGCCGCCAGGTACTAACCTAACCGGCAGCTGCCTTCCATTACCCTAGCCGGCAAGGTGCTGGCTGGACTTCTGTGCCGGCAGCAAAGCCGCTGGCACAACTGACTTGGCTGGCAAGAGCCGGCCGAGTTTTGATTACCGGCCACTACCCTGTCTGTCAAGACGCCGACTGAGCTAGTGCGCCGACAGCCGGCGACCGGAAAGCCGCCAGCCATCATCCCAGCCGGCCTGTGCCCCAGGTGCTAGCCTTGCTGGCAACATGCCGGCTAGAACTACAGTATATGACTATTCAGTAGCCAGTATATTTGCAGTATAGATCATACTGCAAACAGAAAACTATGGTATAAAAGTATACAGTAGTTAAATTTCCAACATACTCTGTGTGTCCAGGCGCAGTCTATTGTTGAGACCATACTATATAAAGAAAAGAAATCTTTCCATACACTGATAGATAATCAGTTACAAATGACCATCATTATTAATCCATTTTGGAAGTTGGTGTTAAATTACACTTATCTATTCTTACAGGTTAGAACTCTTCCAATGGGCCTCTTGAAGAGGATAACCCTAGGCTTTAATCTTGAGGGAGGTCACAGTAATTGGCTGGGTGTGTTTCCTAATTCATTTCTAGTTTACCTATCCTAAGCTATATGCAATAAAATAAAATGAAAAAAATAGTAATATTATTTATTTAGTTTATCTAGTGAGATGAACTACCTTATACTCATTTTTTTCTCCTCTCTTTACAGGAGGACCATCATAAGTGCTATAGTGTCTTCTGCAACGTCTGGAGCAAGGACTTCTGCGGCCACGAGGAGTGCAGGACGCACTCCCACTGTTCCATCACCAAGGTATCTCTCAAATATTGGGACCCCCAGGTATGTAATGTGAGTAAAGCCTTGGTTACTGAGGCCTTTGATGACCCCAAGACAACAGTGTCAAGGGTTGCAGCATTGAGTAAGCTGCGTAGATGTGTCCATGGCTTCCAAAAAAATGTCACGGGGCCTTACCTTCCAAATGAGCGGATGAGGGCCTATCTATTTCCTAAGGCATCTGAGGATGCCGTCATACCACAGCCTCACCCTGAGATCCCTTGCGTCCAGATTTCCGTAGATACGGACATCTCGGATGCGATGAAGGACATCCATGTAGACGAGAGGATGTCAGAGGTGTCAGAAGACACCGAAAAGGACCTTCTTGCGGAAGGTCAGGGAGAGGAGTCTACATTGGCTCCTGAAACGGAAGAGGATGAAGTCGAAACAGTGTCCGTTTCATCAGTTCCAGCCCCAGAATCAGTGCCCTCTACGTCCTCTGCTCCTCCATCTGATGAAACAGGGAAGACATTGTCTACCCTCATGTCTATGATGGAGAGGTTCCAAAATCAGAGTGAAGAAAGGGGAGCTGCATTGAGGAAGGTGATATATCAGCTTGCAGCGTCCCGTGGGTCTCACAGGAGACTCAACGTGAAAGATCTTCCCTCGTGCTCTGAGTTAAACCCGTGGAGGCATGTAGAGTACATGCCAATCACAAATGGGAAGATATTCATCTCTGAAAAGCTGGGAGCTGTCCTTATCGAAGACATCGAATTTTGGCCCTGCTTTGAGTCTTATCCAGACTGCTTTGTCCGTCTAAAGGCGGAACCCGTGTTTAAAGAGGAGACAGAGCCAAAGGAGGTCATAGCGCTTGACCATGCAAAGGCTCAAGCTTTATTGGCTTGCAGTCTGAAGGACAGGGACTTCAGTAACTCTATGGTGCCAGCCCTGAGTAAGAAACACCCTTCCCTTCTTGCTCTAGCTACAATGGCCTTTTCCTTTGCGGAAAAAGGGTTCAAGGCAGTGGAAGCTGGGAAACCTTGCCCTACACTTGAGGAGTGTAGGCCCTTATCCCTAGCTCTGCCTACAGATCACAAGGACTGGAAGTAAATACAGCTTACCTTCTCAGTCGGGAAGTTGGAGGCTGATATTGCTGGATGCCAGTTCAGTGAAAACCTCCCTAAGTTGTCTTGGCTTTCTCCTGCGCAGAGAGCAGGAGACGAAGGAAAGGCTTGCTGCCGCTTTGTCCCTCCAGACCACCTTGGAGGCAATGGCAAGCGAACATAGATCCCCAGATATGTTTATGGTCGTGGCCAAGACACACTTGGCAACCCTGGTCAAGGACTTCTATGGTTTTGTTAAGGCCAGAAGGGCTTGCAGGGAGTTTTGGCTGCGGTAAAACACAAACCTAGGAAGCTGATATCTTCCAATATCTGGGGAAGGACCTCTTCCCAAGTGAAGTGGTCAAAGAAACAGTCGACAAGGCTGCCACAGAGAACAGGAACTTTCTCCAAAAGTGGGGTATGTCGTCTAAGAGGAAGTCTTCCCCGGATGAGTGTCCCCAACCGAAAAGGAAGACAAAGAGGCCAAGGTTGCCCTCTCGCCCCGCAAGACAACAACAACTTCCTATGACCGCGGTGCCCCAGATGGTGGCACAACCCCAACCCACCTACCAGATGGTACCCCAGCTGGTGGTGACTCAGTCACCAGCCTTCACTCCCGCCTATGAGAGGCAGATCACTACCTTTCGCCCTAAAGGTAGAGGGTCAAGCAGAGGTTCCTCTAGACGTCCCTCAAGAGGAAGAGGGGGTAGGGGAGGATGCGGTCAAGGAGGCAAGTCCTCCGGATACCAGAAGCAATGAGATACTTTCGGTAGGAAGAAGACTCTGACTATTCCGGAATCGCTGGACCTTCGATCCCTTGGCCCACAGCCTGGTCAAGAACGGACAAGGATGGAGCTGGAAGACAGCTCCACCATCATTTCCTCAATTCTTCCAACACTCCACCCCCGTTCTGGAAGAATGTACCCGAGAACTCTTGAGCAAACGGGTGATAAGGGCAAAGTCCATCAAATTCCAAGAAAGGCTGTTTTGTGTTCCCAAGAAGGACTCGGACAAAATCAGAGTCATTCTGGACTTGTCGCCACTCAACAAGTTCATAGAAAATGACAAGTTCAGGCTGCTGACCCTTCAACACTTAAGGACCCTATTACTGAAAAGGGCATATACAGTCTCCATAGACATGGCAGATGCCTATTGGCACATTCCGATCAATTGCCAACTCTCCTCCTACCTAGGATTCAGGCTACAGAAAAGAAAGTACGCCTTCAGAGCCGTGCCCTTCGGACTAAACATAGCTCCAAGGATCTTTACGAAGTTTGCAGATGCAGTCGTTCAACAACTATGCCTAGAAGGTGTCCAGGTGATGGCCTATTGGACGATTGGCTGGTGTGGGCAGCATCCGAGACGGAATGCATGCAACAAGCATCCAAGAAAGTGATCCAGTTCCTGGAACATCTGGGATTCAAGATCAACATCAAAAAGTCTCGACTATCTCCAGCTCAGAAGTTTCAATGGCTCGGAATACCTTGGAACCTACAGTCATATCGCCTCTCCATTCCATTAACCCTTTTACCCCCAAGGTATGTTGAACTTTCAAGCCCATTTTGCTATATCTTTTTTTTTATTGCTCTAACAGTCTTAATTTTTGTCATAGAGAGGTCAGGTTGGTCTCATTCTTTTGGAAAATGCCTGAAGTTTTTCTTGAAATTATAAAAAATATGCAAAAACATGTAAATAACAGTGTTCTGCAAGAACGTACAGGTACGTCCATTGGGGGTGAAAGGGATAAAGAAGAGGAGAGAGATAGCGGGATCTGTCAAGAGACTACTGAAATCTGACAGGATATCAAGACGCCAACAGAAGAGAGTGCTGGGCTCCCTTCAGTTTGCATCAGTGACAGACCCAGTGCTAAGAGCGCAGCTAAAAGATGCATCAGGA